>NC_062293.1:45408869-45731369 GCF_902655055.1 Lutra lutra
AGTAAAACATCACTTCCAGGCTCAGTCCGTTAACTGCCTTCGACTCAGGTCATGATCCCAGGGTCCTGGGATAGAGCCCTGTATCAGGTTCCCCGCTCAGCAGGGAGTCTGCTTCTCCCTCTGCTCCTCTCCCTGCTCCTTCTCTTTCTCCCTAACTTTCCCTTTCAAATAAATAAAATCTTAAAACAAAAACCAACAAACCATCAAACCATCAGTTACAAAGCTCTCAAGTTTCGATGACTTAGGAAGAAGGGAAGATTATCTAACAAGTGGCTTGAGGACAATACTAAATTAGAGAGATGTTAGGTCTATGCTTTATGCTACTTGTCAGTTAGTTTTCAAATTTAATGAAGTAAAGTGGGCACCTGGGTGGCTCAGTCCTTAAGCATCTGCCTTCAGCTCGCATCATGATCCCAGGGTCCTGGGATTGAGCCCCACATAGAGCCCCACATTGGGTCTTCTCCCTCTCCCTCTATGTACTTCTCCCTCCGCTTGTGCTCTCTGTCAAATAATTAAATAAAATATTTAAAAAGAATCAACTTACAGAAATACCAGTATAAAATAAGATCAAAGATCTTCCGATCTCTGGAAGAAGGTTTTTTAGCATTGAAAGTAAGACTTGACTATTTGAATAAATAGTAAATCCTGGCACAGGTAGTCACATGTCCGACTCTAGGTTTTAGCTCAGGTTGTGATTTCAGGGTTATGGGATCAAGCCCTGCATGGGGCTCAGTGCTCAACATGGAGCTGGCTTAGGAGACCATCCTTCCCTCTCCCTCTGGCCCTCCCCCCAAAGCTTAAACTCTCTCTCTCCCTCTTAAATAAATCAATCTTTAAATAGTAAATCCAAAATATAAATAAATAAATAATTTAAAAATTAAAAAAATAAGTAGTAAATCCAATAAGTAAAATAAGAGAAGGGTATAACCCAAAAAAAAGGGTATAACCTGCTAATTCATACATGAGAAAATTCAAAGGGTAAGTAAATGGAAATCTATTCATTCTCACTGGTAATAAAAATATACAAATAAAGTACCTGAGATATACTTTTTGAAAAATTAATTTTTAAATTAAAATTTTAAAAAATTTTAACTATGGTAAGGGTGCCTGGTTGGCTCAGATGATTGGGCATCTGCCTTCAGCTCAGGTCATGGTCCCAGGGTCCTGGGATGAAGCTCCGCATCAGGCTCCCTGCTCAGTGGGGAGCCTGCCTCTCCTTCTCCCTCTACTACTCTCTCTGCTTGTCCTCTCTCGCTCTGTCAAACAGATAAATAAAATGTTTTTAAAAAATTTTAACTATGGGGATGCCTGGGTGGCTCAGTGGGTTGGAGCCTCTGTCTTCAGCTCAGGTCATGATCCCAGGGTCCTGGGATCGAGCCCCACATCGGGCTCTCTGCTCAGCAGGGAGCCTGCTTCCTCCTCTCTCTCTCTCTCTGCCTGCCTCTCTGCCTACTTGTGATCTCTATCTGTCAAATAAAATAAATTTAAAAAAAAATTTTAACTATGGTAAAATACACAACAAATTTATCATCTTAATCTTTTTTGTTTTTAGAACTTCGTTTAATTTTTTTTTGAAATTTGTCTAATTTTTTATTAAAATTTTTTATTGCAGTTGAGCCGTCTTAACCATTTTTTAAGATTTGATTTGATTTGTTTTTAAATTTTTAATTAATTTGTTTATTTGAGAGAGAAAGAGCGTTTGTGAGAGTAGGTAGAAGGTGAGAGGGGGAGGGAAAGGGACAAGCAGATTCTACACTGAGTGTGAAGCCCAATGCAGGGTTCGTCTTCATGACTCTGAGATCATGACCTGAGATGAAGTCAAGAGTCAGACATCTAACCAACTGAGCCACTCAGGCAACCCTAAGATTTTTTTTTTTTTAAGGAATCTCTACACCTAATGTGGGGCTTGAACTCACAACCCCAAGATCAAGAGTCACATGTTCTATGGACTGAGATAGCTAGGTGTCCCAAGATGTACTTTTAAATTTACTAAATTATTATTTTTTTAGTGTAATGATGAAAAGAAAAAACAGAATGGTGTTTCTTGCTTTTCAGCTTACTCTGTTGGCAGTGCGGACAATGGATAAACACCCTTTGGAAAGCAAAATATTCAAATGTGATAGCCATGACCCAGTAATCCTACTCCTGAAAATCGTTGCTAAAAATAATTCAGTTGAACCAAAGGCTGTATTCATGAAGATACTTGTAATGTTTTCCTATTACTACTGTAAGAAATTACAACAGATTTTGTGACTTAAAGCAACACAAATATATTATCTTACAGTTCTGGGGGATAAAGAAGTCCTAAATCCAGGTGTCATCATGGCTGTGTTCCTTCTGGTGCCTCTAGCAGTAAATCTATATCCTTGACATTTTCAACTTCTAGAGTCATCTTGCCTTATTCGGCTTATTGCTTCTTCTTCCATCTTTTTTTTTTTTTTTAATTTTTTTATTTTTTTCAGCATAACAGTATTCATTATTTTTGCACCACACCCAGTGCTCCATGCAATCCGTGCCCTCTACAATACCCACCACCTGGTGCCATTCTTCTTCCATCTTTAAGGCACCTCATTGGAACCTCTGGTTCCATTGTCATATTTCCTTTTCTGACTCTGACTTGTCCTCATCCCTCTTACAAAGACATTTGTGACTGCATTGGAACTACCAGGTAATCCAGAATAGTCTTCCCATGTCAAGATCCTTTTTCACAACTGCAAAAATCCCTTGTGCCATGTAAAGTAACATATTCAGAGGTTCTAGGGATTAAGATGTGGACATCATTGGGGGACCATTACTTTGTATTGCACAGTATCACTAACAGACTTTGTTAATATAACCACAATATCGTTATTACACCCAAGATTAACATTTATTCATTCACTCATTTTTTAAAAGATTTTATTTACTTATTTGAGAGAGAGAGAAAGAGAGAACACAAACAGGGGCAAGGGCCTGAAGGAGAAGGAAAGCAGGCTTCCTGCTGAGCAGGGAGCCCGAAGCAAGGCTCAATCCCAGAATCCTGGGATCTTGACCTGAGCCAAACTAGAAGCTTAACCAACTGAGCCACCCAGGTGCCCCTCATTCATTCCTTTTTAAATATTTTTTAAAGTGATCTGTACACCCAATGTGGGGGTTGAACTCACCACCCTGAGATCAAGAGTCAAATGCCCTACCTTCAAAGCCAGCCAGGTGCCCCACATTCATTCATTCATTCGTTTATAAAGATTTATTTATTTGAGAGAGAAAGAGAGAGCATGAGCAGGGTAAGGGGCAGAGGGAGAGAGAATCTCAAGCACACTCCCTGCTGAGTGCAGAGCCCGACATGGGACTCAGCCCCACGACCCTGAGATCATAACCTGAGCTGAAAGCAAGAGCTGGACACTCAACTGACTGAGCCACCTAAGTGCCCCTATTTTCTAACATCATCTAATATTCAGCCCATGTTCAATTTCCCATGGTTGTTTCTTTTTTTTTTTTTTAAGATTTTATTTATTTATTTGACAGAGAGAGATCACAAGCAGGCAGAGAGGCAGGCAGAGAGAGAGGAGGAAGCAGGCTCCCTGCTGAGCAGAGAGCCCGATTCGGGGCTCGATCCCAGGACCCTGAGATCATGACCCGAGCCGAAGGCAGCGGCTTAACCCACTGAGCCACCCAGGCGCCCCCCCATGGTTGTTTCAAATGGGTTTTTCCTCCCCAGTTGGTTTACCTGAATCAGGATACAAACTAAATTCACAAAATACATCATTTGATAGAGCTCTTAAGTCTCTTTTTATCCATAGCAGTTCTCCCTTCCTGTCCCTTTTCTTTTTCTTACCATTTATTTGAGAAGAAACTGGGCCATTTGTCTTGGAGAATATCTTACATCCTGGATTTGTTTCTTCACTTCTTTATGGTGTTATTTGACTTGTTCCTGTATTCCTCACATTTCCTGCAAACTGATAGCTGAATCAGAGTCAGGTTCAATTTTTTTTTTTTTTTTTTATTTGAATGCCTCAGAGGTGGTGCTTGCTGTTAGCTTCCTATTGTATCCATCAGAGACACACAATGTCTTGTTCACTTTTAGTGTGGCTAACACTGACAAAAGACAAATAATAATTTTAATATACTCAGAACAATGTTTTTAAAAAATTTTCTGTACTTTGAAATATAATTATTATGCAATATATGATGTTATATTCGTTTCAGGTATACAACATAGTGATTTGGCAAGACATCATTCATTGCTCACCATGGTAGTGTGGTCACCATCTGTCACCACACAGTGTTATCACATTATTTACTATTTACTACATACCCTATGCTGTGCTTTTCATTATCATGACTTACTTCTTTTATTACTGGAAATTTGTATCTCTTAGTCCCCTTCACCTATTTTGTTCCCACCTATCTCCGTTGGCAACTACCAGTGTGTTTTCTGTATTTAAGAGTCTGGTTTTTGGAGCACCTGGGTGGCTCAGTCATTAAGCATCTGCCTTCAGCTCAGGTCATGATCTCAGGGTCTTAGGATTGAGCCCCGCATCGGGCTCCCTGCTTAGCAGGAAGCCTGCTTCTCCCTCTCTTACTCCCCTGGTTGTATTCCCTCTCTCGCTGTGTCTCTGTCAAATAAATAATTAAAATCTTAAAAAGACAACAACCAATTCTTTTTTTAAAAAGTCTGGTTTTTTAAATTTGTTTCTTAGAGATCATATAGGAGTAAAGTCATATGCTATTTGTTCTTCTCTGTCTGACTTATTTCCCTTAGCATAATACTCTTTAGGTCCATCCATGTCACAAATGGGAAGATCTCAATCTTTTATGGCTGGGTAAATTCCACTATATATATATTTACATATACATCTTCTTTATCCATTCATCTATTTTTTTTTTAAAGATTTTATTTATTTATTTATTTGACAGAGAGAGATCACAAGCAGGCAGAGAGGCAGGCAGAGAGAGAGGAGGAAGCAGGCTCCCTGCCGAGCAGAGAGCCCGATGCGGGCCTCGATCCCAGGACCCTGAGATCATGACCTGAGCCGAAGGCAGCGGCTTAACCCACTGAGCCACCCAGGTGCCCTCCATTCATCTATTTTTTTGAAAGACTATTTACTTATTTGACAGAAAGAGAGAAAGCACAAGTAGGCAGAGGCAGGCAAAGAGAGGGGGGGAAGCAGGCTCCCCGCCGAGCACAGAGCCTGATGTGGGGCTTGATCTCAGGACCCTAAGACCATGACCTGAGCCGAAGGTAGAGGCTTATCCCACTGAGCTACCCAGGCACCTATTCATCTATTTTATTAGAAGATTTCTATTCATCTATTCATTCATCTATTGTAAAAGAAGATTTTATTTCTTTGACAGAGAGAGAGAGAGAGAGCACAAGCAAGGGGAGCAAGAGAAGGAGAAGTAGGGTCCCCCCTGAGCAGAGAGCCCAATGTGGGACTCAATCCCAAAACCATGACCTGAGCCAAAGGCTAATGCTTAATCGACTGAGCCACCCAGGCACCCCTACCCATTCATCTATTGATGAACACTTGGATTGTTTCTGTATCTTGGCTATTGTAAACAATGCTGCAATAAACATAGGGGTATATATCTTTTCAAATTAGTGTTTTCATTTTGGGGGTAATTAGTAATGGAATTTCTGGATCATATGATAGTTCTATTTTTAATTTTTTTGAGGAAACTCCATACTGTATTCCACAGTGTATACCGTATATACACAGTATATACAGTATACTGTATTCCACATTCCCACCAAGAGTGCACGAGGGTTCCTTTCTTTCACATCTTCACCAACAGTTGTTATTTCTTTTTTTTCTTAATTTCTTTTTTTTAAATAATCTCTATACCCAACGTGGGGCTCGTGACCTCAACTCACAATCCCAAGATCAAAAATCTCGTGCTCTACCAACTGAGCCAGTCAGTCGCCCCGATGTTTATTTCTTGCCGAGACAAATATGTTTATTATTTATTTTTTTGAAGACAAATATTTTTAAATAACTTTATTGAGAGATATATAATTTACATAACATAAATCCACCTGTTTTAAGTCTAAAATTCAATGAATTTTAGTATATTTACAGTTATATACCCATTGGCACCATCTAATTTTAGAACATTCCCCTCACACTAAAATGAAACTTTGAGCCCATTTACAGTCAGTCCCCATTCCTACTCCCAGCCCAGGCAGCCATCAATCTATTTTCTTTTTTTTTTTTTTTTAAGATTTTATTTATTTATTTGACAGACGGAGATCACAAGTAGGCAGAGAGGCAGGCAGAGAGAGAGAGGAGGAAGCAGGCTCCCTGCTGAGCAGAGAGCCCGATGCGGGGCTCGATCCTAGGACCCCGGGATCATGACCTGAGCTGAAGGCAGAGGCTTTAACCCACTGAGCCACCCAGGCGCCCCCCATTAATCTATTTTCTGTCTCATAGATTTGCTTTCTACAGACACAAATCATGTTTTGTGTGCTCCACTGTTTTGGTCTCTCTGTTAACTCTCTGCTGGTTTCTCCTCTGGATTCAGGCATATAACTGCACTATCTTTTTTCATTTTCCTTGCTATTTCTCTCAATCCCTCACTCATTTATGTTGATCAGTTTTTAAGAACAGTGTCTCTAGTTTTATGCTCAATTTTCTTGCTTTGTGCATCTTGGGCCATCTTGCATTCCCCAGCAAGCAGTTCTCCGCTCCCATAGATTATCAGGGCTCTGCCAGCCCAAAGGGAACTGCCCTGAGCTTTATAAAATAGGTGCCCCTCCAACACACAGTCTTAGAGGCTGGAGGCTTAGCAAGCAAAATGGGCCTCTGTTTGGATTTAAAACTATGTCCCCTGCAGGCAGGTAAAGCCGGGAACCAGGCCTAAGTCTTGGCTAGCAGAGCACAGGCTGGGTTTCAACTCCACTCCTCTGTGCCCCAGGCGTCCTTGGGGAGGGCATAATAACCTGCATATCCACATGCAGCAGCAGAGTAGTAAGACTAGACATTCGATTCTCCTTTATGGGCGTAAGCAGAGGTTTACTATTAGTCATTAACAAATATTTGCTGAGTGTTTTCCGTGTGGTAATCATGGGAGGTGCTGCAGATAAAAGTGAATAAACGGGACACAACTCTGAGCTGAAGAAGCTTGCTGTCAGTCTTTTCATTCTCAGTCATCTCTTCCCATGTGCCTTTCTTCTCAAATAGTCCCCAAGTCTCCGCTCCAAACACCTACTTTGGCAAATCTGAAAATCATGCTTGGGGCGCCAGGCTGGCTCAGTGGGTAGAGCATGAGACTCTTCGTCTCTGGGTCATGAGTTCAAGCCCCATGTTGGGTGCAGAAATTATTTTAAAAAATAAAATAAATTAAAAATCATGCTTGCACATGCAAAATATTCAAGTTATAAAATAAAGAAAAACTATAGGGTGTCTGGCTGGCTCAGTCCTGTAGAACATGCAACTCTTGATCTCAGGGTCATGAGTTCAAATCCCATCTTGCACTTGGAGCCTACTTAAATAAAAAAGAAAAAGAAAAACTACAAATATTGGGGTATTGACTTGTTTAGTGATGATGCTTCCTACTAATCTGTGCTTCAACATTTTAGTCAAATAGTTTATTTTATGGGGTATCTTCTGTAGATTGCAAAAATTGCCAAAATCCTCACTCCTCCTATATCTGCTCCCCTTTGCAATACGACTTTATAGCTCATTCGATCAAGAGGTGGAGGCTGGGGTGCCTGAGTGGCTCAGTGGGTTAAAGCCTCTGCCTTCGTCTCAGGTCATGATCTCAGGGTCCTGGGATCAAGCCCCGCATCAGGCTCTCTGCTCAGCAGGGAGCCTGCTTCCTCCTCTCTCTCTGCCTGCCTCTCTGCCTACTTGTGATCTCTGTCAAATAAATAAATAAAATCTTAAAAAAAAAAAAAAAAGAGGTGGAGGCTGTTTCCTCAGTCCTTGAATCCTGGCTGGCCATGAGACTCATTTTGATCAATAGAATGCAGTGGAATTGACATTGTGTCGGTTCTCTCTCTTTTTTTAAATATTTTATTTATTTATTTGACAGAGAGAGACATCACAAGTAGGCAGAGGGAGGCAGAGAGGGGGGTGGTAAGCAGGCTCCCTGCTGAGCAGAGAGCCCGATGAGGGGCTCAATCCCAGGACACTGAGATCATTACCGGAGCCGTAGGCAGAGGCTTAACCCACTGAGCCACCCAGGCGCCCCAACATTGTGTCAGCTCTAATGCCAGGCCTTAAGAGGCTCTGTGTGATTCTGCCTGTTTTGGAACTCTGTCAATAGCCATGAAAACCAGTCCAGGCTACTCTGCTGGAGGATGGGAGATCACATGAAGCAGAGATAAACTGTGTCAGTTGAAGGCCATCCAAGACCAGCCAGCCCACGCTCAGAAGCTAGGTAGACCTGGGTGCCTGGGTGGCTCAGTTGGTTAAGCAAATGCCTTTGGTTTAGGTCATGATCCTAGAGCATCAGGCTCCCAGCTCCACAGGGAGTCTGCTTCTCCCTCTGACCTTCTCCTCTCTCATGCTCTTGCTCTCTAATAAATGAATAAAATCTTTAAAAAAGCAGCTTTGGGGGCACCTGGGTGGCTCGGGGGGTTAAGCCTCTGCCTTTGGCTTGGGTCGTGATCCCAGGGTCCTGGGATCGAGGCCCGCATCGGGCTCTCTGCTCAGCGGGAGCCTGCTTCCGCCTCTCTCTCTGCCTGCCTCTCTGCCTGCTTGTGATCTCTAATAAATAAATAAATAAAAATCTTAAAAAAAAAAAAAAGTAATCTCTATACCCAACATGGGGCTCAAACTCATGACCCGGCCATCAAGTCACATACTCTTCCAACTGAGCCAGCCAGGTGCCCCAACACAGTAACTTTCTTATGTCTCTAGGGTTATTACTACCCACATCTCCCACTTGGCTTTTGATGACCTCTAGCCTATCTTCTGTTTTTCCTTTTTTCTTTTGTCAAAAATATATACCCTGGGTATCTCCTATATGTTCAAGCAGAGCTGGATATTGGAAATATAGCAGTGAGCAATCTTGGTTTGGTGACAGGCATGCCCAGGTAATTTCGGTTCAGTGTGATGTTAGAACAGTAAGCCCATACAGCCAACAGAGAACATGGGACAGACACCTCACCCAATTAGAGTGTCAGGTAAGACTGGTAATTGAAGATGAGAGAGAAGGTGAGTCAGAGGCACAAGTAGGTGGGTCAGGTAAAGAAAGGTCAAGAAATTCAGTGTGGCTAGAGCCCAGAGTACAGGAGGGAGAGCAAAGGGAGCTAAGGCCAGAGCGAGAAGCAGGAAGTGGAACAGACAAGGGCTCTCTATCCCTTTGCAAGAGTTTAGGTATCCTCTTGCCTATCCAATTCAACTCCTTTGTATTAGAGTAGGTTAACTGCTGCAACTATTTGACCTTAAAACATATAATGGGTTTTTAAAAAAAGATTTTTTGGGGCGCCTGGGTGGCTCAGTGGGTTAAGCCTCTGCCTTCGGCTCAGGTCATGATCCCAGGTCCTGGGTTCAAGCCCCGCATCGGGCTTTCTGCTCGACAGGGAGCCTGCTTCCTCCTCTCTCTCTGCCTGCCTCTCTGCCTACTTGTGATTTCTCTCTGTCAAATAAATAAATAAAATCTTAAAAAAAAAAATAAAAATAAAAAAAGATTTTTTATTTTATTTATTTTTAAAGATTTTATTTATTTGACAGAGAGAGAGAGAGAGAGATCACAAGTAGGAAGAGAGACAGGCAGAGAGAGAGGAGGAAGCAGGCTCCCCGCTGAGCAGAAAGCCCGATGCGGGGCTCCATCCCAGGACCCTGGGACCGTGACCTGAGCCGAAGGCAGAGACTTTAACCCACTGAGCCACCCAGGCGCCCCTAAAAAAAAAGATTTTTAATATTTATTTAAAACATTTTTAAAGATTTTAAGTAATCACTACTCCCAACACGGGCAACATGGGGCTCCGACTTACAACTCTGAGATTAAGAGTCACATGCTCCGGGCACCTGGATGGTTCAGTGGGTTAAGCCTCTGCCTTCGGGTCAGGTCAAGATCTCAGGGTCCTGGGATCGAGTCCCACATCGGGCTCTCTGCTTGGCAGGGAGCCTGCTTCCTCCTCTCTCTCTCTGCCTGCCTCTCTGCCTACTTGTGATCTCTGTCAAATAAATAAATTCTTAAAAAAAAAAAGTCACGTGCTCCACCCACTAAGCCATCCAGGTGCCCCCAAATAACAGTTGAACAGAAGTTTATGTCTTGCTACCTAGCTGGTAACTAAGCTGGAGATGGGTCAGGTGGGTGAAGTCTCTGCCCCAGTGTCAGCTCCATTCCAGCCTGATGGAAACAGAGAACATGGAGGAGCCCCTGCGGGAGGTTTCTATAAGCCAGGCCAGAAAGGGACGCAGGCACTTCTACACACAATCCATTGGCTGAACTCAATCACATGGTTGTATATAACAGCAAGGGAGCCTAGTTAATGTAGTCAGGCAGTGTGCATAGAAGAGAACATGGATTTGAATGAGTAATCTCTGCCATATCCCTTATGAGGTCTATCACTGGGCCCCCTAGGGGTCAAGATTCTGGATCAATAACCTTTGCTTTAGAAGAACAGGCCACTCTCCCCCCTCCCACAAGCACACAACATCCTGATTGCTACTGAAAATGTGACTAAAGATGATCATATTCTTTCCTTTTTTTCCATGTATGACAGTACTCATGATAGCCAAAAGTGGTACCTACCAAATAGATCTCACCAAAAGGAACAGAAGAAGTCTGCTCTGTTGTTTCAGTTCTGGCTGCTAGCCTGCCAAGTTGGTGCTTTATCTTTCCATTATGATGAAATTTACCACAAATCATCCCAAATAACAATGTTCTCCCCCAGTTCTTGCTTATGTAAATGCAGGTTGTCATGACAACAAAAAGACTGCCCTTGATCATATGGCAGAGCTTGCTAAGAAACAAGAAGCAACTCACTGGTTCAAACATAAACCTAATCCCACAGGCATGCCTAACATGGGAAATGAGAAACTGGGGCAATTTTTTATTCAAAAGAAAAAGTGAAAGTAGAGGAAGAACTTGATTCTACTGGGAGAAAAGATGTGGCCAAAGAATTTAAATAAACCACTTCCTCTTGTTACATTCTTTTTTTGGGGATGGGATCTGGCTTTCTCCTTCTTTCTTTTATATCACAAGGCTCCTAAAAGGATTTAGGCCCCAAACTCAGGCCAATTTTCTCTTTACTTCCAACTCTTTACTATAATTTACAGAAAGAATTCACAAAGACCTTGTCCCTGTTAGCTGCATTCTCGACTTGCTGCCTCTGAGTTATTGAGACCCAAATGGCAAGATAAGAAGTAATTACTTTGATTAGTGTTCAGGATATATTAAGCTACTTACATTACAATTGGCGTTTTAGGACAAAATAATTTGGATGTAATCCTGGCATTGCTGGTAATGGAATTCGGTCTCTTTTAAAGTATTGCCAAAGAAACCTGTGTGGCTCAGTAGGGTAAGCGTTTGCCTTCAGGTCAGGTCATGATCCCAGGACCCTGGGACCTAGCCCCACATAGGGGTCTCTGCTTGGCAGGGAGCCTACTTCTCCCTCCCCTCTGCCTGCCACTTTGCCTGCTTCTGCTCTCTCTAATAAATAAATAAATAAACTCTTTGAAAAAAGAAAAAAAAAACTATTCCTAAAACTAGAAATTAAAAATAAGATACAACTAGTGAAGAATCCTCATGTACTGTCAGTGGGAACGTAAACTGGTGCAGCCACTGTGGAAAACCTTATGGAAGATCCTCAGAGAGTTAAAGTGGCACTACCCTATGATCCAGTAATTACACTACTGGGTATTTACTCAAAGAATAAAACACTAATTTGAAGAGATATATGCACTCCTAGGTTTACTGCAGCAATACTTAACAGTAGCCAAACTACGGAAGTAGCCCAAGCCAAGTATCTATTGATTGATGAATGAATAAAGATGTGAGATATAGTGTGTGAGTGCACACCCACACACTGGAATATTATTCAGTCATTAAGAAAAATGAAATCGGGGCGCCTGGGTGGCTCAGTGGGTTAAAGCCTCTGCCTTTGGCTCAGGTCGTGATCCCGGGGTCCTGCCTGGGATCGAGCCCCGCTTTGGGCTTTCTCCTCAGCATGGAGCCTGCTTCCTCCTCTCTCTGCCTGCCTCTCTGCCTACTTGTGATCTCTGTCAAATAAATAAATAAAATCTTTAAAAAAATAAAATAAATGAAATCTTCACTTGAAAAAAGAGGGGATGCCTGGTTGGCTCACTGGGTTAACCGTTTGACTCTTTTTTTTTTTAAGATTTTTCTTTATTTATTCGACAGACAGAGATCACAAGTAGGCAGAGAGGCAGGCTCCCCACTGAGCAGAGAGCCCGATGCAGAACTCGATCCCAGGACCCTGAGATCATGACCTGAGCCAAAGGCAGAGGCTTAAACCACTGAGCCACCCAGGTGCACCTCTTTCTTTTTTTTTTTTTTTTTTTCCGTTCAACTCTTGGTTTTGAATCAGGTCATGATCTCACAGTCGTGAGACTGAACCCGGCATCGGGTTATGCACTCAGTGCGGAGTCTGCTTCAGATTCTTTCTCCCTCTCACTCTCCCCCTCTCAGATCCCATGCTCACTCACTCTCTCTCTTAAAAAAAAAAAAAAGTCTGGATGCTTAAAAGAAAGAAATCTTGGGGCACCTGGGTGGCTCAGTAGGTTAAGCTTCTGCCTTCGGCGCAGGTCATGATCTCAGGGTCCTGGGATAGAGCCCCGCATTCGGCTCTCTGCTCAGCTGGGAGCCTGCTTCCCCCCCTCCCCCGTCTGCCTCTCTGCCTACTTGTGATCTCTGTCAAATAAATAAATAAAATCTTTATTAAAAAAAAAGAAAGAAATCTTGCCATTCCCAACAACATGGATGGAACTGGAGAGTATAATGCCAGGTAAAATAGGCCAGTTAGATAAAGACAAATACCGTACGACTTCAATCTTATGTGGAATTTCAGAAACAAAATAAATGAACAGGGGGAAAAAGTGGCAAACCAAAAAAACAGACTCTTAACTATACGATCAAACTGAGAGTGGAGATGGGTAAAATGGGTAAGGGGATGGGGTTAAGAATGCGCCTTTTTTTTTTTTTTAAGTAATTTCTATACTCAATGTGGGGCTTGAACTTATAATTCTGAGATAAAGAGTCACATGATCTCCAGACTGAGACAGCCGGGCACCCCAAGAGTGCACTTGTCTTGATGAGCACTGAATAATGTATAGAACTGTTGGACACTATATCATACACCTGAAACTCATGCAGCACTATGTTTACACTGGAATTAAAATTAAAAAGATACAACCAGTGAAAAATCTTCATTTATGAATATAGGTCCCCTCTAAGTGATCCAGTCACCTCTCCTATGCAAAAGGAAAGGAACATGGCCATAGAGAAGGACCCAAACCCTTGAGACTAGGCTTTGACAAGCATTTCATGTTTCTGCAACGGGACATTCCTCAACGGATTTTACTCTCATATTAAAATGAACCTACAGTCTTGGAGCATACACAAGACCAGGAAAACCAGAGACAGCAGCTGAGAGGTAATCATCTGGGTCCCTGTTCCTCAGGACTACAAAATCTGAAGGAAACATTCTTCATTCAATAAATGTGTACTGTCTGCTGTGAGCTAGGCTCTGTGCTGGGCTCTGAAGATAGAATGAACAAATCACATGTAGCTCCTGCCCTGCTGGAGCAGACTTATAGTCTAACAGAGATGGAATGAAATTACCACAGAAATATATAATCACAATATGAGATGAGCACCATGAAGATAAATGATGTGACTGATTATGAGATTGAGGGGTTCGGGAAGACATCTCTGAGGAAGTGACATTTAAGCTGGAACCAAGACAGTAGATCAAAGTTGGAGAAAGGGAGGTCCTAGAATGGGCAGGGGCTTTTTCACCTGAGCTTATTTGCTCCCCTCTTTTAGTAACCACTGTGCCCAACATGGGGCTCGAACTCACGACCCTAAGATCAAGAGTTGCATGCAGAACCAGCCAGGTGCCCCCCATCTGAAAAGCTGAAAGGAAAGCCTGCCAGGAGCAGAGAAAAAGAAAGGCTGAGGAAAAGGTGAGCACTTCCATGTAGGCTCTTCTATGGAATGCAGATTGTATTTTATGATTAAGAGGAACCACTAAAGGATTTTTTTTTAAAGATTTTATTTATTTGACAGACAGAAATCACAAGTAGGCAGAGAAGCAGGCAGAGAGAGAGGGGGAAGCAGACTCCCTGCTGAGCAGAGAGCCCGATACGGGGCTCGATCCCAGGACCCTGGGATCATGACCTGAGCCGAAGGCAGAGACTTTAACCCACTGAGCCACCCAGGCGCCCCCACTAAAGGATTTTTTAAGCAAGGGAATGCCATGATCAAGTCTGCCAAGGAAGACCATCCTGGTTGCTCTCTGATGTACAGATAAGGGAAAGTGAATGGCCAGGAAGGAGGTTGTCACAGTGGTCCACACAAAAGATGGCTGCTTGGGTCACTGTAAAAGAGGCACAAAGGGAGTATTTTGAAGGCAGAGCTGACAGAATTTGGTAATGGTGGGGATGTAGGGGAGAGACACATCTGTAAGTGGGCAAGCAACGGGAACCTTGAACAGAATAATCAAAGCTATTTGCTGTTATGTAGTAGGCAAGAGGGGTTGTAACCCGAATCACTCTCTCACTGGCACTTGCCAAGCCATGAGCCCATCCAGATAGAGGAAGGGGTGCCTTTTCCAAGTGGTTATTCACAAAAAGCTGCTACCCACCAAGCTGTGTGTCTGGAGACCTGGACAGAACACTTACCTTCAGAGTCACCAGGGGCCCCCATGGGGGTTACAAGATGTGGCTTTTGTCCTGCTACTCCTAGAATATAAGATTCACGAGGGCAAGGATCTATTCTGTAGGAGCTACCACTCTTAGAACTGCAGAACCTGATCAAACTAGTCACAGAAGCACCCAGTCAGCCATAAATAGCCGCAATATATGGGGTCAATTTCTCCCTTTGGTGAGAACAGATGAATACTTATTTATTAAAATACTTCATATTTAGAATAGCCCCTTTCTCTGGCAGTAGAGGTACCCTTGGGTTCATGTGATACACTCTCAAAACAAAGAATTTCAAAATGATGAGTAAGGGCAAGATGGCTGTCACCCTAAGGTAGGTGATCTTTAGACCCTGTAGCAACACCAGCCAAGGCAGCCAAGACTTTGTGTTAGGGCTCCCAACTGTTAAGGACTCATGGGAACCCTGCAGGCAGGGCAAGAGGGAGGTAGCACTGAGCATGAAAACCTGCACAAGTAGCACAGCAACTCCAGGAAGCTTGATCCTGCATCATGGAGAACACTAGGGCAGCCCAAAGGTATCCAACAGTATTATACCCTTATATAGTACCAAATTCATTTTCACTCAGACTTTCCTGGCTTAAGAGAGGAGAAGCCCATCTTACATCTCAACTCAGGGTTCTACTTTCCTAGTTTCTTTGCAGGTACTCAGAACCTTGGAGAAGCCCACCTGGGTCACAAGCTTGAAATGAAGCTAGAAACTCCGTAAAACTTTCCCAAGTAAACAGAGGCTTTGAACAAGTCAACCTCCACATGTCTGATACACAACTATTCTTCCTCCCATTCCCAGAAAGCTAAATGTCGAAAGTCTTCCCCATTTGAAGTGGGAACAGAAAAAATCTGTCCAAATCAGTTTACCTTTGACCATTTAGTCAATATTCTAGAGCTCACTTTTCTAGGATTAATGCAGATCTCAAATCTAAGAAAATCAGGACAACCACAGAAATACTGGGAGTGTCCCCTTGACTAAAAGCCAGGCTGAGTGCTCATTTTTGTTTGCTTTCATCCTCTATCCCTAGAAGACCCTCAAGCATGGCTCTTTTTATGAATTTCATTTTTTATTTAAAGATTTTATTTGAGAGAGAGAGAGAGAACAAGCGGTGGGAAGGAGCAGAGGGGGATAAAGAGGGAGAGAAACAGAGAAAGCAGATCCCCTGCTGAGCAGGAAGCTCGATGTAGGGCTCTATCCCAGGACCCTGAGACCATGACCTAAGCCAAAGGCAGACACAACGGACTGACCCTCCCAGGTGCCCCATTTTTTTTTTCCCCCAAGACTTATTTATTTGAGGGCGGGGACAGAGGGAGAGGGAAAGAATCTCAAGCAGACTCCTCACTGAGTGCTGAGCCTGATGTAGGGCTCAATCCCACAACTCCAACATCATGACCCAAGCCAAAACTATGAGTCAGACACTTAGCTGACTGAGCCACCCAGGTGCCCCTGAACCTCTTTTTTTTTTTTTTTTTTTTTTTAAGATTTTATTTATTTATTTGACAGAGAGATCACAAGTAAGGCGGGGCGGGGGGGGAAGCAGGCTCCTTGAACAGAGAGCCTGATGCAGGGCTCAATCCCAGGACCCTGAGATTATGACCTGAGCCGAAGGCAGAGGCTTAACCCACTGAGCCACTCAGGTGCCCCTGAACCTCACTTCTTGATGGTTAGTTCTCGTTTGCCCTCCACCCATTTCTTTTTATCTTCAGGGTATGCAAGGCAATAGAGGTCCAAATACTTAGCCTCCTCCCGCCAAACTTAAGAGGCCTATTTTCACGTTTTCTTCTATGGAGGGGGCTTCTCTCTTCATATCTGTAAGAGGAATAGAATTTAATCTGAAAATCAGGGTCATAAATACAAGAGTCAGTATGATTATTCAAAGTTATGTGAAGGAACCCCAACACTCAACATATTAAAACAAGATTTTAACACTTTATTTTTATCGATAAAAAGTTGAAACATACTTAAATCACCTTGCTGTTAAGCTTGTGTATGCCAAAGTTGGCTCTATTTGGAGGAGATTCCTTTAACTCTGGGTTGACAATCTGCTATGTCTACAGCAATAATGAGATGTTTTATTTTGGGGCCAAAGCAAAATACTGTATAAGTAACTGGCAAAGCTTGTTCTTTTCATTTCATTTTTTTAAAAAAGTAATTATCTATGCCCAAGGTGGGGTTTGAACTCAAGACCCCACGGTCAAGAATTGCATGGTTTGACTGAGCCAGCCAGGCTCACCTATCCTTTTCATTTTAAAACTTCACCACCCGGAGGACACAAAACTAGAATATAATGTCAACCTTTTAGGTACATATAGTGTCACAATGTGTGTGTATCTACATGCTTTGAGAAACGATGGGAAGAACATAATGTTTAAACTTTTATTTACTAAATTATCTATTCTGAAAATGTGCTACTTATATAAAAAAGGAGAAATTACACTGTATTATCTACAATGACATTCTGAAAACCTATTATTTAACATCTAAATTTCTCACTTGCTTTATAAAGCCCCCTATCAAATCCTTATTTTCTTTACACCCACATATAACCATTTCTGGACAAATTTGATGTTCTGTGTCCACATTACTCCAGCTTTTTGATCATTACATAATCATTCTTACATTCATCTCAAATCAATTTACTTCATGACTTCTGGAGACCCTTCAAAATATCACCAAAGATTAACCTCATCTTCAAGGAGTACCTACAGATTATGTATAATTGCTTCTTTATCTGATTATACGATTGTGTACAGGCTGTTGAATGCACACACCTCTTATTCCCTAAACATAAAAGATTTAACTCTTTTGTGAAAAATATTCAAAGATTACTTTTTTCAAAAGATCACCAAGCCAAACATTTGGCCATATTTTTATTTACTACATATACTATAAACATATACAATACATGCTACAAAAAAACTTTTTTTTTTTAAATTTAACTGTCAAGAAAGTGTATAGTGTTATAATACAATGGCACATGTTCATATTTTATTTCAAATTGGTCTGCTTACCATCCATTTCATTCCATTAATAGTGAAATGTTACTTAAGGATAATTAAAAATTATCTATTTGCATTATTAACAATAAACAATTCCAACAAATTAATAAGAATTAACCATGTCAAATATTAGTATCCAAAAACTGGGGTTTTGCAGAAATGATTATATAAAATATAGCAGCCAATTACAGTTTACTTTGCTCTGTGACAACGTACATATGCACTTGAATAGGATTCCAGCATTTGCTTTTGGAAGATACTTATTAGAAGTCCTTTGATCTTAAGGTCCAACAACAGCTTCACCCAGCCAAATCCAACCCAATAGTTCATACAATGGCTTCGGACAACTGATCATTGAAAAATTCTTATGATTTGGGTAGAGTTGAAGTTCCACTAATATTACATATGATAAAAAGAGACATTACAAGCCAATATCAAAGTCAAAGGCAAAAGAAAATACAAACATTCAAATCAGTTTACGATGACATTTTTCTACAAGTACTTTAGATGTCATACTTTCAGGAAAACGAGATTTTTAATGTGTATTTGGATTTGGATTTTACAGTATCTATGCCCTATCTGAAAATTTAAGAGTAGTCAGAATTAGGTCTAGTATTGCAAATCTTTTCATTTAATATTATTGAGCACCCACTATGTGCATTGCACTGTGCTAACTTTTAAAAGTTGAATATTAATGTCTTTATCAAGCATTACCTTAGTGTGAGGTAAAAATACATTAAATTAGCGTCAACTCATTAGTTTGCTTGTGGTATGTAATCCTGTGTCAGCTGGCTTCCCTGTGCCATATAAAGAGCTTCTGCATACCCCTCATTCACTCATACAAACACCTGCACACCAACTATGCCAAGCATCGTGCTGGTCACTGGGATACCATGATTTGGTGTATGTTCAAAGAATGCATATTAATCATTAACCTATGTAAAAACAATTAGAAAGATACATTACTTTTCTAAAATGAGGCCCAAAGCAAAATATAAGGTGTTTCCATGGGTCATATCACGCCAGAGACCAGTGAATGCCTTCCTAGACTGGGAACTAACTCTGAAGGTTTCACACTGTAGTCTAAATAGCCTAGATCATTTCTGGTCTCAAAAGTCTGTTCTTGGGAGCACCTGACCTCACATACACCATTCCATACTTAAAAAAGGATTTGTAAACTGAACTGGAACACAATGAAGAAGAGCCAAAAATGAAGGCAGTTGATAATGAAATGCACTTCAAGCACTATTCTGGCCATGTAAAATGAATAATACGTAAGTAATTCGTGATTGGTTCAAATGTTTTTCAAAGCACTAACCCTACTCCAAACTCATGTAATTTTAAATTGACTTTTATTTTATACAAGTTGCATATAAAGCAAAGGGCAGAATTTGGCCCTACAACCATCTATGGAATAGTCTAAGTGATTGGTCCTTCCACTCTAAGCAAGTAGAAGCTAAGAATTTCAAAGTCCTCTAATAGGATACCGGCACTCAGGAGAAATGGCCCTGCTGGATCCCATTAGCCAGGAGTCTGTTTAGTTGTGGTAGCAGTGTGAACCTACTATGACCCCTTGAGGGAAGGCGGAAAGCTGGGAGTTTGGGTGTCCACTCAGTGAATCCAATACTGGCTTAAAGCTATGCACTGAATAAAGTGCCCTGCACATCTGCTTGTCATCCGGAAGGTAAAGAAACACTTCTTGAGAATGAACCTATTGGTAGGTTTGGGGGAAAAGAATGACAAGGATTTAAAGAATCCCAAGAAAAAGTACGAAGCATTGACTAGAAAGGAAGACAAATGCCTCTAGTAGTGTCCTCAGAAATCTCAGGAATTGAACTGTCAGAATGAGTCATACAGTGGTCATGTTCTATAAATGAGAAAGCAATCGCATTGGGTACTTACTATTCACCTGGTGCAAGATTACTTCATGGGGGTGGAAGGGAACAGTCTATTGCCATTTGATAGCATCATTTCAAAATGAAAACAAAACCACTGAATAAGTCAGGGTAAGCAGCGTGCAATATTCCTCTCCTGTCCATCAGTTTTCCACAGGCTGATTTGCACTACCTGAGGAAAAGGAGGCAAAATATCCATCCCTTCTGATACACTCAGGCATGGCTGCTACCACCTAAAATTGCCAATTCAGAAGTTAACACACGAGCCCTCCAGTTTCGTACCCTGAAATGGTAAATGAGACTAGAGATGTAGTTCAGTCTAAAAAAGATCACAGGTAACAGAATGCTTATATAAACTAGACTGCTTTGACATCTGTAAGAAAATTATATAGATGACAATCGGAAAAAAAAAAAAAAAAAGATTGTTCCCATCTGTCAGCAAAACTGTTAGTTGAGCTATACTCAGCTGAAGTCCTCATCAGGATTCTGTTGATCCAGCAGACGGACATGTGTGAATGGGAAGTGACCTCGTTTGCCATTACACTCCCCTTCCCACTGACCACTCACATTAATCTTCGTAACCTTTACCAGCTCACCGACCTGCAGGAGGAGAATAAGGAAAGCACTTTATTTCCAGTTATGAATGCAAGCTGAAAAACTCCATTCTCTGGTTAGGCATACCCTGTCCACGTGATTGCTCTAGGGCTGACATTACAGAAATGGCTATTTGTTGCCTCCCAAGCCCCAGCCACCAGACTGATTACTTGTGGTTAGTGCAGGCATAAGGAAGAAGGGATTTCAGCAGTGCAGAAGAACAGAGAGTACAAAAAATAGAAATTATCGTAGAAAATGACACTTTTTTGGAAATGTTAATCATCTCTGGATGAGGAATCCCAACTAGAATGACCCAGTATTCCTTTTCTTGGTACCCACTACCCTTAGGTTCCTGCTTGCCCCACAGCCTGTGGCCCAGGAGAAGAGGTCCCCCTACCCTCACTGACATAGGACAGCAGCACAATCCCCCAACTACCCGTGTACATGTATCACTGCCTGCTACTGCTAGAAGGTAATCATGGAATGCAACTTCACTTGGTCTCAGAAAATAAAGTGTTCCTTTCACCTTCCTACCAAGGCAAAGCTTTTCCCACCTGGGCAGATACAGGCTAAAACTCCAAAAGCCCCCACCTTCTTCATCAAACTCTACCTGGCAGCCACTGTCTGCCAGCTCCCCACCTCCACCCTACCATGAACCAACAGACCTTGTTGCTTCCTCAATGCCACTTGGTACATATTCATTAACAATAAGGAGACATCATGTTTTTGCTTATATATGAAAAGCTTTTCTTTGCAACATCAACTATAAAGTTTTCACAATCTCGGATATACCTCTATTTTATAAATTTAAGACAAAATCAGTCTGATGAATGTATTCATCTTGTGGCAAAATACTGAACAATGGTGAGATTAAGTGGTGAGATACTGGACTAAAAAACTTTATCCTTTGATCATCAACATCTGAGTTCTGAGGCTACAAGAGCTTTTTTTTTTTTTTTTTTAAGATTTTATTTATTTATTTGGTAGAGAGAGACACTGCGAGAGAGGTAACACAAGCAGGCGGGGTGGGAGAGGGAGAAGCAGGGAGCCCGATGTGGGGCTATCTGAAGGTTCCAGGACCCTGGGATCATGACCTGAGCTGAAGACAGACACATAACGACTGAGCCACCCAGGCGCCCCTACAAGAGCTTTCTAAGCATAACTAGTCATTTGGTTTCATTAAGTTAGTAACTACTACTTACTGAACTTGCACTAAGGACTATAAAGGATTTTTTTTTTTAAGATTTTATTTATTTATTTGACAGACAGAGATCACAGGTAGGCAGAGAGGCAGCCAGAGAGAGAGGAAGGGAAGCAGGCTCCCTGCTGAGCAGAGAGCCTATGCGGGGCTCGATCCCAGGACCCTGGGATCATGACCTGAGCCAAAGGTAGAGGCTTTAACCCACTGAGCCACCCAGGTGCCCCGGATTTTTTTTTTTTTTTTTAAAGATTTTATTCACCTATTTGACAGACAGAGATCACAAGTAGGCAGAGGCAAGCAGAGAGAGAGAGGGAAGCAGACTCCCCGCCGAGCAGAGAGCCCGATGCGGGGCTCAATCCCAGGACCCTGAAATCATGACCTGAGCTAAAGGCAGAGGCTTTAACCCACTGAGCCACCCAGCCGCCCAAGGATTTTTTTTTTAAAGTAGGCTCCATGCCCAACGTGTGGCTGGAACTCAAGAGACCAAGTATTGCATGCTCTACTGATTGAGGCAGTAAGGTACCCCTACTGTACAGAATATTTTATATAAATTATTTTGTAGTCATTATAATATCCTTGTAAGACACAAATTTTTTCATTTTATAGATGAAAAAACCGAGGTTCAGAGAAATTACAGACATACCTGAGGTCACACAGCCACTAGCAGGGCTGGAATTTGAGCTCAGAAGTATCAACTCCAATGCCAATTTATAATTTATGTTCTATCATAGCAAGAACTTTCAACTACTGGCCAAAGTCAACTCCACTCTAGGACCAAGGCCTTCTGTAAAAACTAGCTTGATATCACTCAGAGGACAAACAGCTTGCCTACTGACCTGTCTATAATTTCCTAAGGAACTATCTGAAAACCACAAAAGCCTAAGGTGGTTGTGGGTGTCACAGGATGCTGAGAAAAGGAAGTCAGAAACTAGAGAATATCTTACATAAAAGGGATAAGAAGGGTGAGAAAAGGCAGCAGCTCCATCTGCTGATGTTGTGAAGATTAAGGCTGACATGGTAAGGGGAAAAGAAAGGATGATACTGCATTCCCATCCAGTCCCTACAGGGTGCTAGCTCCAGGGTTCTTTATTATCAGCAATCCTCTAATTCAAAGTTCCTGAAACCTAAGCAAGTCAACCATGACAAGTCAAGATCTTCCTAGTCTTTTGGGGAGAGGAAGACCAGGACTTCAAAGCAGAAATATCCTAGCTAGTAAAAACAATCTGAAAGTTTGTCTTATACCCCCCAATTCTCGTTCTCAGACTTTTTTTTTTTTTAAGTAAACTCTATGCCCAATGTGGGGCTCAAACTCACAACCCCAAGCACAAGTGTTATGCTCTACCAACGTACCGGGCCAGTCAGGCACCCCATAAGTTCTGACTTAATTCTACCAGCTTTTTTTTTTATTTTTAAGATTTTGTTTATTTAGGGGCGCCTGGGTGGCTCAGTGGGTTAAGCCGCTGCCATCGGCTCAGGTCATGATCTCGGGGTCCTGGGATCGAGCCCCGCATCGGGCTCTCTGCTCAGCAGGGAGCCTGCTTCCCTCTTTCTCTCTCTCCCTCTGCCTGCCTCTCTGCCTGCTTGTGATCTCTCTCTCTGTCAAATAAATAAATAAAATCTTTAAAAAAAAAAAAAGATTTTGTTTGTTTATTTGACTAAGAGAGAGCGATTTCAAGTAGGCAGAGAGGCAGGTAGAGAGAGATGGGAAAGCAGGCTCCCTGCTGAGCAGAGAGCCCAATGTGGGGCTCGATCCCAGGACCCTGAGAGCATGACCTGAGCTGAAGGTAGAGGCTTAACCCACTGAGCCACCCAGATGCCCCCCTTTTTAAAAAACTCTTGCAGTGTTGTACCAGGAACAACATCGACCTGATAACATCTGACTACTCTGTAGTGCATTTTCCTTGTTTCTAACCTGTCATCTATCCTTGGCTGTCTCCCCACCCCCATACCCCCCACACCCTGCACACCCCAGGTGGAATTAATGTCACCACACTGCTAGCCCCTTCCTATGTTAACGTCAATTGTATGAAGTGCAGTACTTCTTTCCCCCATTCTAGTATTTATTTGTATTTTGTTTTTTAAAAAAGACTTATTTGTGCTAATATTTATATTTTTACATATTTATCTGAGAGAGAGTGAGTGAGAGAGAGCAAGCAATAGAGCACCCAAAGGGGAGAGGCAGAGGGGAAGGAGGGGGAAAGATTCTCAAGCAGACTCCTTGCTGAGCACAGAGCACGAAGCAGAGCTTTATCTCAAAACCCTGAGACCATGACCTGAGCTGAAACCAAGAATCACACTTAACCAACTGAGCCACGCAGGCATCCCTGTACTTTCCATTAAAACACTTACGTCACGCTAAGTGCTATTCTGAAAGCTGGATCCAGAATAATGGAAGTCCCTAACCTTAAGAAAAATGGTTGGGGGATGTGTATGCTCACATAGTCATGTCAAAAATTTAAATTGCCACTTATGTTAGGTTCCTCTCTAGACAGGGACAAAGGGTCCAATTTAAGAAGCTGGTTTGAGGGGTGCCTGGGTGGCTCAGTGGGTTTAGCCTCTGCTTTCAGCACGGATCATGGTCTCAGTGTCCTGGAATCAAGTCCCACATTGGGCTCTCTGCTCAGCAGGGAGCCTGCTTTCCCCTCTCTCTGCCTGCCTCTCTGCCTTCTTGTGATCTCTGTCAAATAAATAAACAAAATCTTTAAAAAAAAACAGGGGCACCTGGGTGGCTTAGTCGTTAAGCGTCTGCCTTTGGCTCAGGTCATGATCCAGGGTCCTGGGTTTGAACCCCACATCAGCCTCCCTGCTCAGTGAGAAGCCTGCTTCTTCCTCTCCCACTCCCACTGCTTGTGTGCTCTCTCTTGCTGTTTCTGTCAAATAAATAAAATCTTTAAAATAAATAGATAAATAAAAATTAAAAAAATAAGAAGAAGTTGGTTTGACAGGGCACCTGACTGGTTCAGTCAGTAGAGCATGTGACTCTTCATCTTGAGGTAGTGAGTTCAAGCCCTACACTGGGCTTATTTCGGTCTGGAGGTGAGGGGTGAAGCTAGTTTGGCAAGATCCCAGCTAACATCCCTAACAGCTGCTATATCTATTTCTTTCTTTCTTTTGTTTTTTTAAAAAGATTTATTTATTTATTTATTTGCGAGAGAGAGAGAGAGAGAGAGAGAGAGAGAGAGAGAGAAAGAGAAACAGTGAAAGAGAGAACACAAGCAGGGGGAGGTGGGAGAGGGAGAAGCAGGCTTCCCACTGAGCAGAGAACCCAATGTGGGACTCGATCCCAGGACCCTGAGATCATGACCTGAGCCGAAGGCAGCGGCTTAACCCACTGAGCCACCGAGGTGCCCCAGCTGCCATATATAAATCCATCATTTTATTGATATTAAAGACACACAAAAGGTACATGAGGGTACATTCTGGAGTGTTGGAAATGTCCCATACTTTTATCTGGATAGTTACACCATAGGTACATACACATGTTAACTCCAAGCTATATATACTCACGATCAGTACTTTTTACCAAAAGATTGATTTCTTATCTAAATGAAAAAATGGGGGGTGCCTGGGTGGCTCAGTGGGTTAAGCTTCTGCCTTCGGCTCAGGTCATGATCTCAGGGTCCTAGGATCAAGCCCCACATCAGGCTCCCTCTCTCTGTCAAATAAAATCTAAAAAAAAAAAAAAAAAAAAAAAAAAGAAATGAAAAGATGGGACACCCAGGTGGTTCAGTGGGGTAAGTACCTGCATTGGAATCAGGTCATGATCCCAGGATCTTGGGATCAAGTCTGAATCAGGCTCCCTACCCAGTGGGGAGTCTGTTTCTCCCTCTTGCTCTCTCCAGAATAATAAATAAATAATCTTTTTTTAAAAAACTGAAAAGGGGTGCCTGGGTAGCTCAGTGGGTTAAAGCCTCTGCCTTTGGCTTGGGTCATGATCTCAGGGTCCTGAGATCGAGCCCCATTTTGGGCTCTCTGCTCAGCGGGGAGCCTGCTTACCCCCTCTCTCTCTGCCTGCCTCTCTGCCTACTTATGATTTCTGTAAGTAAATAAAATTTAAAAAAAAAAATGAAAAGATGAAAAAAAAATTGGTTGTATTTTACCTAGATTTTCTAGGTGTTTTTTAGAAGCTGATTCTTCAGGGGGCACCTGGGTGGCTTAGTCAGTTAAGCGTCCAACTCTTGATTTCAGATCAGGTCATAATATCAGAGTCGTGGGACTGACCCCATGTGTGGCTCCAAGCCCAGCAGGGAGTCTACTGGAGATTCTCTCCTTCTCCCTCTACCCCTCCCCCTGCTCACATGTATGCACATGGGTGCTCTCTAAAATAAATAAATAAATCTTTAAAAAAAGGGGCACCTGAGTGGCTCAGTGGCTTAAAGCCTCTGCCTTCGGCTCAGGTCATGATCCCGGGGTCCTGGGATCGAGCCCCGCATAGGGCTCTCTGCTTGGCGAAGAGCCTGCTTCCTCCTCTCTCTCTCCCTGCCTTTCTGCCTACTTGTGATCTCTATCAAATAAATAAATAAAATCTTAAAAAAAAAAAAAAAAGATGGTTCTTTAGGATATATCCTTAAGCCCACCATTCTACTTGATACCAAAATCCAGTAAAGGTTTATTTTTTTATTTTTTTATTTTTTTCCCGGTAAAGGTTTAAACACTTCTTTTTCTCTCAATGCTGTATTGTCTTTATTCTTAAGCATTTAAAATGCTATCTCAAATTGCATCCTAGAGAGCTGTAAGAAGCGAAGGGTAGGCTGACTAGATTAGCCTCTTGCTGTTACCAGTACCACAGAACCACACCAGGCTTCTCCACAAGCAGAATGGAACCTGCTGATTTGCCTTCAGACTTTTCTTCTTTCCAAGTTCAAAGGGAGAAACAACAGGGGATCTTCACTGCAAGGTCACTGGCAGGGAGGGGGGTGATTTTGTACAGATTAGACCTTTGGATAACATCAGAGCCATCTCCAATGTACATGGTCTCTTGGTTCTACTCTACAGGGGCTCAGGAACACCACACCATATTCTGAAATCCAAAATCTTTTTTTACAGTTGATTAGATTCTTGGCAGATAGGCCCAAACATCAGGGGGTGAAAACAAAAGCTATGCCATAACTCTGAAATGATTCTAACTTTTTTAAAATTCTGATTTTTAAATGAATGGAAGAGAAAAGTTGTAAGCTGTCAACTGGGCTAATTAACCTATCCAAAGTGGCCTTAAAGTACAAATACTTCGAGGAAGACCTTATTAAAATTAAAGAACCCTTTGTATCCTTTGGAGTCTTTCTCTTGAAATACTCAAAAGCACATGGGGACTCATGGAGTCAAGAAAAGACAAATCCCGGGGCGCCTGGGTGGCTCAGTGGGTTAGGCCGCTGCCTTCGGCTCAGGTCATGATCCCAGGTCCTGGGTTCGAGCCCCACATCGGGCTTTCTGCTCAGCAGGGAGCCTGCTTCCTCCTCTCTCTCTCTGCCTGCCTCTCTGCCTACTTGTGATTTCTCTCTGTCAAATAAATAAATAAAATCTTTAAAAAAAAAAAAAAATAAAAAAAAAAAATAAAAAAAAAAAAAAGAAAAGACAAATCCCAGGGGCACAGGTGGCTCAGTGGGTTAAAGCCTCTGCCTTTGGCTCAGGTCATGATCCCAGGGTCCTGGGATCAAGCCCCACGTCGTGCTCTCTGCTCAGTGGGGAGCCTGATTCCTCCTCTCTCTCTGCCTACTTGTGATCGCGGTCTGTCAAATGAATAAATAAAATCTATTAAAAAAAAAAAAAAAAAAAAGGAAAAGAAAAGACAAATCCCAAAGGCAACATGACTATCCTTGGATCACATGAGGCCCAAGTGCTTCCACAGTTTGGAAGAATAAATGGCTGTCAAGCCTGGCAGGTATGAGTTGGGGAAGTGCAGGAGGGGACAGGGCAGTCTGAAAACACAGTACTACACTCAGGGCAATTCTTTCTCCAAGTTAGAAACAAAGCGAGAATTTATACTCCTCCTCCAGGTAGGCAACAACCCAGAAACACAATTCCCAAGGCCAGACCAGGGTGGGTGAAGGGGGACATATATGGGTTTGAAGCTTGGCAAACTATTTCAAAGATGGAGAAAGAAAAATGGAGTATCTGCCCCAGAAATGCTATAATCTCAAGATACAAACAAATGTACTGCAGTGAGTGTAGTAGTAACTGTAATTCTAACACTATGGATTTCAAAATTCAAGATGCAAAAACCCCTAATTTGTCTACCAACGAACAAAAAAGACCTTATTAAGGATTTGAAGCACAAGGCAGTTAAACTTTCTTTTTATGAGGCAGACCCTAGTACCACCTTGTAAAGAAGAGACAGTGAGGACCCTTTCACTGAGGTACTATATTATCCTGTCAGTTTCTCACTTCCTGATCCTGTATTACATCCTTAGGAGCAAGTCTGCAAGTCAATCATGGCATCATCTCTAAAGAGGACTGAATGTTGGTACTTCCGTTTTTTCACTCCCAGGGAACTTGATGAAAACTGGTTTCTTCCCTAGCTCTGAGTAGTTCCCAGAATAAATCACAATCTTGGTACATAGGTAATCAAATCTACAGTTGATTCAGGAGCCAAAGATTACTCAATTGATATTCACCAGTAAGGTCCCATGATAGCAAGAATGAAATTGGAACCCAAACAGCATTCATTTTTGGTAGTCCTTAAACAGGAAACATTAGGGATCTGTGTGACCTCCTTCGCTGGTGTAACCCCAGGTGACTACCCTCTAGTTTCTGTCCCTACCATCTAAGAGTTGCCAGTGTTCCTCTGATCCTGACTTGCTGCAGGATTCCAACGAGCTCAGGACAGGAATCATAAACAAATCCATAAAAATAGAGCAAGGAAAAACACACAGAGAGAGATGGATACAGAGACCTTACCCTGAAATATTTTCAAACACACCAAGAACACATTTAGTTAATATTTCAAGATTTGGCTGAAGGAGAATAAAAGTTAAAATGATGACAGCAATCTAAAACAGAGGGTCCACAAACTATGGCCCATGAGCCAAATCCAGCTGGCTGTCTGTTTTCGTAAACAGTTCTATTAGAACACAACAAGCTCATTTGTTGTTTTGTCTATGGCTGTTTTGTTACAATGGCAGTTAAGTGGTTGTGACAAAAACTCTATGGCCTGTAAAGTCCTTTGCTGAAAAAGTCTGCAGATCCATGATCTAAGAAATAGGTAATATTTAGGATGCATCTATAGCCTTTCAAATGAATAGAAACAAATGAGAACAATTCAGCTTTAAATGACTCACTTGCCTCAGAAATAGACTGAAACAAGCATGGGCTATATTGGTAGAAAATGGCAGGTCTTTGAGATTTACCTGGTAGGCTTCCAGGTGAAGAGAAAAAGCATCCCAATAAATCTTGGAAAATAGGTCTCACCCTAGTTCTAGTCCAGGTAAGAAAAGATCTTCTCTAGCTCAACAGCTAATAATGCCTAAAACTAAGTTCCCTATCCCCCTGGTGCAAGTTGGGGAGATAACTACATATACTAGGTACATTTCCAACTAAACTAACACAATGAACCTGCCCAAGGTTCCCAAACTGCAGTGTCAGAGGCATTGCAGCAAATTCAGACGATGCCATGAAATCTTTAAAATTTTGAGGGAAACAGTAATACTTGACATATATCATGCCATGTGAACCACTAGCTCCAGGCAGCTGACAATTTCTACATGAGATTTCTACATGGCGTCCCAAGTTATTAGGATATAAATATTTAACTTATCTGTATACCTATCTACCTAATCAGCGCAAATGTTAACTATTTCTTTTGGCCTAGGACACTGTGAAATATTACTGAGACACTAAAGGTGTTATGAATCAAGAAAGTTTGGAACCTCTGGACTATACTCCTGTGTTGATAGCAAGTTCCCCAAAAGCAGAGATATCCAAATAAATGCTTAAAAATCATCCATGAAGGAGTGCCTGGGTGGCTCAGTTGGTTAAGTGGCTGCCTTCGGCTCAGGTCATGATTCCAGGATCCTGGGACTGAGTCCTGCTTTGGGTTCCCTGTTCAGCAGAGAGCCTGCTTCTCTCTCTCCCTCTGCCTGCTGCTCTGCTTACTTGGGCTCTCTATCTCTCTGTCAAATAAATAAATAAAAATCTTTAAAAAAAAAAATTATCTGTGAAGATACCAGAAGGCCTGCCTTTAACTACAGTCTAGGTCAGTTTACTTCCAAGGTACTTTCCAATTGAGATTCTATGAGCTGAAATAAAGGTAATGTCCAAGATGGAAAAGCAGACATCTCTCTCAATGAACGATACAGAAATCTTTAGCTATAATTCCAGAAAAAGACAAATTGACACAGGAAGAACTTGCCACTTGAGTTCTTACACTTTCCAATCTCTTTTTTTTTTTCCCTAACAAAGGGAAAAGTGGGGTCTTTACTCCAAATTCCTATGCATAGGTCAAAAGGCCTAACCAACTTGGGTTTTATAGAGTACCACATGAGAAGATTAAGAGTTGATGTAGCCGGGGCGCCTGGGTGGCTCAGTGGGTTGAGGTCTCTGCCTTCGGCTCGGGTCATGATCCCAGGGTCCTGGGATCGAGCCCCACATCGGGCTCTCTGCTCGGCGGGGAGCCGGCTTCCTCCTCTCTCTCTCTCTCTCTGCCTCTGCCTACTTATGATCTCTGTCAAATAAATAGATAAAATCTTAAAAAAAAAAAAAAGAGTTGATGTAGCCACTAATGCATATTATCAGGCACCTAAAGCACTTTACAACCTTTCCCATCTGTGTCGAGGAACAGGTCCAAGCCTAAGAACACCTGAGTAGCTCCATGATGACTCTAAAGTCTTATCATCTATCAAAGGCCAAATGCCAGCTTGAATCAAAGAATGTAAGTTATCTGATTAGTGCATTTAAAAGTAATGTGATTGTTCTGGACAGTCTACAGAGGCATTAAAAAAGTTTAACACCTGCAGTTCACAAGATTTGTACTATTCCAGCTCCTAAGGAGCCATTAAACAAAAAATGAAAGCTGCCTCTGCACTATTCTAGTGTTTTTTCCAGCATCTCTTATTCAAAACATTCAGCATATCTGCATGTTTAAAATCTTGGAAACTCCAGAATGGAACAGATGGTATCTGATTTAGTTATACTCCCCCGGAAATGACTGACTGACCCATAGAACTATAGTGGGTAGAGGAATACCCCTCCTTTGGTTAGTTGGAATCAATCCCTACTTTCTACAGCCTTCATCTCTACTACAGAAATCTGATGGGTAGACAAAAAGGAAGTATCTAATAACTTATTTTCTACTGGGAGACTGTGATTATAGCAAATGTACCAATGCAGAAAATTTCATCTTTAAGGTGAGGGCAGGTGGCTCTTGAACCCCGTTTTTTAAGATTTATTTTTTAAGTACAGAAATCCTTTCTTCAAACAAAATCTTAGAGAAATCCAAATATGTAATACAGTTAAAAACAGAATTGCTTTGGTTGAAGCAAGAGAGGGAACACAGAGCCTTACACCCTTGGTGTTCCCCCCCCTCTCCTGAGGGATACCGAGAAGCAGTCTGAAGACTGCTGGTCTAACACAGTATCTCCAGAGCCCTACCCAATTCTAAAATGCAATGATTCTAATTTATCAACTTCAAGTTAAGTGTAAAATTCCACTAAAATTTAGTGTAAAATGTAGACTAGTGGAACTAGGTCATTCATAAACCATGAATGTTTTGTTTAACCAGAATGGTCAGACCAGAACACCACAGCCTCCTATTCTTATCTCCCAGTGTCACCTCAATAGGGACAAGGCATCAGCTCTTATAAAAACCCAGAGATAGGGAAGAAGAGCTGTAGACAACTGTGTCCTGTACAGCTGTACTGTACTGACTGCACAACTGTCCTCGCACACAGTCCCACTGCGGATATGCTGCCAGTGAAGCCACACAAAACCTATACTGAGGAGGGCAGCAGTGCAGTTATAAAGCAGTAAGAGTCACAGACTGAACCGGGCATGGTAGAGAAGGCGCAACAGTGGATTTGGGTTCATCCTATCTCTACCTCCAAATAGACTAAACAATCCAATCTGTCTAAACATCAGTTCTTTTTACATAATAAAGATACCGAAGGTCCTTTCCTGCTCTAAAATTCTACAATGCTAAACGGACACATTTTTAAGTATGTAAGGTATTATAAAGCTATTACTTTGGGGTATATGTTTTTTTGTTTTGTTTTGTTTTGTTTTTGACAGAGGTCACAAGGAGGCAGAGAGGCAGGCAGAGACAGAGAGAGGAAGGGAAGCAGGCTCCCCGCTGAGCAGAGAGCCCGATGAGGGGCTCGATCCCAGGACCCTGGGATCATGACCTGAGCCGAAGGCAGAGGCTTTAACCCACTGAGCCACCCAGGTGCCCCGGGGTATATGTTTTAACCTGAAGGAGGCCATCTTTAGCAATCAACATATGTGGCTCAAAATCAGTATCTAACCAAAAAACAAAATTTACTGAAATCACCTATTTATTTCACAAGATTTATGTTTCACAGCAGGGAGAGCAGCTCAACCATTCCTGAGCATTGCAGCCTCTAATCAAGGCAGACATCATTAAAAAAAAAAAAAAAAAAAAAAAACAGTTCTCTCTGGGCGCCCAGGTGGCTGGGTTGGTTAAGTGGCTGCCTTCAGCTGGGGTTGTGATCCCAGGGTTCTGGGATCGAGTCCCATATGGGGCTCCCTGCTCAGCGGGGAGCCTGCTTCTCCCTCTGTTCGTGCTCTCAAATAAATTAAAAACAGGGGCGCCTGGGTGGCTCAATGGGTTAAGCCACTGCCTTTGGCTCAGGTCATGATCTCAGGGTCCTGAGATCGAGACCCACGTCGGACTCCGTGCTCGGTGGGGAGCCGGCTTCCCCCTCTCTCTCTGCCTGCCTCTCTGCCTACTTGTGATTTCTTTATAAAATAAATAAATAAAATCTTAAAAACAAAACAAAACAGCTCTCTTTAAGAAATGCAGGGGGACGCCTGGGTGGCTCAGTTGGTTGGACGACTGCCTTCGGCTCAGGTCATAATCCCGGGGTCCTGGGATCGAGTCCCACATCGGGCTCCCAGCTCCATGGGGAGTCTGCTTCTCCCTCTGACCTTCTCCTCGCTCATGCTCTTTCTCACTGTCTCTCTCTCAAATAAATAAATAAAATCTTTAAAAAAAAAAAAAAAAAGAAAGAAAGAAAGAAATGCAGGGGGCGCCTGGGTGGCTCAGTGGGTTAAACCGCTGCCTTCGGCTCAGGTCGTGATCTCAGGGTCCTGGGATCGAGTCCCACATCGGGCTCTCTGCTCAGCGGGGAGCCTGCTTCCCGCCCCCTCTCTCTCTGCCTACCTCTCTGTCTACTTGTGATCTCTGTCAAATAAATAAATAAAATCTTAAAAAAAAAAAAAAGAAAGAAAGAAAGAAATGCAGGGCAGCTGGGTGGCTCAGTTGGTTAAGTGTGGCCTTCGACTCAGACTGTGATCCCAAATCCTGGGCTAGAGTCCTGCATTGGGCTCCCTGGTCCACAGGGAGCCTGTTTCTCCCTGTCTCTGCTCTCATGAATAAATAAGTAAAATCTTTTTTTCTTTTTTAAAGATTTTATTTATTTATTTGACAGAGAGACAGATAGTGAGAGAGGGAACAACACAAGCAGGGGGAGTGAGAGAGGAAGAAGCAGGCTTCCCGCCAAGCAAGGAGCCCGATGTGGGGCTTGATCCCAGGACCCTGGGATCATGACCCGAGCTGAAAGCAGATGATTAACGACTGAGCCACCCAGGAGCCCCTAAGTAAAATCTTAAAAAGAAAGAAAGAAAGAAAATGCAGGGGCACCCGGCTGTCTCACTTGGTAGACCATATAACTCTTGGTCTTGGGGTTGGGTTAATTTAACCATGCACTGGATGTAGCGATTACTTAAAAATAAAATCTTAGGGACTCCTGGGTGGCTCAGTTGGTTAAGCATCAGACTCTGGCTCAGGTCATGGTCTTGAGGTCCTGGGATGGAGCCCTGAGTTGCGCCCCTCACTCAGCAGGGAGTCTGCTTATCTCTCTCCCTCTGCCCCTCCCCCTGCTCATGCTCCCCTCCTCTCTCAAATAAAATCCTTAAAAAAAAAAAAAAAAATGAAGGGGCACCTGGGTGGCTCAACTGCTTATGTCCAACTCTTGATCTAAGCTCAGGTTTTGATCTAGGGTCATGAGTTTGAGCCCCACATTGAGCTTACTTAGGAAAAATAAAAATAAAAAAATAAAAAGGGAGGGCACCTGCGTGGCTCCATTGGTTAGCATCCAACTTTTGATTTAGGCTCAGGTCATGATCTCAGGGTCCTGGGAATGAGCCCTACATCAGGCAAGGGGCTTGGCAGAGTCTGCTTCTCTCAATCTCCCCTCATACTCATGCACATGAGCTCTCTAATAAACAGATGTTGTATCTCTGGAGTGCCTGGGTGGTTCAGCCGGTTAAGGGTCTGATTTGAGAAATCAGAGCAGAATGTGAAACTACAGAGTAATGAGAACCTCTTTCTAGACAGTGTTAAGGTACACCTTTGTCTTTTTGGGCAGCATGCACATCAGCTCAGGTCATGATCCCAGCATCCTGGGATCAAATCCTGCGTCGGGCTCCCTGCTCAGTGGGAAGTCTGCTTCTTCTTTTCCTTGCTCATGTGCTCTCTCTCTCTCCCTCTCTCTACAATAATAAATGAAATCTTTAAAAAAAAAAATAGATGAATCTTTTAATAAAGGAAGAAGGAAAGAAGGAAGGAGGGAGGGAAGGGAATGCAAATGAAAACAAAATTAATGTCATGACTATTGTTTCCTGGCTGTTAGCTGGCTTGTTTCATGATTGCTAGTTTTCATACTCCAGCCCAGTGCTAACAAGGTCTGCAAAAGGGCGCCTGGGTGGCTCAGTGGGTTAAGCCTCTGCCTTCAGCTCGGGTAATGATCTCAGGGTCCTGGGATCGAGCCCTGCATCGGGTTCTCTGCTCAGCAGGGATCCTGCTTCCCCCTCTCTCTCTGCCTGCCTCTCTGCCTACTTGTGATCTCTCTGTGTGTGTCAATAAATAAATAAAATCTTAAAAAAAAAAAAAAACACAAGGTCTGCAAAAAACGTCAGGAATCCCATCTGCCATATGCACAGCACCATGTTGGATGTTGACATCATGTGAACTTAAATGAAAACACAAGGCAAGAAACTTGTTTTCATTATCCTGCAAACTCAGAGTGGTGGAAATAATGGTGTGACCTATAATTTCGTTTCTTATCAAAGCAGAGACATGATACTTTTAAGTCACAACGCGATCTCAAAAAACAAGCACTATAAAAATACATTTTTCAGTCAAACCTCTAAGACTCAACTAGCCTTCTTTGCAGCCACTATCCAGAATGTAAAAGAAAATTTTCAAATCCAGTAATATCAGAGACTGGCTCAAATAAATCCCAGTTTATTCTGTAGGCTAACACTTCTACTTAGGCAGAAAGCAGCTTTACTCCCACTGTGTGAACACGACCCAAAGGAAACAGCACTTAGAGATTTCAGTTTATAAAAATACACTTTTGCTCCTTCTCTGCTAGTCTGAGCTCACGTAACTTCAGCCTGTACTTAAGAAAGTTAGCTACTTACTTACATTCAAGTTCTATCAGTAGGTTCTGAAAGATGGCATGCCACTTTTGTACAAGCTTTTACTCTGAACCACTAGCTCTGTGTATCTCAGGGAGGGAGGAAGGGAGGAGAGAAGAAACAAAGCTGTGAATGTTAAAGAGAGGAATAAAGGAATGGACCCAATGCAATAGTTGACCAGAGGAGACAGACTACCAAGCACAACTATTCGCCGTAAAAGACAGGAATTTACTCCTTAGGAGGAACCGGCTTCCTCGCTGTAAAATGTACCAAACAACAAAAAACAAGTAAACCTGCTGTTCCTTGGAACACACAGTTTTGGGTATGGATCTTTTCTCACCTGTTCTATGCTTTACTGTTCCTCCTGAATTCTTACTTTATAAACAAAAGCAGTCAATGGTAACTCTGGTCAACTCTATGCCCTCTAAAGAAGAAACATGTTTTTTGTGGGAAAATTCCATTTAAGTGCTTTGACAGAGCCCACCTTATTTTAGACATTGATAAACAGAAAGAAAGAATCAGAGTAGAAGGTAGATGAGAAAAAAATATTTTAGGTTAATTCCTGTGAATTCAGGTAGTGTTATCAAAGAAATCAAAGTATGTTTAGTATATCAATCAAAACATTCAGTTATACAATTTTAAGCTTACTTATTCCAAAATAGGTTTTCTACAAAAAAAGAGAAAACCCAACATTAATGCCAAAATCAGTACTTAATGGTTCAACATCTACAACATCACAATGCTGGTGTTTGTATTCAGCATTCCTACAAAGCTCTAAGAGGTGTGAAAGGGAGACCCTGTAGCAGATCTCTTCTTTCTACATTTTGCACATTATGTACCTCCAAAGCCAAGGCTGTCTTGTCGTAGGCATTAGGGACTCGCTTCTGGATTACCCTGGCATAAATGGGCCCATTCTGGAGGTTAGGGAGCGGAGTGTTGACGCTGGGTTGGGCATAGGGCCCAGGCTCCGGCCCACCCAGTGGCTGTGGGTGGGAACCCTCCTGGTTACCTCCAATCAGGGCCGATACTGAGGCGGAGGCAGGTCTATACTTCTCGACGTAAGGGACTGGAATCATCCCCCTCTTGCCTTCGCTGTCCTCTGCATTCCACCACTGCTCTTCAGGCTTATCCCGGATTCTCAGGATGTCTCCTTTCTTAAAGGGAAGATCTTCTTCATCATTCCCATTAAAGTCAAAGAGGGCTCGCACATACTCTGCCTCCTCCTGCCTGAGAATCACTCCACTACCCTGCCTGGATCTGGAAACTGGTTCTATCAATGTTGTAGTGTCCAAATAATGTATTTTGTAGAATTCCAGTAAAGCAGGCAATGAATCAAACTCTTGATCTCCTATTCGGAGTCTGGAGGGGCTCACCCCTGGAAAAAAACAGAGCAGGCTATTATTTAAAGATACATTAAGGAGATGAAATGCAGATTTTAACCATTTCCTAACCATTAACCATTTCCTAAACACATTTACTCAATATTAAATCAGAAAAAAAAGTCTAGAAAAGATAACCCCTCTGCTTATGGTAAACTGAAAATCATACTCTGTAGTTAAAACATACCCTAAAAAGATGCCCATCACCACCTGCAGCAGAGATGGAACAGAGGCCTTAACAGACCAGGCCAGTCAGGGCATGCTTTCATACTGGATCAAAGACAAAGCAACATGGAGACTTTTTTGTTCATTCTCCCAAAATGTTCTGTGCTATCCCATTTACAGAGTAGCATAAGGTTCAAGGTTTTGTTGTAATCTTCTTTTCAACCTCAGGAAATGTAGCAACTCTCCTTTTTCATAAGTCCCAGTAGCTTTTCCAAGAAGAGTTGGGGAGAACTTGCCATCTATCTATACCAGGCTCATACATTCCTTCTCTTCACATCTAGAATGTACAATTTCTAACAAAAAAAATATGTTTTTGTTGTGTGTGTGTGTGTGTGTGTGTGTGTTTTTTTTTAAAGTGAGTTCTATGCCCAATGTGGGGCTTAAACTCACAACCCTGAGATCAAGGGTTCCATGCTCTAGTAACTAGGCCAGCCAGGCACCCTCAATTTCATTTCTGACAGCCACCAAAACAAACAAACAAACAAACAAACAAAAAACCTTAATTAGGCAAAAGAACCAAGGAGTCTAAAAAGAGAAACCAGGACGCTAACTGCTTAACAATCAATTCCTAAGGTCTGCACTGAAATAAAACATGTAAACCACATTGCTCCCTCAGGTCACGAAAAACAGTAAATAAGGATGCCTGAAAAAATAAAGTGTTAAAATTCTCAACCTCTGGGGGCACCTGGCTGGCTCAGTCAGCAGAGCATGCAACTCTCGATCTTGGCATTGTAAGTTCCAGCCCTACGTTGGGTGTAGAGATTACTTAAAATCTTAAAAAAAAAAAATAAAATAAAATAAAAATAAAATTCTCAACCTCTTATGACACGCTAGGGTCATTCACATAATGCAAAGGTGTGTATAGCCCTAGATACACAGGGCATGCTTCCGAATGTGTTCCCTCAGGGGGGTATAGCTCAGGCACTGAGCATCTGACTGCAGAATATATTCCCTCTCTATCCCAAGATCCTAGAACTGAAAGATATTAACATGCATCAGTTCAAATGAAAAAGTTTCTAGTGACAAATACACCTCTTTTTTTTTTAAAGATTTTTATTTATTTATTTGACAGAGAGATCAAAAGTAGGCAGAGAGGCAGGGTGGCGGGGGAGGGGGGAGCACGCTCCCTGCTGAGCAGAGAGCCCAATGTGGGGCTCGATCCCAGGACCCTGAGATAATAACCTGAGCTGAACGCAGAGGCTTAACCCACTGAGCCACCCAGAATCCCCAGGAATATACCCTTTAACTTACACTCTGCTAAGCACCAAAATAACAAATCATCTTTATTGGATTTTTTTACCTTTTGGTTTCCTGGTAAAGTAATAAAATAAAATAAACAGAAAACTGTTTTTTGCAGAGCTTGTTTTTTTAATTACCCTTAACCCACAATTCAGCATTAAGTTAAAACCTCCCAAATTTGAATATGTGTGTGTGTGTATACAAGTATGTCATAAATATATACAAGTGTTTTATAGTTAGGTAATATAAATTTTTTATCTTGCCTTTTTTTCTTATAAAATAAAAAGATTTTATTTTTATATAATAAAAAATTTCTCATCTCTGCATGAACATGACTTTTTTTTAAAAAGATTTTATTTATTTGAAAGAGAGATTATAAGTAGGCAGAGAGAGGGGGAAGCAGGCTCTCTCCTAAGCAGAGAGCCCGATGTGGGACTCGATCCCAGGACTCTGAGATCACAACCTGAGCCGAAGGCAGAGGCATAACCCACTGAGCCACCCAGGCGCCCCATGAACATGACTTTTAATAGCTATAAAGTATTCCTAACTTTTCACTAGTGAAAATGCTATTATGAGCATTTTTGTTCTTATCTATTAGCGAGGTTTTTTTTTTTAATTTCATTAGAATAAATTCCTTAAAATCCACCTGCTGGATCAAAGGGTAAGAACATTGAAGTTTATGTTGCCAAATTGCCCTCCAAAAGGTCTGTACGATTTTCCACTGCCACCACTGATCTAAGAGTTCCCACTTTCTCCATATCCTTGCCAAAAGAGCATTTTAAAAAGCATTGCAAAGGACACCTGGGCAGCTAGTTGGTTAAGCATCTGCCTTTGGCTTAGGTCATAAACCCAGGGTCCTGGGATCGAGTCCCGTATCGGGCTCCTTCTTTAGTGGGGAGCCTGCTTCTCCCTCTGCCAGCCATCCCCACTGCTTGTTCTCTGACAAAAAAATTTTTTTTAAGATTTTATTTATTCATTTGACAGAGAGAGATCACAAGTAGGCAGAGAGAGAAAGGGAAGCAGGCTGCCCGCTGAGCAGAGAGCCCAATGCGGGTCTCGATCCCCAGACCCTGAGACCACAACCTGAGCCGAAGGCAGCAGCTTAACCCACTGGGCCACCCAGGCGCCCTGACAAATAAATTCTTAAAAAAAAAAAAAAAGAAAGAAAGAAAAATCACTGACAATTTGGGATGCCTGTGTGGCACTTCATTATGTGTATGCCTTCAGCTCAGGTCACGATCTCAGGGTCCTAGGATCTGATCCAACATCAGGCTCCCTGCTCATCAGGGAGTCTGTTTCTCCCTCTCCCTCCACCCCTCCCCCGGCTCACAGGCTCTCTCTCATTGACTATTTATTTTTAAGATTTTATGTATTTGAGAGAGTCAGAGATAGCAACAGAGAGCATAAGCAGGAAGGAGAGAGAGAAGCAGGCTCCCCGCTGAGCAGGGAGCCTGATGCGGGACTTGATCCCAGAACCCTGGGATCATGATCTGAGCCAAAGGCAGACACTTAACCAACTGAGCCAGCGAGGCACCCCTCAATGACAATTTAATGAGAAATGCTATCTCTTTTTAAATATCATCTTTAATCATTTGGTGTATTTCAAGATTACTATTTGTACTTCTTTTGGGAGGGTTACTTGTTCAAGTCCTCTGTTAAGGAAAAATGTCCAATTTATGTTCTTCACTCCAAGAACACTGGTCCACTATCTAAAAGCCATAGTGAGGGGCGCCTGGGTGGCTCAGTGGGTTAAAGCCTCTGCCTTCGGCTCAGGTCATGATCTCGGAGTCCTGGGATCAAGCCCCGCATCGGGCTCTCTGCTCGGCAGGGAGCCTGCTTCCTCCTCTCTCTCTCTGCCTGCCTCTCTGCCTACTTGTGATTTCTGTCTGTCAAATAAATAAATAAAATATTAAAAAAAAATAAAATAAAAGCCATAGTGATACGGCTCAGGTCATGATCTCAGGGTCATGGGACTGAGCCCCAAGTCAGGCTCCACGCTCAATGGAGAGTCAGCTTGAGATTCTCTCCCTTTTTCTCTCCCCACCCCCGCTTGCTGTCTCTCTCTCTCTCTCTCTCTCTCAAATAAACAAATAAATCTTTAAAAGCCACAGTGAGGGGTGCCTGGGTGGCTCAGTGGGTTAAGCCTCTGCCTTCGGCTCAGGTCATGATCTCAGAGTCCTGGGATCGATCCCCACATAGGGCTCTCTGCTCAGCAGGGAGCCTGCTTCGCATCAACCCCGCCCCCCTGCCTACTTGTGATCTGTCAAATAAATAAATAAAATCTTAAAAAAAAATGAAAGCCTGTGATTAATATGGTGAAATAGGAATATTGTGATAGCCCAAGATGGATGTCTGAATCAATTTGCACTCTAAAAGAAATGAGACCCAAAAGAAAAAAAAAAGAAATGAGACCCAATTATTTTGTTCAGTATTAGAAATCACTTCTTCCAGAATGACCAGAAAAAGTACCTTTGAAATTCAGTGATAGAAAGAAGTGAAAAGATAAACTACAGAAGTTAACCAGAAGTCCTCCAAACAGAATGAGTACTGATAAGTGCCTTCACAATTGAAGGCACAATGAGACACCAAGACACAATTTAAAGGACAGTTGCACATTTCTTGTATCACACAAGTCCATCTGTAGAATTCATGGCTGTAAGCTAAAACAAGTTAATAGCCCACACTCAGTAATTCTGGCTGGCTCCCCAACTCAAGATGCTGAAATAGAGGGGTACCTGGGTGGCTCAGTCATTAGGCGTCTGCCTTCGGCTCAGATCATGATCCCAGGGTGCTGGGATCAAGCCCTGAGTAGGGCTCTCTGCTCAGTAGGAAGCCTGCTTCTCCCTCTCCCACTCCCTCTGCTTGTGTTCCCTCTCTCACTGTCAGATAAATAAAATCTCTTAAAAAAAAATGCTTAAATAGATGCCCAGACCCAGGACTACATATCTACAGCAAACACTCATCAGGTACCTGCAGGACACAACCCCACTAGTTCCAAGAGCTGAACTGGAGAACTTTGGTTAGGAATATACCAGAGCATGGTGGCACTATACTCTGGAGTTTGCCTTCACTCAAACGGACCACTGAAGGGGGACTGTTCCCATTCAAGTGTGGTAGGCAATGAGATACATGGTCATTCTGCTTATTACCACTAGGTTAATTCAGTGATCCTTTAGGCCTGCTGAACTATGTGAAGGATTGGGTCAATGTGAGCTCCAAGGAGACCTACTGAGCACTGTCTGGTCCAGAAAGCCTCCAGAGTAGAGTGTTAGGGAGGACCCTCACACCAGCAGAGTACCCATGGCTTAGAAAATGGTCCTAATGACACAAAGGGAGGAAAGCTCCCTTGCTAGAGTTTACCCAACTACATGCCAAGGTGCAAAAGCCAAAATGGTTTTCACTAGTTGCCTTTTTGGGACAGTGGTAGGAAGACGGTACTCAGTAGATGTTAGATATTATCCTTAACAAAATTCTGAAGTGAGGGAAGAAGTTAAATATAAGTCTGGTCCCAGTTTTAAGAAGCTCATAGCACAGCTGCAGATATAAAGGTACACACAGTGTGGTTGGTAAGCAAAGAATGAAGCAGGAGGTCTTAGGAAGACATTATTTCCCCCGACTTTCACTTTCAACTGGAGATGTATTCTTACAAAAAAACAGTAGTGACAAAAAACTGTGTTCTTAGATACAACGAAATCACCATGAAAGAACAGCCCTGACCATACCTGAACATTTCCAAGGCATTCTTTTCACTCTAAAAAGGAAGGTAACCACTCCCTGTCATCCATTGTTATGGTTCCTCCATTGCTGTACTAGCTGAAGTAAAATGTGTTTTGTGTCTGATTTTTTGGGGGGAGGGAGGGTGATAGTTTAGAAGAACAATAAGACCACAAAGCCAAGAGCCTTGTAAAGATCACTATGAAAATTACGAAAAGAAAAAATGGCAGCTCCTCTGCCATAAATATAAAGGTAGAAAGTTGGTTCAATTCATTTCTTGCTCAAATGCTGCATGGTGTGAACTGGACCCACAATGACTTCTCTTCTTTGGCTTGGCAATCCCAGCAGTCAGAGAAATACAAGCAAAACACCAAGGAAAATCTTTGATACTCTTAAAAAAAAAAAGATTTATTTTTAAGTAATCTCTACACCCAATGCGGAACTTGAACTCACAACCCCAAGATCAAGAGTTGTATGCTCTATCCACTGTGTCAGCCAGGCACCCCTTTGATATTCTTTACCTACAAATTTTTTTTCTATTTTACTGACACTATAATTCCACCAGAGGAGTGCCTGTTTCTGTGTACTGCTGAAGCAGTCAAATACATGGAACATCAACCAAACTCCACAGAAGGGGGGAGAAAAGAACGAAAGTGTCAGATAAGCCCAAACCTCATCACAGCTATATGTTCCAGCTCCTCTTCCCTACTTCATCGCCTTCCCACCACAAATAGCCAAGGGCAGGAAATAGAAGGACAGGAAAGGAAGGAGATACAGTCAGTCAGTCTAGAAAAATGAACCAAAGACCAGGTTCTCATTGCTGGGACTTGGAAAACGTCACTGACTTGTTTTACATAAACCTGTGCTGGTATTCTGAACATGAGTTATGAACAAACACATTAAGAAATCAAAATCAATGCAAGCACTTCATATTCTTTTGGTTTCTGTACATGCTCAACTCATTACTTCTAAGCATTTTAGCCTTCAGGTTACATCAATTTTTACAACACCATTCCCTGAAGGTTTTATGAAGAACACCCAAGAGCTCCATGGGCTTCAATAGGCCAGGTCACTTTTGGCATGGGTACCACCACAGCAGCTTCATCAGCAGCCTCCCCCTGAATTCGAAGCACTTCCGTTTTCCCTTCCTCTTCCCTTAATTCCACCCCTTTCCTCCTCTTCTGCCTGTGGTATTTATAGAAAATGCTTAAACACACCCCACCACCTGTCCAATACAAAGGGCTAAAAAGGCTGCTGACTTTCATCTGAGAAGGTCTCCTAAAGAGGTATCAAATATCTGGCCTCCTAAGCAAACAGAACTTTCTAAAAATGGTACGTATCAGCATGGTATTTCACAGATTCAGACTGCCTGGGTTTAATGAATTCTGGTTCTCCCATTTACTAGCTATATGAACTCTTATTTAACTTCTCCTGGTGTCAAACACCTATGTAATAAAAGCTCCTAAAAGCAGTTGGTACACTGTATCCTGCCCAAACCTCTTAATTCCTTTAGAAATTTTCGAATAATCCCCAAATCCAAAGTCCACTGCATTGTTTCCCAGAGAAGATTCTACAGAATCTCAGGACACTTCTCAAAATGTCCTGTGGTCAAATACCTGCCTCTCTTGGGAGGGTCATAATTTCACATGAGCACAGCAAATGGCTGAGAAGTCCTGCAACAAATAAACCTACTTCCTTTTACCGAGACATCCTTTTTTGGATGTAAACCTAGAAGTAACTCACTGAAGAACTTCTCCAGAACCACTGGATGGAGGGATACTCTGTAACTGATGAATAAAACATGCAGACCAGGTTTGAGAACTGCAAAGATGAGGTAAACAAATGAAACACTGATGGTGGAGGTACAAAAGCAGTAGGTAATGAACAGTCCCACAAGATCTCTAGAGAATGGCTTGGTCCAGCACCACCTTAAAGAGGCAGCGTAAACAATAACCACCCCAACTTTTGCTCCTCCCTGTCCCCAAATGAGGCAAGCTTTTATGCTTCCCTCACCCACTAGAACAATAGGTAGAAGGCTCTGGGTTAAGCAGGTAACACCAGATGCCATCATATTTCCATGTCACGGATCCAAGGTCCTTTCACACTTCTCGATGCACTCCACCATGCTCCACCCCAGCACTCACTCCCTTACACATGCTATCGTATTACCAGTGCTCACCAACCCACATCGTGCCTGCCTGTAAGCCCCTCAATGCTGAGAAGTCTTCCACTCCTGCTCTCCCAACCTCATACTTATGTTAATAAGACTAATACAGCTAATGCTTATCAAGTACTTACTATATGTTAGCCCCATTCTTAAGCATTTAATACACTAAAACTCATTTAATCCTCATAAGAACCCTATGTGATCAATATCACCATTTCCTTTCTTTTGCAGATGGGGAAATTGAGGCAGAGGCAAGTTAAAGAATGTGCCCAAAGTTACATAAGTAGTAAGTGGCCAGGAAGAATGTCTCAAACCCAAGCTCCAGAGCTCAGACTTAAAACTACTCTCCCTGCTCACACTTACTCAATTCTGTCAACTGTCTACTGGCTAAGGTCTAGTAATACCTCATTGTTCAAAGAAACATGTGAATCAATGATTGCAAAGCCTTCCCAAGAGGTCCACCTTGAAGTCCAACCTGACAAGGTATGCCCACTAGACTTGACCAAACCCTGCCTTATGGCCCTGAGGCACAACCAGGGTGCTCCCTGACTATGGCAGCCTGTGGAAGCTGAACAACTAAGTTAAAAATATACTCACCAGAAAAGCTTAAAAATACCTAATCCATCCTACCCATATTCCTCTAAAGGAATAAGCCATTCCATACAAAATTATGTCCACAATAAATACGCTATATAGTCCTAAGTAAAAAAGCTCATTTTTTTCATGTTCAATTTGCCAAATGAGAACTGTAAAAGCCTCATCATTAGACTTTTAGATAACAGACAAGTATTGTCCAAATATTAAAGTTAGTTTCTTCTTGTCATTCTTTCATCTTTAAACAGAACCTAGGACCTCATGACAAAAACAAAAGTGTTGAATCTTCTATGTGCATTGTTTAGATCTCAAAAGAAAGAAAAAGAAGTACAGCGTGTCAGCTCTCTAGACAGAATTCTGAGGTTCAAAATCTGGCTCAGTCATTTACCAGCTGTGTGACCTTGGGCAAGTTACTGAATCTCTGACTCTCAGTTTCCTCACCTATAAAATGAAAATATTTCAATTAATAGAGATCACAGTACTTCTCACCAGATTGTTATGGGCAGAAAATGAGATAAAGTACAGAAAGTACTCGGCAAAGTACTTGGCATAGAATAACCAGTCGATAAATGTTAGCTACTAATATTCTACATGCTTTTCTAAAATTTAAGAAATTTCTCTGTGGGGGCGCCTGGGTGGCTCAGTGGGTTAAGGCCTCTGCCTTCGGCTCAGGTCATGATCCCAGGGTCCTGGGATCGAGCCCCGCATTGGGCTCTCTGCTCAGTGGGGAGCCTGCTTCCCGTCCTCTCTCTCTCTGCCTGCCTCTCTGCCTACTTGTGATCCGTCAAATAAATAAAAATCTTTAAAAAAAAAAAAAAAAAAAAGAAATTTCTCTGTGTAGTTTCAAAAGAAAAAGAGCTTGATGAGAGAGGACGGGGAACAAAGATTAAGTAATCTTTACTATAAAGACAGCAACTCAATCAATTGCTGTGTGTGGAAAATTGGGCACATTACCAGAAACAAGAATTACCACAATGCCCATGAACTTTCTACACCCCATCCACAAACTCTGGCAATCTTCACCTTCTCTTTTGGGCCAAGGATCTGAATTCATATCTGTTATGAAAAGGTGGAGCTCCGTATCAAGGTAAGTGCAGAGATATAAAGTCCTAACGCCAAGGTGTGGAGAAAGCTCAAACTAGCAAACCGCCTGCTGCCATCTCCAAATTTTACAAAATGTATACACAAAAGGTTGAAAATTGGGGGAAAGAAGGTCAAAAATTGAGTTTCAGTGACCGTGTGCCAACATATTACTGCATTGTAATGTAAAACCCTAGATACCAAGAAGGTGGTAAAAAGTCGAATTTAGGGGTGCTTGGGTAGCTCAGTGTTAAGCGTTTGCCTTTGGCTCAGGTCATGATCCCAGGTCCTGGGATCCTGCTGGACATTAGACTCCCTGCTCAGCGGGAAGTCTGCTCCTCCCTCTCCTATCTGCTGCTCTGCCTATTTGTGCTCTCTCTCTCCCATCAAATAAACAAATAATTCTTAAGAAAAAAAAATACATTAAAAAAAGGTAGAATTGGGGTGCCTGGGTGGCTCAGTGGGTTAAAGCCTCTGCCTTCAGCTCAGGCCATGATCCCAGGGTCCTGGGATTGAGCCCCATATTGGGCTCTCTGCTCGGCGGGGAGCCTGCTTCCCCCTCTCCCTCTATCTGCCTCTCTGTCTACTTGTGATCTCTGTCAAATAAATAAATAAAATCTTAAAAAAAAAAAAAAAGGTAGAATTTACCTGGTTTAGGGCAAAGTTATGTTACATCAATATTCTTGTCTCACATTATGTTATTAAACTTACCAGACTGAGAAGACCTAGGATAATTTGTGGACTTAAAGATTCCATACTCTTTTTTTTATAATTGGTATTTGTTAGCAACAAAGAGACTGACTATCCCACCTCCCCATTTCTGGCCAGAGTGAATAAATCTAAATTAGGACTATCCCAAAAGGGAAAGAGCTAGGCTCAGCTAGTCAGAAGAAAACTGCTTCAACTTGGGAACAATGAGAAAGACTAAGACTCTTGATGCTGTTACACAAGTGATGGTAAGATGACAACCTCAGAATTACTCTGTACTTCACAAACCTCAGGCACTAAGTGCATAAATCTCCTTAACATTCTCCAAACAACTCTCAAGGCATAAGTAAGACAGTCACATCTCAGTGATCCTTGGTAAGAAAGACCTAGCTAGGTCACAGCTCCAACTAACTGAGCAAGAAGAAGCCCTAACACATAGCAGTGACAATGTTCAAGTCCAATAAAACTGGAAGTTCCATTCACTTTCAAGGAAGGGACTGTTTCCACTAGCTTATTTCCAGGGGGAAAAAAAATCTGCCTTCCACAAAAAACCCTGAAAACTAGAACCCCCTAATTGTAGAAACTGTCTCTGGACTTTAAGATCTCTTGGACACCATCAGCTGGACATCAACTTGTTCTGGGCTGATCACAGAGGGCTTACTTCTATCCCCAAGACACTTAGCTCACCACCTTCGTCCTCTGCGGGGGAAGAGGACAGTAAAAGTATTTTGGAAAAATGCCCAAGAAAGGAAAAAGCTGACCGGTTTCCTGAGGGTGTCTCCATCCCTCCCGGCTAGTATGTGGCGACTTCCTACCAAAGGCCAGCAGGGGAGAATAGCTCTACAAATCAAGCCCGGCTCTCTAACACTACAGGAAATGTTTCAAGTCTAAAAAGCCACTTGTAGGATTATCAAATTCATTCTGGGAACCGCTGCCAAGTGATGCCCCCGCAGTGCCAACATCCCCCTCAGCTCTTTGTCCCCACGTTGCCCGGCCCTGCCCTTGTGCCTGGCCCGGGCGCTAGCCCCACCCTGGGGCCGAAGCAGTTCCCCTTCCCCTGGGCTGTCCTCCCAAGTCACACCCAGAGGCCTGGGTCAGCGGCGACTCCTTCCCCCCCCCCCCACCCGCTCGTGGTGTGAACGACCCCAAAGCACCAGGCTACCCCCTGCCATGGTCACTCCGGCCCTCTGCCCACGTCCCTCGTGGAGGTCAGCTCTCGGAGAGGAGCCGGCTAGGCTGGGGAGTTCCGCGGCCCTCACCCCGCCCGGGGCCTCCCGTCCCGTCCGTCCTCACCGGGCGGAGGCTGGGCGGGCGACGGTGGCACAGACGGGCGCGGGCCGCTGCTGTTGATGATGTAGTGGGAGACGCGCGAGTTCTCGGAGACGCTGAGCACATAGTCCCCGGGGCTGGTGCTCGAGTCCCGCACCAGAAACACCCCGTGCCGCTGGCCCTGCAACAGCGCCACCGCCTCCTGCCGGCTCAACCGCCCCCAGTACCAGCTACTCCTCTCCTCCGAGTCAAAGTTGCCCGCCATGGCCGACTCCGCGCCTACACGCTGGGCCGCCGCCGCCACGCGCGCCCCTCCTGCCCCGGCGCCCGCCGCCCAGCGGACCGGCTCCGGTCTCAGCCTCACAGCAGTGTCCGAAATGGCGGCGGCGGCCGCGGGCCTTCCCCACCGGAAATGACGCTCACCGTGCCCCCGCGAGGATGCCGGGAAGGGGACCGCAACCCGCCATTGGGAGAAGGGCAAAGCGCTCACTGCGCACGCGTTCTCACGTGCGTCGCCACCTGGTAGGGATCGGAACTGCACCGGATGGAGAGGCGAAGTCTGAGGCAAGGGGATAGGGGCTTAGCCAGCAGTCGATCCGAGGTTTGTATTTGCGCTTTTAGCCACGCGGCCCGTCGCTGCACCAGGCTTCAAGTTCCCGGAAGGCCCAAGATTTCTAGGCAGCGACTCCGAGTACAGAAGATGGATGTGGCCCCAGGGCCTGGGCTTCTGGAGACATCGGTCTTTTTCTGGTGGTTCCTCCAGCTTCTCTATAGACTGGCTAAAGTTTTTTGTTTGCACTGATTCATTCAGCAAACAGTTGACACCACATTTGCCACGTGGGTGCAAAGGTGATCAAGGCTGGGCTCTGACATCACAGAATTTACAGACCAGTGGGAGGAACCAGGAAGCAATGACAAAGGAATGCTGACTGCTATGATAGGGACCCGACAAAGGGGCTCTAGGAACACAGAGCAGGGCCCCCAATCCAGTCAGTAAAGGGATTCAATATGGAGGTGGCTTTAACTCAATGTTGAAATGGCAAGTGGGGAAAGAGCATTCAAGACAAAAGGAGCCGAATGTGCCAAGCCAGGTAGAAGTATAGAGTTCTCTCCATAGAGTCTCTCAGGTCATTTGTCCAGATTCTTCTAAACCTTAGCTGTGGCTACACATATCCTCTGCTCTCCCTGCTATCATGATCTCCATCTCTATTCTATATCTACAGCTGTATTCCTGTGAACAGCTTGCTCACCGGTTCTCTGTAGTGCATTGCACACATCTGCCAGTGTGGGCTTTTTAAATTACAACTCTAAGTCTGTTGCTACCCTGTGCACAACTTTTAACAGTCTCCAGATGTTAAAATTCCCAGTTTAGTTCACAGCATAAAATGGGGCCACAGTCTCCTCTTAGCTGCTCCTACATGAACTGTGTGTTTCTTCTTTATGGAAAACTTTTCCGGATCTCAGACTCAAATGTCTCCCCTTTTTGACCAACCATCACTTCCTCTCTGCATCCACAGGACTGTGTCCATATTATTACCATCACAGTTCCTACCCATTGTCCTATAATCTTTCATTTTACCGGTCTGCGTTCCACGATAGAGCTTCTCAAAGGCTGAGGATCCAGTGTAGGAGGTACTACATAAATCTTTTATGAGGATGACTAACATTTATTCAGGGAATACTACCTTCCAGGCATAGCACTAGCTGCTTTTATATGGATCATCTCATTGAATCCTCTTAACAACCTTAGAGGTTGTATTTTACAGCTATTCCCATTTTACAGGTGAAGCTCAGAGAGGTTAAGTTATTGATCCAGAGACACACAGCTGCTGAGTGGGGGGCTGGCATTCAAATCCTGGAAGGAACAGAATGCTGTGGTCACTGCGTTATATCCTCAGACTTCTGGAATAGGCATGGAGGGGGACAGGAGGTTGGGGGAGGATGGTAGAAATAGACATCAAGAAAAAATATATATCAGTCAGCCCTGGGTTTTGATCTTACATGAATAATATGCCTCTTACAGATCTACTTCACACACCCCTGTGCCTGCTCTGGGAAGGGAAGGGGAGCGAAGGCACCTTCCCTGCTGTGACTCATTGTGACCCTGGCTTAGTCACAGTGTGTTACCACAAGCCAGCAGCAGAAGCCACCCCAGTGTGAATTCTGGCCTTTTGGGTAAGAGAAGGGCCTGTTCTTCCCTTCTCCAGGTTGGAGGAGCTTTGAGGTAGGGCCTCACTCAGAGACTGCTTGTGGGTTCTGATAGAAAATGTACTTTAAAAGAAGAAAAGGGAAAGAAAAAGAGGAAAGAAGGAAAAGAAGGGAGGGAGGAAACGTCATAAATAAGCTGGATAATAAGAAGGAGATTGGCAAGGAGGGGAAATCTAGACCCAAGGGTTATTCACTGGTGCTGTTTCTTGGAGCATAGAGAGAACAACATGGTAGGAACAGGAGTGGCCTAGGGGCGAAGAGAAGACAAACCCGTCCTGCCTCTCCCTACTTTGTCTTCTCTTCTCCCCTTCATACATTCAGGATTTGCAGCTATAATGGTGGCTTTTGACCCCTGATAAATTTGTGATCAACCCTACAAAGAATGTGACCTTCCTGGGGTGCCTGGATGACTCAGCTAGTTCAGAGTCTTTTTCTTTATTTAAATTTTATTTATTTATTTATTTATTTATTTATTTGACACAGAGAGAGAGAGAGAGAGAACCAGAGAGCACAAGCAGGGGACTGACAGAGAGACAGAAGGAAGTAGGCTCCCTGCTGAGTGGAGGGCCAAACGTGGGACTTGATTCCAAGGCCCTGAGATCATGACCCTACCTGAAGGCAGATGCTTAACTGACTGAAGCCACCTGGGTGCCCCAAGCGTCTGACTCTTGATCTCAGCTCAGGTCTTGATGATCTCAGGGTTGTGAATTCAAGTCCTGAATTGGGCTCCACACTGGGAGTGGAGCCTACTTTTTTTTTCTTTTTTTCTTTTTTAAACATTTTATTTATTTATTGTCACAGAGAGATATCACAAGTAGGCAGAGAGGCAGGCAGAGAGAGAGGGGGAAGCAGGCTCCCTGCTGAGCAGAGAGCCCGATGTGGGCTCCCAGGACGCCGAGACCATGACCTGAGCCAAAGGCAGAGGCTTAACCCACTGAGTCATTCAGGCTCCCCCTACTTTTTTTTCTTTTCTTTTCTTTTTTTTCTTTTTTTTCTTTTTTTTTTTTTAAGCTTTTACTTATGTATTTGACAGCGAGATGGGGAACACAGGCAGGGGGAGCAGGAGAGCCCGATGCAGGGCTCAATTATAGGACCCTGGGATCAAGACCTGAGCCAAAGACAGATGCTTAACGACTGAGCCACCCAGGCACCCGACATAGAGCCTACTTTAAAACAAAACAAAACGGGCGCCTGGGTGGCTCAGTGGTTAGGCCTCTGCCTTCGGCTCAGGTCATGGTCTCGGGGTCCTGGGATCGAGTCCCGCATCGGGCTTTCCCCTCTGCAGGGGGCCTGCTTCTTCCTCTCTCTCTCTCTCTGCTTGCCTCTCTGCCCGCTTGTGATCTCTCTCTGTCAAATAAATAAAATCTTAAAACAAAACAAAACAAAACAAAAACTGTGCAGAGGCAGACACTAGGGGAAAGCTCTGGAGAAATGTGAAACGACTCCGACTCCAAGAAGGGTCTTGGGGAGGAGAGCATGCTGGGAACCAAGGCAGGAGGCTGGACCTTCCCAGAAAAGTCAGCAAGATGTTCCCAGGGATGACATGCTATAGGACTGCTGAGAATGGGTTGTCTGCTTTGCTGTGAGGTATATGCCGCTCACTGCCTCATCCTTTAGGAACACTGCTCACACAGACACCCTTGTGGGAAGGCACCCAAGAGAAGGTGTCAGCCTCCTCACCTCTGTCCTCTCAGAGCTGAGAAAGTCAAGAGCATCTGAAGAAGGTTAAGATGCATGTGTGCCCCCACCTTCCCCAGCTCACCCCTCTCTGGCTCCGCTGATTATTCTTCCTCGTCCTCTGACAAGCCTCCACACTTTGCACTTGTCCTTCCCCCTGCGGGTTCCCCATGGTCACTCCCCCACCTACTTTATATCTCTGCCCCTGTGGCCCCCTCAGGGAAACCTTCCCTTGCCCATGCCTTTGGAACTGTAAACTGCACACCCATCTCTCCACCTCCCCTTTCTCTGCTTTATTTTCCTCCCATCACCTCTAGAACATAAGCTCCATAAAAGCAGGGATTTGGTGGGTTTTGTTCTTGCAATATCCCAAGTGCCTGGCAGAGAGCCTGGCACACGATAGACAGTAAGGAAATCCCAGTGGAATGAAGGAATGGAGAGTCTGGGGAGGGGTGGGGCCGGGATGCTCTCATCCAGAGCCTGAATTAGCTTCCTATGATTGGCAGGTATCTCCCCAGGGGGCCCTGGACTTCCTGCAAGATGTGAGCTGGGGGTGCAAACCATTCTCCATTACCTCTCAAAGGACAGGGGTCTGCAGATCCATGTGGCTTATGTCTGTGACGTCACTGGCAACACATTCTAATTGGCCAGAGAAAGGAGTGTTGGCCAGTCGTAGAGCTGGTAATTGCACTCAGCACAATGCTTATCTTATCTGTCGGCTTCTTGTAGCCACTGTTGGTACTCATAGAGAGGACAAATTATCGTGGTGCTTTTATTTTTCTGTAATTGGTTGCCTGAGGCAGGGAGGGTCGGGGGGAGTGTCAAATCTAGTTGTGTGCACAGGACTGCGTCAAGACCAAGAGAGTCACACATTCATCAGAAACTTCTGCCCCAGATGCTGAATCTAAATGCCTCCGCAGGTATCTTGACCCCAAATTAAATTTCTTCTGAACTTTAACGCCTTCACAGAGGGGCACTTGAGTGGCTCTGTTGGTTGAGCGGCTGCCTTCAGCTCAGGTTATAATTTCAGGGTCCTGGTATCGAGTCCCCGCATCAGGTTCCCTGCTTAGCGGGGAGCCTGCTTCTTCCTCACCCTCTGCCTGCCCCTTTGCCTGCTTGTGCTCTCTCTGTCAAATAAATAAATAAATATCTTTAAAAACTAAACTAAACTAAAATAAAAATAAAGCCTTCACTTGCCATTCCTTCTGCTCACAACGCCTCTCCCACTTGGGAAATCTCTTAGCCATCTGCCGAGGGGCTCCGTGGAGGCAGCCTGCAACACTCATTCCCTTTCTTCAGGAGGCAACATTGCTCATCTTTCAGGAAACCCTTGGCTCCCCACTCTTGGGCCAAGAGGCAGGTGTGGTTCGTGCTATTTCTGCCCTGGGGGTGGGGTCAGGGCTCAGGCACAGGACCTGGGGCTGGCAGGCACGTGTCAGAAGATGCTCTTCTCCCTAACTACAATGACTGGGTCAGAGGAGAGCACTTCCTTCAAGCTGGTCCACTGTGAGTTGGTGCTGAGACTTTCAGCTGACTAGGAAAGATGCTTTTTCTCTGCCTCCTACACCAACGCAGCAGAATGAACGGCCACAGCTGCTGGTGGCCGTGGCTGCCTTGCCACGAGCAGAGAGCTTGCCTGACAGGGGAGCCCTCTGAGCAAGGCTGAGCCAAGAGATGGCTCCAGACACGTTTCCTGACAGTGTCATTCGTGTGCCTAGAAGCAGCCCTACCCTGGGACTGTTAGGTCACTGATGCTAATGAAGGCTTTTCTGCCCAAGACAATTTAGGACATAGTTGCCACTTGCAACAGCATTTGGAGCCTGTCCTTTGGGACCTGTGCCCCAAGTTGTCATCTCTGTGAAGGGTTTGCGACCCTTCTCCCTGACTTGAGCCAGTCACTAGTTGGCGTGCCCCGTGGGGTCGGCACTTCCCACCCCGGGCTGTGTCTGTCCGCCGGGCTGGGCTGAGGACCGCCAGGCAGCAGCTGGATGTCTCCCCCTGGCCCACAGCCCTGGCCATGCTGAGCAGCCCTGCTGGAGATCGCCAATGGGGGAGCAAGTCCAGGGGAGGCTCAGTCGTTAAGCATCTGCCTTCAGCCCAGGTCATGATCCCAGGATCTTGGGATTGAGTCCCACATGGGGCTCCCTGCTCAGTGGGGAGTCTGCTTCTCCCTCTCCCTCTCCCCCATTTTATGCTCTCCCCGCCACCCCACGCATGCTTGTTCTCTTCCAATAAATAAATAAAATCTTTTTTAAAAAAAGTAAAAAAGACCACATTGCAGCTACTGGATACTTCCGCTTTCCCTCAGGGAAGGAGCCCTGCCTTCTTCCTTCTGTGGACAAGGCAAACATTCTAATACCATCCTAATTCTAATACAGGACCACTGGCTACCTTTCAGGGGTCCTCTCCCTCTCCTAACATTCATGAGCAGATCAGCACTGGCAAACACATATTGCTTTATTTAGTGTTTCTCTGGATTGCAGAAGTGTCAGCAGTGGGCTGAGACCTGCCCCCAGGAGGACAGAGGCAGTTGGGCAGCTCCCAGGCCCTCTGGGGAGGTGGGGGGAAGCAGCAGAAAGAGGTGATGCCTCCGCAGCTCCTCCCGAAGCCAGCCTCCTCCCCGGGCTCCCAGGATGGGGAGGGGGTCGGGGCCAGGAAAGGCCTGATATCCTTGAACTGGGGCCAAAGTATATAGACAAGGTGTTTGTCATCCTAAGGCATAGACTGGGGCAGGAGTGCTTCTCCCACCTGTTGGCCCCCAAGGGTGATTGCTGGTTAGGGAGCCCCATGCACCCTTAAGATACGAGCCTGTCCCTGGGAGAGGCAGTGAGGTGTGCTGAAGACAGGGCTGCAGTCCCGTTTTGCCCCAACCTGCTAGATGAGGGGCAAGTCACTTCTTCTTGTGGGCCTCTGTCTCCTGCTCTGTCCCACCAGGAAGCTAGACTGCATGATCTCTGTGTCTGGCAAATTCTGTGGTCTAAAACTCCTTCCCCCACTCCAGGACATCCTCAGGCTGGGGTGAGGATTCTGAAAGGGTATTTTAAGGCAGGAAGAAGGGGGGCGCAGGCAAAGGTGGTCTCAGCCCCCAGCACTGGGGATGTCGGAGTGGGTGGCGAAGGGTACCAGTGGGCAGACAGGTGGACAGACAGAAAGGTGCCAAGGGAATGAGGAGAAGAGGGTGGCCTGGGCAGGAAAGAGGGCACCGGGGCCCAGACCGCCCAACCTCTTGGCTACATTCCCTGCCCTGCTAGAGTCAGGGAAAACACATCCAGTGTGTCTTGGGGATGGGCAAATGGCTTTTTTAAAAAATAGTTTCTTATAAAGCATCAAAAAATCTCAGAGAAAACCTCAGCAAAAGTTCCCTTCTCTCAAATATTTGGCATTGGCCTTGGGGCTGGCATGGCTGCCTCTGGCCCCGGCTTTCCTATTGCTGTGGCCCGGCCTGGCCCACATCTGGGGCAGCTCCCTGGCCCCCGCTGCTCCCTCAAGAGAGGGCTGAGCAAAAGGCAGGAATATGTAGGTGGGCTTCGAGGTGTCTCTGGGTCCCTGTCTAGAAGCTCGAGTCTTTGGTAAGTGGGAAGGGGAGGGGGGAGAAGCAAAGCGTTGGGAAGTGGAAAGGGGTCCAGTGGCGCCTTCATCACCGAGAGTTCAGCCGTGGGGCCACCTGTGGGCGCAGGGAGAGATACTCAAGTAGTGAGTAGGAAGCAGACAGAGGAGCTCTGGGTACATACGTACAGTGGTGGTCTGAGGGGTGGGTGCCTGGTGACCTCAGTCCTGGAGACTGATCCTACTCGCATAGGACTCCCCATCTTGCCCAAGTGGGCCTTGACTCCAGCAACCCCTGAACACCCCTAGGCCTTCCCCACATCCCCATGCTGCCATCTTTGTAACCATCGGCACTGTAGGGGCTCAAAGGGCCCTGGTCTCTGGGTCTCAATGTGTAATAGGATGAAAGAGGTAGTTTGGTGCCCCCCGCCCCAGGGACGAAGACCCGTGGATGGGGTGCCCAGGCTCTGCCAAGCTGCCAAGGAAGCGTGGCCACTCGAAGCTCACCCTAGCACTAGGGCTACTGGTAGGGAGGCAGGCTGTCACCCGCTGGTGCCACTCACCACAGCCAGGTGCCCATTCTTGGCCTTGGTGATGAGCAGTTCTGAGCCAGGCGTGAAGTCGATGGTGCCATCCCTGCCGGGACCCCCGGCGAAGGTGATGCTGGAAGGAAGGGGATGTGTGAGGGCCACCTGCAGGCGCACACGTGGGCCCCTCCCCACCCCCAACCGCCTCACCTGCCCTGGTTGATGTTGATGTTGTTCACGCAGTCGGCGCTGATCGCGGTCTTGGTCAGTGTCTCAATCACGTGGTCACTCTGCAGCACCACATCTCCCTGGGAGGTCGGGCGGGGTCAGGAGAGGGGTCGGGCCGCCCAGAGTTAAGGCACACACCGCTGCCCTGCCTCCCGGGCCCCAAAGACGTACCTTCTGCTTGTTGTCCTCCCGCTGCACGTGCAGCACGAAGAGACTGTCACTCAGGCTGCTGACGGAGATCCCTGAGGGGGAGGGCAGAGGTTAGGTGTTAAGGGTCAAGGGTCGGAGCTCCGGCCCTCCCTGAGCCACCCTGGGCTCCAACTCACCGGTCAGGTTGGCATAGTCAATCCTCTGCTTGACCTTGGCGTCCTCAACAATGACCACGGCACTGGGTGTCAGCAGCAGCTGCCGGGGGCGGGCTTTGTAGCCCTTGCGGTCGTACTTCACCACTGGGACGGCATACTGTGGGCGGTGGGCAGGGGGGAGTCAGGGGAGGGGCTGAGGGGGCTCCAGGGCCACCCGCTGTTTTCTGTCCAGGGCCTAAGCATCCCCACCTCCCCACCACAGGCCTCAGGCTGCAGAACCGGAGTCTCACCTGGATGGGCTCAGAGCCGAGGGCCTGCAGCACTTTGGGGCTGATCTCATCCGCACCTGCAACCCGGATAGGGGGGCAGGAAGTAAGAGGAGGGCAGAGGGGACCACGCCGGATGGTGCTGGAGGGTCGGAGCACTGGAAGTCAGGGGCTCACCAAGCCGCGTGCTGATGAAGAGCCTGGGGACACTCTGGGGGTAATTGTCCTTCTTGCCCCTGAAGATCTCACTAGCCACGGCTTTCTGCTGCAGCTGAGAAGGGGAGAGGAAGGGGGAGGTATTAGAAGGGATGGGAACCCTCATGGGGGCTGGAAGGCCAGGCCAGCCTCAAGAACTAAGCAAGCCTCTTGCCCTCTCTTGGGCCCCAGCACCAGAGGCCAAGCCCTGCCGCCCACACTCCTGTTGACCCCTCGTGTGCTTTGCCCCCATCCCCAATGACAAGGCAGAGGGCTTCCCAGAAGGGCATGACAGCACTGTCAGGGGCCAGGCTCAACTTTGGGGCTAAGTGTCCATCAAACCAGGCTCCTGGGCCCCCAATATTCAGCCCTAGCTTAGCATCTTGAAGCTGGCCGATTGCAAAACCAGCACATGTCATCTAGGCTGACGGGTCCTTTAACATGACCCCACACTGAATTGCCAAATACAGGGCACAGCGGTCACTGATGTCCATCTCTGGTACCACAGCAGGCATAACCACTGATCAGACTGAACCCGCAGTCTTTCCAACCCAGGGCTCTGGGGAGCCCCTACCAGTCCAGTGGTGCTGGCCGAGAAAAACAATCTTATCTGCCACCCAAAATCCATTCCAACCTTGGTTTCATACACAAGGCCAAACAGGGCCCAGGACCCATCTGAGGCCATGCTGCCCCCTCCAGGGCTAAAGTGCTCCTTCCTGGCCAGCACTCTCCGAGGGGTGTCCATAGCCTCCCTGACCCCCTGGCCGGTCCACGCCCCGCTCCCTGCTCTGCGCACCTGGTGCTTCCACTCGGGGCTAATACTCCGGCAGTACTTCCACACCATGTTCTTCATGCACAGCTCCCGTAGGAGCTCCGAGGCCTGAGGGGCACAAATGAGGTCAGGGCAACCGGACGCCCTGGCTTCCTTCCCTCTGAAGATACCTGGCAGATGCCTGCTCTGGGGGCCGCTGCCGAAGCGACACCCCCGCCACCTGGACAACCCTTTTATTCCTGAGTCCTTTCTCTCGAAAGAGCTCGTTCTCCATGGCCCAGCTCCAGTTCCCCTCCCCTGGGGAGTCCTCCAGATCCTTCTCTGGCCACAAGATTATTGGGGTGCCCTCGCCCCCCACTGAGTGCCTTCGTGGTCCCAAGGTCAGTGGGGAAGGCCACCGACCTCACGCAGGGCAGCCGGTGGTGTGGGCCAGGAAGTGTCCAAGACATTCTGGGGCAGATGCCGCCGCAGGTTGAGCAAAAAAGAGGTGCGCACGTGGTCCAAGAAGAAGGCATTCTCTGGGCAACGGGGTGCATGGCGCAGGATGAACCCGCGGATGAGCCTGGGGGTGGGGGCCCCAGAGGGGCAGTGGTGAGAAGCCTGGAGACCTCCGTCCCTCTCCCTGCTCTGCACCACCCCCTAGGCCTGCCCCCAAGCTCACCGCCTGATTGTCTGTGCGGCCCACTTTCTCTTGGCTGCCTTCCTCCGGCCCAGCGTTCCCCGCCACCAGGACTGGATGCAGATGGCTGTGGAGACCACAGGATGGCTGACCCTGACCTCCTTGCCTCAGTGGCCCACCCTAGCCCCAGACCCTGCCCCTCCTGCAGACCCTTGGGTCCCCCCAAACCTGATCGCTTCACCCGCAGGAATTTCTGTCGCCAGTGAAAGCCCCTCCAGGTGGCCTGGATCTTCGTGGCTGTGGTTGGGAAAGAAAGTCCATTGGCCAGAGCCCTAGGGCACCAGCTGGGGGTCTTGGGTTGCCCCAGCTCACCGAGGGGCATGAATGAGGGAGTGGCCCAAAGAGGGACTGATCAAAAGGATAGATAAGCAAAGAGAGAATGTGAAGGAGAGAAGGAAGGGGCAAAGGAATGAGTACTGCTAAGTCTGCATCCTGGGGCAGGGCTGGAGCTGGTGAGGAGGAGGGAAGCTGAATGTGGATGAGGCAGGGCCCCAATGCAGCGAATACTCTCCTGTTCCCCAGAACAGACCCCACTGGGACAGGAATGGTGGGGCCTCTCTCTCACCCAGGCTCTGCCGCCGGACTTCCAGGGCGTCCTCTGTGGCAAACAGGGTCTTGGGGAAGCGGATGAAGATCTTGGTCCTGAGAAGCAGCAGAGATCAGCCCCTGCCTGCCACCCCCGGGTTCCCCAAACACTGGGGACAGGCAGGCAACACTCACCTGCCCATCTTGTACTCCTCTGGCTTGTAGCCCAGGTGCCTGACCAGCACAGCCACCCCGTCCTGGGGCCGTCCTGCCCATGTGGGCCATGTCTCTGGGCACAGTGACTTGTATCTGGGGACAGGAGGGGCAGAGAGATACACCCAGTGCAACCCCACCCTCCAATCAGTGCCCTCCTCTGGGGGCCCAAGCCAGCTTTCCCTAGCACCTGCTGGGTACTCCCATCGCAGCCATGGAAAGCTGGGGAGTTTGCTCTGTCACCACGCCCATTTAAAAGAGGAAGAAACTGAGGCCACAGGGCTAGAAAGTGTCAGCGATGGAATTCACACCTGACTGACTCCCCAGCCCCTAGCTCAGATGAACCACAATGCTCCTGTATCCTTTCTGAGCTGATTAGAAACCCTGTCCTCTTCATAGGTTTCCCATCTCCTCTGGTGACAAGCATGTGGATGCCTGCCTGTGGATCCCCAACCAGGTGCTCTGTGAGAGCAGGGCTGGAAGGAGTTGGGGTGGGGTGAAGGGAGCTGATGTTCTGTCCACCTAGTTTGAGAGCAGGCCTGCAGAAGGGAGGGGCCCCTGGCATGCGTCCCACAATGGCTCAGAAGTTCAGTGTCCTAGTCTCCGAAATGGGGCTGACAATCCCTGTCCCGCTCTCAGGATCTAGAAAGCTCCTAGCCTCCTACTCCCTTTCCCACACGCTGGGCCAGGCCGTGCCCCTACCTCTGCAGGAAAGCTTCATATTTGCGGCGATAGGCAAAGCCGGCTCTGCGCACGCGCAGGTTCTCCATCAACCCTAGGTACTTCACCTGGTGCCGGATCAGCACTTCGTCAAAGCGGCCTGTGGGAGGGGTGACAGGGTGGTCAGCGGGCCCTCACAGATGGATGGCCCATCGCCTCTGCAGGGGAGACCCGGCTCTTGGTCTCGGGGTGGGCGGGGCCTACCGGGCTGTTTGGCGTCGTTGGGCTTGATGCAGCGGACGTAGGCGGGCTCCTTGGACTTGAGGATCTCCACCAGCTGCAGGAGGCTCATCCTGAACTGGGTGGCAACCTGGCCCACCAAGGTGAAGGGGAGGTTGGCCAAGGCCGCAGATCCCTGCAGCTGCCCCTCACTGGGCGAACCGCTGAACCGTGCAGAGGCCCCTTCCGGGAGCACAGCAGTGCCAATTCCCACAGCCACCCTGCGCCCCGCTTCTTTCTTCCTTCTGCCTCCCTCCATCCCAGCAGAGAAAGGGGCCAGACTGGGCTAAAGACTTCAACTTGGGAACCTCACTTCCATCTGAAAACCCTGCTCATGGGGCGCCTGGGTGGCTCAGTGCCTTTGGCTCTGGTCGTGATCCCAGGGTCCTGGAATGGAGCCCGGCATCGGGCTCTCTGCTCGGCGGGGAGCCTGCTTCCTCCTCTCTCTGCCTGCTTGTGATCTCTGTCTGTCAAATAAATAAATAAAATATTTTAAAAAAATAAAAATAAAAACCCTGCTCGGGGGTGCCTGGCTGGCTCAGTTGGTGGAGCACAGGACTCTTGATCTCGGGGTGGTGGGTTCGAGCCCCAACTTGGGTGTAGAGATTACTTAAAATTTAAAAAAAAAAATCTTAAAAAAAAATCATTAAAAACCCTGCTCAGGTCTCCCCACAACCCCAATTCTACATTTCCCTTTGATGCCTGCTCTTGCTCTTTCTAGAATTTCAAGGCCACATTCCTTAACAAAGCACCTTGCTCCTAGGCAGCCAAATTTTATCTCTGCACACTGCTCAGCAGGACCTCCAAGGGTCTCAGGACTGTGAGAGCAGCAGACCTGTCAAGAGATCTGCAATCCCACTAACGACAGAGGTGTATGCCTCGGGGTTCAAGAAGCATCAAGAAGGGGCAACTAGGGGCGCCTGGGTGGCTCGGTGGGTTGGGCCACTGCCTTCGGCTCAGGTCATGATCTCGGAGTCCTGGGATCGAGCCCCGCATCGGGCTCTCTGCTCTCTCGGGGAGCTTGCTTCCTCCTCTCTCTCTGCCTGCCTCTCTGCCTGCTTGTGATCTCTCTGTCAAATTAAAAAAAAAAAAAAAAAAAGAAGGGGCAACTAATCCAGTCTGTGGGGCAGGGGACATCAGAAAGGCCTGTCTAGACATGACCCTTGGGCTGAGATTTAAAGGATAAGTAGGAAATAGCCAGAAGGAAGAGAGGACAAAAAGGTATTCGGGCAGAGGACAACCTCCGCAAATGTTCAATGAACCCAGGGAGCTAAAAGCAGTGCAAGGACCCAGGTGGGGAGTCAACCAGATAGGATTAGAGAGGCAGGCAGAGGCCAATATCATGAAAGGGCTGGAGAGTCACATTAGGGAGACTGACTTATTCTGAGGGATAAAAGGGAGCCAGTGAGGAATCTGGAGTGAGGGAAGAGCAGGCACAGATCTGCATTCTGGACTATCTCTAAGGGCATCTGTGGAGTGTGGGTGGCAAGGGCAGCTAGGGAGCCAGGAGGGCAGGGAGTATGGTAGCTGGCTCAGGGGTTAAGGGGAGGAGCCGAGAAGGAGTTGAGGAGTGCTCAGGCAGCGGAAACTGCCAAGAGCCAGCAGCGATCTAGATGAGGGAGATGGAGGTGACTGAAGAGTCACAGAGGTTGCCCAGGTATCTGGCATGTGGCACTGGGCGGAGGGTGATCCTTGTCTTGAGTTAGGGACACAGAAAGAACGGGCCCATGGCACTATGCCATCAAGGGCCCATTTTAGACCAGTGGAGTCCAGCTTGCCAGGGAGCTGCTGGAGATCAGGACATAACACGAACCCGCAGCCGCTGGAGAGGCAGTGGTGCCTGTGTCCTCCCACAGCGGGAGGATGTGGGGTACACAGCAGAGAGCAGAAGCCTGGGGGTCAGACGCTGACCACCCATGGTCTCCACACCTTCCCTGCTGGCGTGTCTCAGCCTGTAAGCTTCCACGGCTTCCACCTCTGACACAGCATCTGGGCCCTCCTCCTGCCATACCCCACAGCCACACCTCTGCCCCAGGCTCACTGCAGCTCTCCCAGCATCTCACACCATGGGCCACACCTGCCCTTCCCAGCCGCTTTCCTCGATGATGTCACTCTCCTGTCTCCTAGTCTTTTCCGGGCTCTGTTGGTCTGTGCTGGGCCCCTCGCTGCCTACAGTGCCCTCCCACAGGTCCCTCTGACAAGCACCTACTCTGTCCCAAGTTATCTCAGATGCGTCCTTTTCTAGGAAGCCTTCCCTGACCGCCAATCCACACCGCCCCCCACCTCTCCACCAGGCAATTTGCTGTTCCCTATTCTAAGTTTCCAAAGCGCCCTGTGTGTATTGCTATGAAAGCACCTATTCATCTTGGCATCCTAAGTGCCTCGTAACATCTGATCCAAATGTCGGCTGAGTGGGTGGATGGACACCAGTGCCCACGCACAGACAAGTTCCCACAAGGACTCAGGTGTGCCCACGTGGGTCTACGCTTAGGGCCAGGCACGCTCAAAGCAGCACACATAGACGCGCCCCCGGGCAGCCACCGAGACGCAGACAGAAGTGTACCAGTGAACACACAGTGCCCGTGCACACTGCCAGCTCCTGGCTCATGCAGGCACACATCCACACATCCACAAACAAACGTGCATACACACACACGTGCCCCTCAGGTCCCACAGCCTCCACACCGTCTCTGGCCGCTTCTTGTCGCTGAGCTCACTCCGGTCAAAGCATTGGCTCATGATGGGATTTTCAGAGCTGCACATGGTCTGTGAGGGCAGAGCATGGTGGGGGGGGGGGGCGGTGGTCATGGTTAGGGCGTGGGGCAGGCAGGACAGATTCCTGGGGTGGGGTCAGTCGTGCCCGGACCCTAATCCCTCTCCCCAGTCTTCCTCACCTCCTTCAGGTTCCGGAAGAGAAGGTCATTGTTTTTATCCAGAAACCCTGGGAGAGGGGAGCGGACACAAAATGAGGGAGAGCTTCTCTCCCTGCCCACTGGAGGGACCCAGCTCCAGAATCCTCACCAGTCACGCTGTAGGTCACCTCTCCAGCATAGTGCAGAAGGCGGAACTCCCCACGTTCCAGAGATTTCCGGGTCCGCTGGTCAGCCAGCTTGTGCCTGGGGAAGGAGAGGAAGCTACAGATTGCTGGCCTGAGCCATGCCCCCATCTGCTGAAGAGGCTCGAGAGGAACGAGGCATCTGGGAAGGAGCAGGTACACCTGGGGCCAAGCCATAGCCCTCACCACCAGGCGGGAGACAGGGTGAGCCATCAGCCTCCAGGCACAGAGGCTGTCCCGGAGGCTTGGGGAGGCCTATACCCTTACCCAGGGTCCCACAGTGCCAGGACCAGGCCCTAAGCCTCCGCACTCCTGGCGCTCACTGGCCAGAGGGCTGCTTTCATTGCCTGGGGCTGTTGCGTGACTCTGCTCAGAGGGCTGAGCACTGCCCACTACATTTTAAGAATGAAATCCACCCCCAAAGATCACTTAAACCTTAAGCATGTTTCTATCCTTTAACCCATTGTCTACTTTTTTTTTTTTTTAATTAGACAGAGATTGCAAGTAGGCAGAGAGGCAGGCAGAGAGAGAAAGAGGAGGAAGCAGGCTCCCTGCTGAGCAGAGAGCCCGATGATGTGGGGCTCCATCCCAGGACCCTGGGATCATGACCTGAGCCGAAGGCAGAGGCTTTAACCCACTGAGCCACCCAGGCCCCTCCATTGTCTACTTTTAAGGACTATTCCAAGCAACTAACCAGAGAGATACAGGCAGATATTTAAGGCACCAAGATGTCTGTGGCAGCCTTGTTACCCAGCAGAAACCTGGAGGCTGGCCAGGGGCCCCCAGAGGCTGGGGGATCCGTGAATTAGAGCCACTGGAGGAAGTGTTTTGAGGAAATTTTTCAGTTCGATGATACGGGAAGATAGTCAGGATATAACATGATCCTGAACCTAAGACACAATAAGTTCTCAGCTATAAAGAAAAAAAAATGCCATATAGAAAAAGGCAGGAAGGAAATGCCTCAAATTGTTAAGAGCAATGACCTCTGGGTGACAGGATAACTAGTGGCTTTCGCACACATTCCAACTTTTCTCTAATGAGCAACATTATGTTTGCAATCTGAAAAAGGTTTTTCAGATATGATTAAGCAAAAAATGCTCGGGGCTTTGGCAGTCCACCGCTCCAGGCCTGAGTGCGAGCTTTACGGCTTACTGAGCACGGGATAATCTTGGACAAACTTCACCTCTTGGAGCCTCAGGAAAGTGGAGAGAGCACCGCAAGTCAGCCCTTCCAGGGTTGCGTGGGGTTAGAGGAGGTGAACGGAAGAGAAGCAGCAGGACAGAGCTGGGGCACAGGTGTGCTTGCTTCTCTTCTTCCCCTTTCCACTTGAGGGGATTCCTTAAAGAAAAAACCAACTTCCAAATAAGGAAACTAAAAAAATCTGTAGCAAGTTTCCCCTCTTAAACAGGAATCAAGAGGGAGCCACGCTCCTTTTAGCTTCTCACTTTGTGGATGCCCCGGCTGTGGCTCTGCATGTCCGTCCTCAACTTACACCTCCCCCAGTCATCTCCTTGTGGCCAGTGGTTTAGGATCCTGGGTGGGGCTCTCACGATTCACAGGCTCTGCCCCCAGGGGGCCCTTGTCCCTAAACTACTTTACCACCCCGCTTACTTACGTCAGGAAGTGCGGATGGTGCTTGATTGTGTCCTCCAGCTTCTCCAGGAAGGTCAGATCCGTGGCCTCCCCTGGGCGCAGACATTCCTCATCCTGGGGGTGTGGCAGAGGGCGAGGGATGTATCAGGGAAGAAGCTGGAGAGCACAGGAGGCTCAGAAGCATGGAGCCAGGAAGCATGGACGCAGGGGACCGGGCAGCTCGTGTGGAGGCTTACAGACCAGGCTGGCTCCTCACTTCACCCTCCACGCACAGCCCTGCCCTGTCCCGTCCCGGCTCAACACTGAGCTTGGGCCCGCTGTGGACATGCCTAAGAGAATGGGGCAGGGAGCAGCAGCCTCCCACCCAGCCTTTGGCATTAGGCCTTGGAGGAGCAGAGGACTCACCAAAATGGAGATGATACCCTTGAACTTCTCCTCCACCAGGTCACAGATGATCTTATTGTTGAAATATTGGACAGGCTCCCACTGAGGGGCAAAAGGGAAGGAAGGCATCATCCTGGGGTCCTAGGACCTCTTCCAGGAGACCCCAGTGCCTGGCTTCCTACGGGGTGTCCCCAGGGACAGCTGCAGGCTCGCACCCACCGCGATGCCCTCTGCCTCATATTCCTCCTGCTCCGACTTGAGGGTGAGCTCGATGAACAGCTGCTGCAGCTTCTCGTTGCAGTAATTGATGCAGAACTGCTCAAAGCTGCGAGGGAAACAGAAGAGCTCACAGTAGGTCGAGGGGGACACAGGACCAGGAGCAGCGGGGGACACAGGACCAGGAGCAGCGGGGGACACAGGACAGGAGCAGCAGGCAGACCGGACGAGGCCTCTGAGCAGCTAAGGGAGGACACGGGGCTGGGAACAGGAGGCGGGGGAAGAGGGGAGGGACCAGGACAGGGAGGAGAGAGAGGCAGGGGAAAGGGGGCACTGACCTGTTGTGCTGAAACACTTCAAAGCCATAAATGTCCAGGAGCCCAAGGACTGTGGTGCTCCGCCAGCTGGGGCTCTCAGCGTCCTAGGGCCAAGAGCGGGTCCCCATATTTGACGGCTCCCAGCCCCAGGCCTCCCTGCTGTTTCGGAAGCCACCCCGGGCCAAGCCCTCACCTTGGAGGCCAGCGACCTGTTGATCTTCCTGACCAGCCAGGTGAAAGTGCGACTGTACACTGCCTTGGCAAGGGCATCTCGCGCATATGCAGCCTGCTCCAGGTTCAGTGGGCTCAGGAGCTGCCGGCCAAGGGGAGATGGGAGATGGGAGATGCCGTGGACCCCTTTCCATCCCCCTCTTCTACGCACACAGCCTCAACACCAGAAACCCGTGACCACTCTGTCCTCCCCACCCCTGGTGAGCCTTGCGGGTGGGGGACACCAGGGGAGGCCATGGTGGCCCCATCAGAGGGAAGATGTCTTATGGACCAGAGGCCTCACTCCCGGAGGCAGGAGTCTCGGAGAGACCTGGGAGCACCCACCACCCTACAGCCCTGAGACAGAGGCCCGGCCTCACCTCTTCTCCCTTGGCAATAATCTTCCTGTGAGTCAGGGCTTCCCGCAATGTGGGGCCGTCCACGCCGAGCAGCTGCGGGGAGGGGTGGGCACAGTGAGCATACACACCTCCTGGCCCCCACTGCCCTGCCCTCCCCCTTTCCTCAGCCCGCTCGCTCACCCGGGTCAGGTACTTGAGCTGGTTCTCGGTGGTGACCTGGGCATTGCTCTCCTCGTCTGCGGCAAAGTGGATGTTGCCCAAATGCAGGACACTGGCCACAATACTGAGCAGGTCCTGGGTGAAGAGGGCGGGTGGGGGCACGTGCCGGGGGAAGTCATAGGAGGGGCAGAGAGCCCATGAGGGCCACTGATGGAGTGTGGGCAGGGGGGGCCAGGGTCTGAGAGAAGCAGTGGGCTACAGAAGATTTTCAGGGCATAGAGGAAGGAAAAGGGAAGGTCCCCAGCACCGGTCTCACCTCAACCTCCTCCTCAGTGAAGTCGATGACTGTCAGAGCCTTCCTGACCACCTTCCAGTCACTCTTGTCATTGATGGAGGAGACTTTGGCGCACTGGCCCTGGGGGGGCAGGGAGGGCGGAGCGGGGTTACAGGCTGTGGAGCCATGCGCCTAGGGGGCCATCCGCCCTGCCCGCCTGCTCCGCACCTTCACCAGGTACAGGTAGCTCTGGGGGTTCCGGTCCAAGCCCAGCCTGCGCAGCATGTCCTCCTCGCCGCCTTCCAGCAGCTGGTAGAAGACGTGGAAGTTCCTCTCGCCGTGGTTCTGGTGCACCACCCGGGACTTCTCCAGGAGGTAACTAAGGATATGGCCGCCTACAGGCGCACCCTGTGGGCAGGCAAGATGTGGCGACTGTTCAGGGCGCCTGGGGGTGGGCCCCGGCTTCCCCTCCTGCCTCGGCACTCCTGGCCTCTGATTCCAGTGCGGCCCCTGGCTGCATGGACTCAGGCGAGTCACCCCCATCTGGGCTCAGTGTTCTCATCTAAGAAACAGGGGCAGGCAGCCCCACTGACCAGGCCTCACCCCTTGGCTGTCCGACAGGCAGCTCACACCGACGGGCCTGGAACTGAACTCTTGGTGTCCCCCTCCTCAGACTAGCTCCTCTCTTCCCCTCTTGCCTGCTGGCCACTCTGCCCCTCTAGGTCTGTGGGCCAAGAAGTTTGCTGTCCTCCAGGAAGCCTCAGTTCTCCCTAACCTCATGTCTAGTCACACAGCTCATCCTGTTGCCATCACCCTCAAAACACCCAGAGCCTACGATGCCGCCACACTCAGTCTCAGTCCCGTCACCTTGACGTAATAATCGTCAGCTTCCTAACTGGTTTCCCTGCTCGGCCTGCTTCTCCTATACCATCTACTCTCAACAAAGCACCACAGGGATCTGTCTGAGAGAAAAGCCACATCATAACACGCTTCTGTTCCAAACCCTCCAGTGGTTTCCCTCCTACTCAGAGTTTTTTGTTTGTTTCTTAATTTCAAGTTTTTATTTAAATTCAAGTTCATTAACATCTACTCAGAGTTTTGTTTTTGTGGGGTGGTTGTTGTTGTTTGGCTGGTGCTGGTTGGCTTTTCTGAGAGAGAGGGAGAGGGAAAGAGAGAATCTCAAGCAGACTCCCCGCTGAACCTGGAGCCCGTTGCGGGGCTCACTCTCATTACCCTGAGATCATGACCTGAGCTGAAATCAAGAGTCGGGCGCTTAAACGAGCCAGCCAAGTGCCCCTCTACTCAGAGCTTCTAAAACAAGTTCTTATAAAGACCCAGAAGTGCCTGCACCATCCGGCCTTCTCTCCTATTCCTTGGTGCCTTGCTCACTGGCCTCCTTGCCGTCCTTTAACACACCAAACACCCCCAACCCCAACTTGTGCTGACTAGTCCCTCTGACTGGACTCTCTCTCCCAGGTTATCTGCCAGCTTGCTCCCCTACCTCCATCAAGCTTACCCCCCCCCATCAGTCTTTTACCAAACTACCACCTTCTCAGTGAGGTCTCCCCTACCTGCCTTATTTAAAAATAGCAACTGCCCCCACTCCTTACCTCATTTTATTTTTTGCCATGGCACTTGTCACCTAAATTACATTTTTCTGTTTAATGCCTATGTCTCTGGAGGCAGGATTTTTGTCTGTTTTGTTTCACTGCTATACCACCAGCACTTGGAATAGCACCTAGCACACAGTAGGCGCTCAATAAAGATTTGCTGGTACCAAAGGCATGGCAAGTGGGCGCCTACCAAATGGGACTCCCACTCCCCACGCCCCCTGCCCTGACACATCCACTGGTACCTTGAAGTCAAACTGCACATCCATGTACTTCCCAAACCTGCTGGAGTTATCATTCCGGAGGGTCTTGGCATTTCCGAAGGCCTAGGAGTGGAGGAGCGGGCATGAGGGATGTCTGGCATTGCCCCTCCCTCCCCGCAGACCCTTGCTGTCCCCTAACCTCCAGCACAGGGTTGCTCTGCAGCAGCCGGTCACGCACAGCACCACCCCTCTCCGGGGCTGGGCAGGTCTCGGCGTAGAACTGTAGCAGCCGCTTGGTGGCCTCTGTCTTGCCTGCCCCGCTCTCCCCGGAGATCATCACTGCCTGGTCCCGGCGCTCTGTGCGCAGTGCCCGGTACACAGTGTCAGCCACCGCAAACCTGGGGCAGAGGCTTGTTAGAAGAGCTCCGGTGGGGAGGCAAGATAGGAAGGGGAGGTGGATTCCCGTATCTGGTTGGAGTTGCCTTATGGGTGGGGTTTGGGGGGGACCCTTAAGGGCATGGGTCAAGGGAGGTCCTTCCCAGTTGAAGATGGGGATCACTAGCACTCTCAGATGGAGGATGGAGGAGATAGCTTAGGGGTGGGGGTCCTAAAGGTCATTTAGGTAGAGGTTGGGGTTGGGAGGTCCCTCAGAGGTGGGGGTCAGAGAGTCACTAAGGTTGGGGGGCCATGCCCAGGTAGAGCTGGGTGGAGAAGGAGCTAGGGGTGGGAGTTGGGGTGGGGGCTGGGGAGATCCCACCCCAATGGGGCTGAGAAACTGATCTTAAGTGGGGATCAGGGTCACTCTAGGGTGAGGGATTGTGGGACCCGTCACACATGTAAATAATGGTTCATCCCACATGGGAGGTTAGAGATATTCTAGAGGGAGGGACATGTGGGAGGTCAGGGGTATTCTAGAGCGAGGGTTGTGTGGGGTCATCTTAGGTGGAGATGGGCGGTCACTCCTGGAGAGGTTGGGGGTCACTCACAGGTGGGGCGGCACCTCGTAGAAGCTGACACCCCGGTAACGCTCCATGTGCTGTCGGCTATAGATCTGTAGGTCCCGGTAGGGGTTGACAGAGACCAGGACGGGGCCAATATAGGTCTGGGGGTTGGAGGAGGAGGGTCAGAAGTCTCTCCAAGAGGCTCCTGAGACCTCTTTCCCCCTCCGCCCTGTGTCTGTGCCCACCCCCCAGCACCACTACCCCCCGCCCCGCCTCTTCCCACATGGGCCTCACATAAATGAGATTCTCCCGGAACCGTCGCCGCAGGTTCTCGATGAAGGCGGCCTCACTGGTGAAGTTCTCCAGAAGCACGAAATCCTGTACCCCCACCCGGTCACGGGCGGTCAGGGCACTCTCCATGGTTACCCGCACCCCGTCACTGCCCAGGGCCTATGGGGAACACACCACAGGAGAGGGTCAGAGCCAGCAGGGTAAGGCAAGGCTGCTTCTCCTCCACCTCAGCCTGTGGGACACAGAGGACACCCAAGAGACAGACCGTGCTGGGTACAGTGGGGCTGGGTCACAGCAAGCTGTGGAACACTGTGGAAGGCACATGGAACGCTGAGGACATGGGTCACACAGAACAGAGACCAGGTGGGACACATGGGACCAGGACAAAGGACCCTGGGGCACAGAAGATCCAGAGGACATGTGAAGCAAGGCCACTGAATCCAGGCAGGCTCTGCTTTTGTGCAGAGAAAAAGGGGTCATGAGGAGAAATCCCTGGAATAATCAGAAGAATACTGTTGACCTTGGACAAATCTCCTTCTCACTCTGGCTTGCTTCCTCCTCAAGAAGGAGGAGTTGAGTTAGACCAGGTGACCTCAGGTCCCTTAGCTCTGGACCACGTGTGACAGGTGCTCTGGAGGACAAATGGCTCAGAGTGAATTCTGCAGGCAGGGTGGGGCCGCCTCTGCCACACGCGCCCAGCAAAATCTCCAGGGGGAGAGAGTTTAGGAACCAAGCAATAGGCCACCCCCAGACCACATGAGGGGGATTCCCCCCCAGGGGGCTTCCCATCCCAGCTGGGATGGGCACTCACCCCAGAAGCTGCGGGGGGGGGGGGGTGCTCCTTCTCATAGCTGGGCCACACCCTCTCCTCCAGCTGCCAGACTCCCCAGACACTTTCCTCCTGAGAGCCCCAGAAGCCTCAAGGGGGTGGGGATTTTACCACGGAAAGCCCAGCTGCCTCCAGAGCATACAGGCTCAAGGAGGCCCTCGCACCACGCCACACTCTTCAAACGGAGGGGGGGGCAGGGGGGACTCTAGGAAATCGACACGAAGAGTGTCAAGAGTTGGAGAAAAACAAGGTGGCAGTGGTAGGAACGGGCGAAGATCCCACAGAGGCCACCAATTCTCCTCCAACCATAGAGCACCCAGATCTCCGGTTTGGGGCACCCCTCTGGGTCTGGCCTGCCTCTCCCAGGCTTATCCCTCCCCCCCCCACCAATCCTGTTCTGAAGCTGCTGCCAAATCTGGCCGAAGCTCCCGCCCCCTTGCCCTCTGGGTGACGGGTCTCTGTGCTCTCAGCCCTCCCCGAGGGCTCCTGGCCCGGCCCTGGGTCCGAGCGCCCCGCAGCCCTCCCTGCTTCTGCCTCTTTTCCCTGCAACTTTCCGGGACGTTTTTCCACCCGAAATTCCTGGGCCGCGCCTTCCTGGCGGGGCCCAGGCGGCGCCGCGAGGCACAGAGGGACGCCCGGGACCCCCCGCCCTACCCGCCACCTCCGCTCACCGACGCCCGGTAGCGCATCCTGCCACGCCGGCCTGGCGCCCTGCTCCGCTGCCTGTGCTCTTCGTCCGGGGCTCGGCGGCCGCGGCGGCGGCGGCGGCGGCGGCGTCAGCGAGGGAGGGGCCGGCCCGCCCCCCGCACCGCCCCCTCGGCGAGCCTCAGGAGAGCGGGACTCCCCAGCCGACCCGCCTCCCTCGGAGTTCGGACTCGGACTCGGGGGTCCCAGTCCAGCTGGTGGGGGTGGGGCAGGAACTAGGGGGGATCTCGGAGCGGGGTGGAGGGGGGCGGGGCTCCCCGCCAGGCAGGGGCTCCGCCTGAGTCAGGTTTTCCAGGAGGGACGTCGTTGGTTCCAGGGTGGGGCCCGGAACCCGCGCGGCGGCCGCGTCTATACCGACCCGGAACTCATTTCCGGGCGGTGTCTACACTACGCACCAGGCCAGGCGCGCGACGAGGGTTGAGGCCCGTGGATCCTGGAGGAAGCAGGATTTCCCTCCCCCCTCACCCCAATCTCGAGTCCCGGGAAAGTTAAAAATAGATCGAAATGTCCAAATACGGCCGGCGCGCCCAGGCGGGCGGAGCCTCGGTGCGGGACACTGTCCACCCCTCTATACTCTCTGGGGGGTGGCCCTGTGTCTTTAAGCCCCAAGAAAATCTCTCTAGGTTTCCGAATCAGTACGGAGCGAACACCCAAGGGACAGGGACGGCCACAGGGAGTCTTTGCCGAACGCGGTCTGTGTCCTGCCCCTATGGAAGTCTCATTCCCATCTGGAAAATGTACGTCCGACTTCCAGCATTTGGGGCCTATACCCTTCTCCCCTATCCCAGACACCCCAACTAAGGCCTCTGTGCCTCAGAGGCTCCTCAACTCTCTTTCTCCTCTGGAGGGAGCCTCCCTCTCTGGTCCTTCTGGATTCCCCAGGACACCCTCCTTCTCCCATACCAGCCCAGAGCAGCCGCACCCTCACTGGGATCTTGGAGGCGCTTAAGGAGCGAACTCCAGCTTAGATCCCACCTCTAGTGGAGGTGGTGATGGCTAAAAGCCTTTGATGCTTGCAAAAGACTGGGCTATTTCTTACAAGCAGTATGACTGGGAGCAAGTCATTCGACTTCTTTAGAACCTCCTCTTCATCCTTAAAATGTGGCTAATATCTGCCTAAAAGGATGGTTGAGAAGGCTGAGATAAAAGCGCTAAGGCACTTCCCCGTCTCTCAGTAAGCACTTCCCTCTCTTGGCCTGATACTCATCCCACACGCGTTTGGGACAGACCTACTAAGAGCCAGGCCCCAGGCCAGACAGACACACTTCTTATCTATTGGGGAAAGCCCCTGAGGCGTGTCTGCCAGTTACAAAGAGCTCTCCAGAACTTCACCTGTTCCCCCACCCGACAGAAAAGGAACCCGAGGCGCAGTACGGCGGACACTGACTTGTCCTAGCGCGGGGTGGAGGGTGCGGGGAGGCAGAGTCGGGACCCAAAGCTCCAGCGCGCCCCTCCCTCCTACCCAGGCCTCCCCGAGAGCGGAGTGAGGCTGCGGCAGGTGCGGGCTGCAGCCTCGTGGGGAGGCTCATTACCTCGAGAACAACAGCCCTGCCAGAGCCAGGGCTCGGGGGACTCCGCGGGGGTGGGGGGGGGGGGGGAGGAAGGGCACCAGCTGGGAGATGGGGCCTTCTGCAGGGGCGAGGGGACTGGGTGCGCAGCTGGGAGATGGGTGGGAGCGGAAGGCGGTGGTATTAAACACCACCCACGGAGGCGGGCTCAGGGAGGAAGGGGACGCCCTCCGCGGTGCCCCCAGTTTTAAAATATAGAAGGGAGCGGAGAGGGGGACTCTGCCTGCAGCCCACCCAGGGCGGGGAGTGCCTTAGGGGGCTGGGGGGAACGAGGTCGAGCGATCCCCCACCACAGCACAGCCCTGCAGGGTGGGGGGGGGGCACCGGGATGGCACTGCGGCCGCAAGCGGGCACGAGGGGAGGAGCTGAGAGCGGGCGGGGCTTCGCGACCCAGAGACCGCCCCGCCCGCTGCCTCGTCAAGCGGCTGGAATGAGGGGAATCCGCGTGCGGAGGGGTCCTGCCGGTCACCCCCCCACACACCCCGAGCCGCCGCATTCCCGGGATGCCCGCTGGCTCCCCCACAGCCGCCGCCCAGCGGCGGAAGGAGGGGGCGTCTCTGCAGCCGGGCCGGCGGGAGGGGCAGCCCTAGCCCCGGCTCCGGCCCCCGCCCGCTCCGCCTCACTGGACGGGAGCGCCAGCCCCGGGGAGGGGGGCCGGGGGCGGGGAGCCGCGGGTGTGAGAGACACCGCGACGCAGGCGGTAGCGCCAGGCGCTTCCTGCATTCTCTGCGCTGTTTTACGGTATTCCCTTCAATGCCCTGAAGCCAAACCACGAGCTCTGTGCTATTACCCTCCTCCTACAGATGGGGAGACTGAGGCTGAGCAAGGGCATGACTTGCTCACGATCCCAGGACTAGTAGAAGGAGGGGTGGGATTGGAACCGGGAACGCCAGCACTCACTGCTTCCGTAGAGCTGCCCCACCGGAGAAAGAGGCTGGTGGATTTCTAGGCTTCCGCTTCTCGGTAAAGGTTAAGTCGCTACCCTGCCAGGCTGGGACCTTCCTCAGTAACCCCGTGACTGCAGTGCCCAGTATTAAACCCTGTCGGTGTTGTGTGACTATTGACATGTAGGCCTTAGGAGTAGCAGCTAGGAAGTGGGCACTGTTTTTGGGCTCCCACCATGGCTCTGCACCTACGGGCTAGCGACAGGCTGGGGAGAAGCCATGGCCACGTGAATGAACCAGGACTTGTTTCCCAAGAGTACCTCTGGGTCTCCTCCCACCCTTGTTGTTTCCTGTAAAGGCAGGACCAGCTGACCTGGTCATCCAGTGCCCTTTACCTAGTGTGAGCCAGGCGCCCTCTGGCCTGACATCTAGAGGAGTGGGGAAGGCAGTGGACAGCCTCAAATGTTCAAAGGGCCTCAAAGCACCATGCAGGTCTGAAGCATTCTGAGGACCATCAGATTTTTCTAAAAGCTGATCTCCACTGAGGCAGCTTCATGGCCTATTGGAGAAGCAGAAAGAACCATAGCCTATCTCCCCCACAGCGTAGTACTGGGCACAGAACAGGTGCTCAATTTATATTTACCAAAAATATCTTATCTTAGGTCTGGGCCCAGGCTGCCCCAACAGGGACTGTTTCAGACTCTAGGGAACTGTTGCAAGGGGCAGTGGAGGTGAAAGGTGGGGACCTTCCCTGCTCTCTACCTGATTGTTCACAGGGCCCTAGTCAAAGGCTATCCACTCTAGCTCTAGAACCATGAGATCTTGGGCTGCCAGACACTTCAGCCTGGGGGTCCAGCAGAAGTAAACAGAGCACCTTGCCCCCTGACCTCTCTTCTTAATTCAATATCCTATATGTAGAAAGGAGGGGGGCACCTCCAGATAGTCATCACCATCTGGCATCAAAAAGCCTCTTCCCCTCTCACCATTGCTCACACCAAGGAGTCGCCACCTGCTAGAACCTTCCCTCTGCTCCCCTCCTTCACTCTTCTGCTCCTGGATCAGGCAGCAACCTCCAAACTGCCCTGCCTGCTTTCTTTCCTCCAATCCGTTTTCCCACGACAGCCTGTAGTACTTACAAATGCATATCTGATCAATTAACATCTTATGTTAATAGAGTGTAAGTTTATAGGGCACCCTTCCGTGTGCCAAGCCCGTTCTTCACACCCAATGCATCTTGCCAGGTGCCTGCATATAGACTCCAGCAGTCCCCTGTGTCCTCAGTTTACCCCAGTACGCCTTTGTTCTTGTGTGACCCCAGGGGTGGCCCTCTCCAGTCCCTTCTCTCCCCAAGCCTCTCTCAGCACCACACACAGCAAGAAGGGTCTGCTCCTGCCCCTGTCACACGTGGCTCTCTCCCTAAGCTTCTTGCCTTTGCACCTGCACCTTTCTTGGTCCTGGGCACCCTTCTCCTCCCCACTTGACTGACTCTTAGTCATCCTTGAACACTCAGCTCAGGTTTCGCCTCCTCCAGAACCCCTTCCTGCCTCCCCCAATGCATAGCCCCCTCCTTATCACATCACGCTCTAATTGCCGGTTTTTCTCATTAGTTTCTCCCAGGAGACAGCTCCCGCCAGGGAGTACACCCGCGCGGCACACAGTAGGGGCTCAGGAATCCCTCGTGGATGCCTGTACGAATGAATGAATCACAGAGCCCAGAGCGTGCCAGGAGTTGAACAAGGCCGTGGGCCAACCATTCATTCTCTCATTCATCTCGGAGACCCTGGCCGCCGCACTCACAGGCTCCCAGAGGCGCGGGGAAACTGGCGCTGCAGGGCCCGGGATGGGGGGTGGGAGGGCGGAGTACGGGAAGGGGCGGGGCGCAGGCGGCCTCTCCGGAACCCAGAGGCAGAGCCTGGCTCTTGGAGGGGCCCAAAGGGCGCACAGAGTGCCTGGGTCCTGCGACCCCAGCCGCCCCTCCCCCCTTCACGTTACCCGCAAGTAATCTAAGTCTTCACGAGGCCGAATTCTGGGACCCCGCATAGGCTGGGCCGGGGCCGAGCGTCGGCCCCAGCGATCTCCGGAACGGCGACCCCCGCCTCCCGCACGGCAGGTCCAGGCCTGGCTTGGCGCCCGGCCGCCTGCCCTTTTCCCCTTCCCACCCGCCAGCGGAGCCCTCCCGGGACCACACGGCTTCTGCCCGCCCAGCGCCGGCGCCCCGCGTACCCACCGGCTCGGCTCTTCGGGTGCGCAGGCGGGGGCCAGGTTGGGCGGCGTGGCCGGCGCCGGAGTCCGCGGCCCCGGCACGCTCTCCCCGCCCAGGGCCCGCCCGGGGCCGGGCCGCGGCCTGTCGTCATCCCCAGCAGGGCCCAGACCCGGGCGCGCGCGCGCGCGAACACCCCGGCCCCGCCCCGGCCAACCCTGGCGGCGGCCCTCGGTCCGAGTCCGCTGAGACTTGGTGCCGCTCACTGTGCAACCAGCTCCCCGGACGCGGCGCGTCACGGTCACACACACGCAGACACTCACACACACGTAGACACGCACACACACACTCCCTCCTTCCTACACGCACAGAAACACACACACACTCCCTCCCTCCCTCCCTCCTCCACAGCCGGCCCCGTCGCTGCAGCGCTGGGTGGTAGGGTGCGTCTCCTCATTTTAGGGCCCTTTTGCAGCCTCAGAGCAAACCGAACGCTCTCCCCCCACCCCCTAACTCGCCCCACTTTTGCCAGGCCAGGTCGGTTCTTCCCCATTTGTGACTGTCTCCCTCGCCCCTCCTTCCCTGCTCAAGCTGCCGCTCTGAGCTGGCCAGTCCTAGCTCTTCGGGCCAGAAGAGACCGGAGGCATGCACCGAGCGTGTACTATGCGGCTGGAGCATTACATACACCACCAGTCCTTTGGCCTCAGAGCAGTCCTGTCACCTAGGTGTTATGCACAGTTCGTAGCCCAGCATTTGGAGGACCAGGGAGCTGGAGAAGAAGGGATTCAAACCCAGATCCCTCCTTTGAAAAATCCTGCTCTTCGAGGCACTTAAACTCTTACCCCTTCCTTCCATTTATCCCTTCTTGTCCAGTCTGTTCCTGTCCCTAGGATCAGAACCCCTCCCCACTGCTCACCTCTTTCCTGAGGGGTCTGCTTGAGGGAGCTGCTGGGCCCTGGGAAGATATTGCCACCCTTTCTCCCCTCCCAGAGCATCCCAGCTTACAAGCTTGCAGGGCCTGTGGGGGTGAACCACGCGGATGATCTCCCCAGTGGGGATCAGCTCCACTTGCAGTGCCATCCTGCCGTTGGAAAGCCACGGGTGCGCGCTGAGCGATGGGGCTGCGGAGCAACGACCTGCCCGCCCACTGGCTCGGGCTGCTCCCTGAGCCAGGAATCTGGTCTCACACTGGGATGGCCACTTGGTTCAGCTTCAACTCCAGCCCCAGGGGAGGTGTCTGGTCCAGCTCCTCAGGACACAGCTGGAGCAGCCCAGGTCTGATTGGGAGGCCTCTTGGCCCAGTGGATTGGGGCAGGAAGAGGAGGGGCTGAGGGACTGAGGAAATGCCTGTTGTCCCAGGTAACCAGAGAGGCTGATGCAGCCACTCGTGAGGACCCTGGCCTCCAGGTCAAAGGGTAGGAGGTCTTTCTGCCCAACAGTTCTGTGGCCAGGCCTCCCCTGCTGCCCACTCACTGGTGTCAAGTGGAGCCCAGTGCTCCCCCAACCAAAAGGCACATCCTACCCAAAAGCCAACAAGATCCGTCAGTAGCCACTGCCCTTCAGGCCTGTCTCCCCAGCTGGCCTCCTTCCTCCCACAGCAGCAGGTGAGCCCCACAGAGCTGCTGGGGTTGGCTATGTTGGGCAGAGTTTAGCTGGAGAGGCAGGAAGGCACTGTGAGGAGGCCCCTGTCCCAGCCTCCCCTGGAGCCTTTAACACTCAGGAGGACCGGACTCCCCAGCTCTAGGCGGCCTTAAGCCCTGTTGGCTTCTTACTTTTCCACAGTACCCTCAGGGGTCCCTCATCCCAAATGTTCGTTTCCTATCCTTACTGTTGCTAAATCACGGCTGACACTTTCTTGGCCTGGGACTGAGGCCTCAGGTCTTCAGCCATTCCTTATAGGAAGTAAGAAGGGGAAGAGGATAAGGAAAAGTGACCTCTCCAGAGGGAGACACTGGCCTGCGGGGGGTGGGGGGGTGCAGTGGGCCAGTGCCAGCCCTGACAGCCCCGTGGTCAAGCACCTTCCCCTGGGGCACCCTTTCCTTCCCTCCTCACAGCGTCCCCCCCGCCCAGGAAAGGCCAGCAAAACTTCCTTCCTTCCTCTAAGAAGCACATCTATCTAGGGCAGGCTCATCCCCCGTGGCCATACAATGGCCCTTATCAGCTGTGGAGTCAGGCGCAGAGACCCAGTGCACACCAAGTCTCACACATTTCCTGTTTCCACCCAGCGGGTCAGGGCTGGGCCCAGAGCGGCCATATCCTGACTGGGGCCAAGAGGAGGCAAAACACTCCCCCTTCCCCCTTCCCGGCCTCTCAATCACTGCTGGACTCGCCCCTCCCAGGCCCAGAGGCAGGGGTAGGGGTGTGTGAAGACTTAAGGGGGAAGGGCAGAGATGGGCACACAGACAAGCATGTTCCACGGGCAGCAGGTGGAGGCAGTGGTCCCTGAGATCATGGGCCAGAATAAGGAGATAGGTATGTGCTGCTTCAGTTGTTCTTCCAACTGTTCTCTCACAATGATCTTGGAAATGCATACACTATTTGTATTTTACAGACAACCAGGATTCCTACGTGGGGATAAGTGTAGCTCGGATTCAAGTCCAGGTCTTGATCTCATCCCTGTGTTTCTGGTCCTGCATGACACCACAGCTGCCTGTGTAACTTGGGATGGACCAGGCCCGCCACTCTGAGCTGTGGCTGCCGTCTGCCAAATGACAGGTGCCGCGTGGCAGCGCCCACGAGGCTTGTGCAGGTGAGAAGGTGAGAAGCGGGCAAGTGTGAGCGGTCACGGGTCCTCTGGTATGTGTGTGTTGGGGTGGGGACAGAGATTACCGTTAGGAGACTTTGGGGCAGGAGGCTCAAGGGAAAAAAAAGATGGTGACATTTTTGAATAGCTCTAGCTGGGACCAAGGCTCAAGGCTAAGGTGAAGGAATGTCAGTGAGGAGGAATGAACCAGTGAACACAGAGCGCCTTTTCTGAAAGTCAGCAGTTCCCAGAAACCCATTCTAGTTCACGGCAAGGTAAATGAAGTGCCTGATAGCATAGGAGGCTTGTCCCAACTGTGCCAGGGACCCAGAGGGCTGCCATCCTGGGACACCATCTCATTCCCATTAGGCAACATCTGTCACTCTCAGACACAGAACTCTAGTCTAGATCTACAGGGCCCTCGTCCTAGAGCTTAGCAAGGGTATGGAGTCAGACCATCACCACCCCCGCAATCACGGAGCCACACACAAGTTGTAAAAGCCATGTTTCTAATGATCCCCCAATACAACAGACACAGAACACAGCCATGGGCCACTAGAAGCCCGGGGGACAGTTCTTGATGGTACACACGGCTCCCAGGGTGGAGTATGGATCACAGAGTGACTGGAGTGTCCCTCAGTCTCAGGTCAGAGGATGGATGTGACCGTCACAGAGCAGGTTCCCTGAGGTGTCTTCTCCTGGGAGAAGGGCCGTTGAATCACCAGTGGCTGGAGGCAAGTGGCGGGAGTGGGACTGAGTGCCCACACAGCACCCAGAGAATGCTCTCAGAAGACCCTCAAGGCCGGATTCTCCAAAATGACTGGATCCTGGTGCCCTTCTCTGCCTGCCTCCGCTTCAGGTGCTAGGGCAGTCTAGAGGGGTGGGTTCCTGGCCAGTCACTGCAGGTGAGGGTGGGAAGGAGCAGATAACTCGACTGGGCAAGAAAGCCCCTGGAAAAGTCTGTGGCCACAGCTCCTCTATCACCTGCCAACCCTTTCACAGGAGGGCAGGTTAGGGCATGGAACCTGACCCACCAGCACAAGCCAATCTGGGGCCAATCCTTTGCTCAGACAGTGAACTTCTGCATCAGACTCCATGGGTCAGGCTCCTGCCCACAACACTTACTAAGAGCCTGGGTGGAGGGGCCCTTCAACCTGCCCACTTAGTCTAATTGCTTTTGCCAAAAGCAGGGATCCCACACCCTCTGCCCATCCCCCAGGGGGATGGGCAACAAGATACCAAGACTCCCGGAACCCAGGCTGCTTGTGCCAAGCAGTCTATGGTGCCTGTGCAAATGTGAGCATCTCCCCCTCCCAGGCAGCCTGAGGCCCAGGATGGCGTGACAAGAATGCAGGCCTGTGCCAGATGGGGCATGTGCCTGGCAGGCCTGCTTGGGCAGGACTGGGAGTGTGTGTGGGGAAAATCGAGAAACGAGATATAGGCTGGAGGGTCCTTCCCACATCCAGGAGTCTGTCCCAGGTCTTCCGTGTTGACAAACTAGTTGGTTTCACTCATATCTCAGCAACAAAAACCTGTATTTAGGGGGCCAATTCTAGAGATCTGGGCCGGAGAGAGCCAAGGAGTGTGGCTACAGCTCCCCCTGGGAGGTGGAGGATACCTGCTACCTCCTCTGGGGGCTGGGCCTGGCCCCTGGTGCTCCTGGCAGTGGTGGGCAGAGCTGGCTGCCAGCTCTGGCCTCCGCCCTGGAACCACTCTCATCCAGGCTCAGATGTGTGGTTGGGATTCATCCAGTGGGTCCTCCGCCAAGAAGGAGCCAGGCTGGATCTGCAGGGAGAAAACAGCAGTGAGCAGAATGGGGGGGCGGGGAGAGCAGATTTTGCTCTGTGTCTTTCCATCACTCCCCTTCTCCAGTGCAGGGAGCTCCATGGCCCACGTGGATTCCCAGGCCCATGGCAATGAAGAACCGAGCAGGGGCTCAAGTCCCCTCCCCACACCAACATACCTTGAAGGGTTTACTTATTCCCACCACAGAATGCAGATTGTTGCTATAGTAACAGAGGAGAAACTGGCCCTCGGTCTCAGGGATGTCGCTGGTATTGAAGTAAACCTGATGGGGAGGACGGAGAGGAATGGGGTCAGCTCCCCGGCCCGGGGCCCCACCCAGCTCTCAGTAACAAGTTATCCCACCCTCCGTTCCTTCCAAAAGACAGAGAAGTGCCCAGGCAAGCCCTCGCATTGGGAGACGTGGTATACCTATCTCAGGGAAGCAGGCAGGTACCTGGCTCAGCCCATCGCTGAAGGAGACCTGGTTGTCCCTGACCCAGACATAGGACACGTAGTCATTAATGTGGCGCAGCCCCACCTGTTGGAGAGGGGATTGGGCAGTCAGTGGTCTGGGAGGACGCGGCACCTGTGACAAGTGCCAAGATGCTTCGGCCTGGCCATTGTACTATACATGCCCCTCCCTTCACCACCAGCCTCTAGGTGGGCAAGGACCCCTGCGGGAGATGGGCATGAGCTCTTCAGCTCCCGTGAGCCCCCAGGAGGGATAAACCAGGGGGAATGGCTGATAGCACATCTTGCCCACCACGTCACCTTGTATAGTCCAATCCAGTCCCAGGGGCTGCTGGGAAAGTCTGGGGTCAAGGAGTAGCTGATCAACATGTTGTTCTCCATGGTCCACAGCCCCTCAGGCATCAGGGTGATCGGTGGGGTAGACACCAAAGGCTTCAGCTACATAGAGGTGGGAAAGGGGTTGAAATCCCACAGCATCATTCTTTCCTCTGAGGCTAATGTTCTTGCTGTGAACTGTGAACTTGCAGTGAGGGGAAAGAGGGGCACACATGGGGATGGGCACAGAACTCCACTAGGCAGCCCCGAAAAAGTATTAGACTTTGACTGGCCCACTGGAAGGAGAAAGGGCCAAAGGCTTGTTGGGGGAAGCTGGCCCTGCCAGGGAGGATGGGGCTAAGTAAGGGAGAAGGGGGGAGTTGCTGACAGGTTTAAAAAGGAAGTCAGGTAGCTACTCTCAGGCCTCCAGGGTTCCTGACCCAAAGTAGGGCGGTAGTTCTGGGGAGAGCACCTGTAGGCATGTGGAGGGCCACAATGGCATACAGACAGACAAACCAGCCATGAGAAAGTGAAGGCTGTGGTGTTGGGAGGACAATACCCAACAACCTGCAGGTCTCAGAGGAGGTCAACAGTGCCATGGTCATTTGATGGCAAGATCCAAGGATGGAGGTAGCTCCCTTTGCAACCTGATCCAGGTAAATTTAGGACAAATAGAAGGAAGTCCTACTTCACACGGGAGGTAATAAGCATAATGGAACCCACTAGCCCCAAGGGACAGTACCAAGAGGAAATGGAAACCCATTCACAAAGGGTCTGAGCCTGTTTTTGACAGAGCCCTCAACAGCTTCTAAGAGTTGGGATACCTGACCTGGGAGGAGTGGCAGTGGTGTCCTCCTACCTAGAGGCCTCCCCTGGGAGACATGCTGACATTAGAATCCAGGGCTGGGGGGTTTGGGAGGCGGCCCAGCGGGTGCTCTGTCAAGGGCCGGGCAGCCTAGAAATTCACCTCCAAGTCAAAGGTGCTGGTCACAGGCTTATGGTCACTGACACAGTACATCATGTGGCTGACATAGCTCCTTAGAGACAGGAAGAAGTGGGGGGCTGGTGGTCTCTGCGTTTGGGGGTTGGCCTGGGGCTGCCGCTTCAACCTCCACAGGATACGGTCGGTCCAAGCAGGCTTGCGTTTTTTCTCACTGGGGGTGGAGGGGAGAAAGAATGTGGAGAGAAGGGTTGGCAGGAGAGCAAGAAGGTACCCCCAGCAGGCCTGCTGGAGCCCCCAACACCAGGGCCTCTCAGTGGCCATGAGACCTCTGGGCCACAGTGGGAGTGTGGCATAGCAGCTGGCAGGAAGGGGCCCGAGAGAACCAGAAGCCAACTGGTCTTTGTCAGACTCTGCCAAGGACCTTCAGTCTAGTCTACATTTTTATGAATCCAACTGTGATTCAGAAACATTCCACTCCAAAGCTTTTCTGATTTCTAGAACAAAAGTAGCAGACCAGAGAGAGCAGCTGAGGTTTGGATTTCAGAGTTCGAGGTAAGCTGGAATTTGGCTTCCCTCTCACTACCGGTGGAACCTCAGAAAAGGAAAGGGAAGTATTTGGGGACGCTCCCTGTGTGCCCGCTGTCAGTACTGCCTGTCCCCTCTCTCAGGTGGAGAAATCGAGACTCAGTAGGAAAGGAACTTTCCTGAAGTCACACAGGGACTGAGTGGTGGAGTCAGGATTCAAGGCCAGGCGGCGTGACCAGATGGCCAAGCTCCTCATGACCAGGCCACCCCTTCTTGGCCTCCACTTCCTCATCCGTAAAATGAAGGTAATAAGTTACCTCACAGTCTGCTGACACGATTAAATGAGATAAAGCACACAAAATCTTTAGCACCGTGCCTGGTAAAAAATAAGCTCTCTGTAATCACTGGCTATTGTGACTCTTTGTTCTCAAGAGTCAACTGAGACCCCTCTGGCCTGTTCTTTGCTTACTGGCTTCTCTGCGGAGCCCTGAGGCTGTACAGCCCTTGGAGATAGGAGTGCTTTCCTTCCCTAGGTAACTGCGGTTGTCTCAAGACAGGCGAGCCGTGCCCAGGGAGCTACAGGGCTGTTCTCGAAGATCAAAGATTGGCAGTTCTCTAAGACCAGGCTTTGCCCTCCAAGAATGGGGCGGGCCTAAGTCCTGGAATGGGGGGGTGGGCAGTTGCTGCTCTGGGTTCCTCCCCCTTGATTTTAAAAGAACCCAGAGTAGTAAAGCCTAGTCAGATGGTTCCTGCTCTAAAACCCTTCAGGAGTCTTCACTGCCTCCGAATAAAGCTCAAGTCCCCAAGCACGGTTTTCCAGGAGCCTGATACCCCTGTCCTACACTGTCTCCCACCACTGTCCCAGACCCGCCTACCAGGGACTCTCTGGCCTCCGGACCTTTACTCTTGCAGTCTATACTGCCTGGAACACCCGTCTTCACAGGGAGAGGCCAGTTCCAACGCTGCCTTTGTCAGAAAGCCGTCCTTGAGCTCTACTTTCTGCTTCCAAAGCATTTTGCACCAGTGTTTTCCCTATTATGTTATGCAGTGCTGTCGTTTTCAGTTGGCATACTGGTCTGTGTGTGAGCCTGGAAGGCAAGCACTGGCTCTCGAGATGTCCTGCGCAGCCTCAGCCTTAGTACAAAGCCGGCACTTAGCCGGCCTGACTGCTCATGGAACCTAAACTCAGGAAAACCTCAAGCTCGACCTCTCTCCTCTCTCCTCAGAAATGCCCATCTAATCCTGACATACACACTTTAAGATGCTGATAACCAGGTTGCAAGTCTACTTTTTGTCTTCTGTTTGATTCACTTACTATTTTATTTTATTTAAAGATTTTATTTATTTATTTGACAGATAGCGTGTGTAAGCAGGGGGAGCAGCAGAGGGAGAGGGAGAAGCAGGCTCCCCGCTGAGCAGGGAGTCTGATGCAGGGCTGAATCTGAGGACCCTGGGGTCACGACCTGAGCCATCCAGGTGCCTCCACTTACTATTTTACTTTATTTTAATTTTTTATTTTCCTAAAGATTTTATTTATTTGACAGAGATCACAAGTAGGCAGACAGACAGAGAGAGGGGGAAGCAGGCTCCCCGCCGAGCAGAGAGCCTGACTCGGGGCTTGATCTCTCCTGGGATCGTGACCTGAGCTGGAGGCAGAGGCTTTAACCCACTGAGTGACCCAGGTACCCCTACTATTTTATTTTTTTAGAATATTTTATTTATTTATTTGACAGAAAGAGATCACAAGTGGGTAGTGCGGCAAGCAGAGGGACAGGGGGAAGCAGGCTCCCTGCCGAGCAGAGAGCCCAATGTGGGGCTCAATCCCAGGACCCAGAGATCATGACCTGAGACGAAGACAGAGGCTTTAACCCACTGAGCCACCCAGGCGCCCCTCCACTTACTATTTTAAATAAAGATTTCTGAAGTACAGTTGTTAATTCAACAGCAATATAGTCTTCTAGCAACAGAGGGGCAGAATGCTGTCTCACTGGTGAAGTCTGATTCCATGATCAGACACCAGGATTTGGGGGGATGTCCTGCCCTGTTAACGAAGAGCTCTGTGGTTCTGGCTGTGAACATGTGACTTGGAGAGAGGCTCCTTGCCCTCTCTCCACACCTGGCCCTAGGCCTCTCTTCCCTCTGCCTGTTCCTGAATTATATCATTTTATAATTAACTGGTAATCTAGTTTGATAAAGAGAGAGAGACAGAAAGCTATGTGCCCCTGGGCAAGTGACTTCACTTTTCCCAGCCTCAGCTTTAGCTCTCAGATGGGGGTGACAACAGTACTTTGCTTCAAAGAGTTGTAGTGAGGATTAAACAAGTTAAGGTGTGTTAAGGGAGGGGTTAAGAGGTGCTAACCGGCTTGGCCACATCTGTTTGGGGCTCACGGGGTTGTCTCAACCTTCTACTCTTCTGAGGAGTGCTCAGAGCACATCAGAATATGCTATTTCTCTACGGCCATACCACCCTGAACGCGCCCGATCTCGTCTGATCTCGGAAACTAAGCAGGGTCGGGCCTGGTTAGTACTTGGATGGGAGAATATGCTATTTCCACTCCAGAGATGACAGACACGGAATCTCTGAACCCACCTTGGACATTCAGTACCCAGCCATGCTTAAACTTGGGAACGATCCACACAAATGGACCACTTTCCCTTTCAAAGCATTCTCCCTCCCTAACTTCCCTATTATGGTGACTAGCTGTCACTTCAGGATCCTCCACAAGTCCTGACCACAGCCTGTCTCTCCTTCCTCCTCAGTACCTCTCAGCCTGTCCTCCTTTTTTTCCAGGGCCTGCCCAGGCTTATCACTGGGCACCTGTACACATCAGTCTTTCAATGAAGATTTACCGTGCCCTTATTATATGCTAGGCAACTGGGGATCTGAAAAATGGGACTGACAAAGTCCTCGAGGAGCTTGTCTGGCAAAAAAAAAAAAAAAAAAAAAGACAGGAAACAAGTTAAATGTGTACAAATTGAGCTGCCTGTCTGGCTCAGTTGGTAGAGCGTGTGCCTCTCAATCTCAGGGTCATGAGTTTAGGCTTCATGTTGGGCGTGGAACCTACTTAAAAATAAATAAATAAATGTGTGTGTACGAATTAAATATTACATATATTCCCCCAGTTCTTCACTTCTTTCTTAAAAGGGGTGGTTTAGTCGGTTATGGGTCTGCCTTTGGCTTGGGTATGATCCCAGGGTCCTGGGATTGAGCCCCGAATTGGGCTCCAGCCCCGCATTGGGCTCCCTGCTCAGTGGAGGGCCTGCTTCTCCCTCTCTCTCTGCCTGGGCTCTATTTGTGCTCTCTCTGTATCTCTCTGTCAAATAAATAAATAAAAATCTTTTAAAATTTTTATTTATTTATTTTAGAAAGAGGGAGAGAGAGTGCAGCAGGGAGGGGCAGAGGGAAAAAAAAACTCAAGCATACTCAAGCCCCGACTTGGGGCTTGATCCCAGAACCCTGAGATCATGGCCTGAACCAAAACCAAGAGTTGGATGCTTAATCAACTACATCCGCCCCATGGGCCCTCCCCCATCCGGTTCTCCATTTTTCTTTCTTTTTTTTTTTTTTTTTTAAGATTTTATTTGACAGAGAGAGCAAGATCACAAGTAGGCAGAGAGGCAGAGTGGGAGGGGGAAGCAGGCTCCCCGCTGAGCAGAGAGCCCGATGCGGGGCTCGATCCCAGGACCCTGAGATCATGACCTGAGCTGAAGGCAGAGGCTCAACCCACTGAGCCACCCAGGCGCCCCCGGTTCTCCATTTCTAATAATAATTGTGAAACATGGGATCCTTCTGTTCATTCGACCCTGTGATAGGTGTCGCATGGACTGTCCTGATTCTCTCGGCCCTGCAAGACTGTTACAGGTCACATTCTCCCTCCACTACAAGACACTGAAGTTCAGAGGTCACCCTGTCCAGGCAGAAGTCAGATGCTTGCCTACGTCTATGAAGTCCATGCTCCTTCCACTGCACTCCAACGTGGCCAATTCCCAGCAGTGAACTGTCTCCTCGAATGCCTTACCAGAACCAGACCTCACTTAGGCTTTTTGGCTGAATGGTTGTGACTGAGTACAAGAATTGTTTCTGGAGATTAGTATGTCCTTACTTTAGACAAATTAAAACCAACTAGCTCTGCAAATATTTCTTTAAGAGCCTAGAACATTGAGCCGATTTATTGACCCCTAGTGATGTGTTCCATTTCTGGGTCTGAAATAGTCTGAAATGAACTTTTCCCTTCGGAAAAGTCTTACTGAACTCTGGACAGGAGTCTTGACTAGATTGATCATAAGATCCTCTGCTCATTGCCTGGTGGAGAGGCTGACCAGGCTCATGTCAACCATAACAAAACCCTACAGCAATCCCTGACTTTAACAGGATTTCCCGCTCTGAGCCTGTTCAGCCTCTCCTGTAATGGAGCTGACCTCGTTTCTGATGACATCTTGGCTCAGGGATGTTGCTGGGCAAAACTGATGTGTACCATGCCGTGCACACAAGTCACTCATGGTCTCTTTGTATAGCCGGTCAGGCTCTTCTCAAGGTGCCTCTCATCAGTGCTGCTGACTGACCGGAATGCCTGCCCTTCTCTCTGTCGGACTCCACTGTATCCTTGACAGCAGCTCTGATCGACTCCTCCTGGCTTCAGCTGCCCGCCTCTTTACCATTCACTCAACCTCCTTCGACACTTCCAGAGTTCTAGAACCTTCTACTGACCAACTCCTGGACTTGATAGTGCTTACTTGGATTTCTTGCTATGGGCGGATCCCTCTAATAGATGGGCTGCCCCTTAAAGACCTTATCTTTTCCTTCTGTCCTCCTGGGCTCCTGATTCAAACAAATGCCGGGCGCTATGCTACATAACAGAGTTGGTCACAAATCAGATCCAGTCTCTCCGGGCATTCGTAGTACAACAGGAAAAGCCCACTGTGTCTTGAAAGCAGCAGTGGAAGCATGGTGTGTGCAATGCTTTCAGGCAGTGTATGGGCAGGAGAAAACTCTCAGCGAGATGGGGAAGGGTGAGGGAGCTTTCTAACAGTGATGATGTCTGAGCTGAGTTTTCAAGGATGAAGAACAGTCTGGTTACACAGGCACATGGTAAGTGCTCCAGCGATGTCAATCACAATGTGGACTGTATCCACTGTGTGGAAATAAGTACCTGCCTCCTTCTTTGCAAGACTTCGCTGTCCCCATCCTGCCCGCCCTTTTGCTGCTGTTGGCAAGACTGGCTGCGAATCTGGAGGTGCTGTGGGCTAGACTGAAGCACTGGGGGCCACAGAGTAGAGTCGGATCTCAGTTCCAGCTCCGCCATTACTAGTTGAGTCTCCTGGGGAAGTCCTTTAACATCTCGGAGCCTCTGTACCCAATTTCAGTACCTGCTGATCCTAGCCTAGCCAACACTCAGCTGTCTGTGAGGACTTCCAGTCTCCTGGTGGTTTCCCTACCATACCTGGGGGTGGGAGCAAAGGGACCCCCGGCCACATGGCCTGCCAGTAGCTCTCTCCCTGCTAGCAAGAGGGGATTGAAAGTCCATCAGTAGAAGGTCCCAGCTGCCAAGGTCCAGGTCCATCCCACCGAGGCCTCACAACGTCCATGATAGGTCTCATCTCCAACAGATGGCTGGGGAGACTGGCAGTCTCCCTGCAGCTGTGGCCCCAGGCCAGCTGGCCAGCCGGAACCTGCCCTCTTCCTTCCTTTCTGGCATGCTTTGTGGCCCAGGCTAGGCTCTGTTTCCAGGGTTCATGGCCTCTTCTTGTGTGTGCTGCCCAGGCCATGACCCCAGCACATCTTGCTCCATGCTCCCAAAATGCTTCCCCACTACCCCAGCCCTTCCTTGGAGGGGACGCTGTGGCTCGGCCGTACCACTGCCAGCACAGGGCCGTCCTACTTCTCAGCCTGGTCCAGCTGGGGAGATACCTGTTCACTCCCCACATTCTAGAGGCTCTGCCCTAAAGGCACTTCCTGCCTCCCTCATAAGACAGTCTTGCTAAGAGGAGTAGAGGAAGGTGAGACAAAAACCCTGTGACACAGACGGGGCTCTTCTCTGTCTTCAAAGAGATGGAATCCTTGCCAAATTGGGCCGGGAACTTTAGGCCAGAGCTGCTCTTGACCCTCTGCCTAAGCTGCAAGTCTGGGTGGTTACCTGCCCCTTCTCAGCTTCTTAAAGAGGTATTTAGTACAACTACTACCCAAAGACGTGAATTTGACCACAGCAGTTGTCACGGTGCTTACCAGGTGCCAGGCACTGGGGCTGAGCACATGCGAGGTCTCATTCAATCCTCAACCCCATGAGCTGGATACTAATATCATCCCCATTCTATAGATGATCAAATTGAAGTTTAAATATCTTATCTGAGGACGTGTAGCTGATCGGTGGCAGAGCTGTATTTTTAACTACTAGATGCACTGTTCCTACGTTGTTCCCCATAAACTCCTCCACCGACGACAACTACTTCACCTTCCTATGTAGTACCTGATCCACTCCCAGCTAGGGCAGGGGTACCTGAGCCAGTAACTGGCTGAGCCAAGATTTCTGTTCTTCTGTTTGGAAAGGACCAGAAAGCCTGGGGGAGTGGAAGCAATGCTGAAATGCAGTCTCTCTCAAGTGAGGAATCAGCCACATCCCCCCCTCTCCTCCTACCCCCATCCTTGCCAGCACCTTCCTGCTCTCTGAGGACACTCTGGGAAGCTCACACAGTCGGGGCCTCATGAGGCGGCTGGGAGGTGCCACTCCTGAGGTGATGGCTAGATCTATTCCTGCTTCCCTAACACTTCTATTCTGAGGCAGCTCCCTCTGCCACCAAAGCCCAACACAACCTGACTTCCGAGGCCTCTTGGCCCCTCATTTCCTCCTCACAGGCTAATTCCAAATCAGTGGCAGGCTGATCCTCTCCTGGGGGAGCCCGCTCACCTGGTGTCATAGTTGTTGGAGTTCTTATCAAACTTGTAGGTGGGTGGGAAGAGCAGGGGGCCCTCCTGGAACTCCCGGAGCAGTGGATCATGTCTCTTGGCGATGCTGAGCTGGAGAGAAAGGCACACTTCCCATCTCCTAGTAGTCCCGACCCAGCGGCCTGGCACACACTCCATTCGAGGGATCGCACATGCCACCGAGGTAGGCCAGGAGTCAAGCAACACCACTTCCCTTCCTCACTGCCTCAGTGACAGCCTCAACGGCCCGACCCCACTCCACCCCCATCCCCAGGAAAGCGGAATCCTTTAGCAAACATTATTCCAGAGTCCCAGGGGAGGCCGCTGCCTGCCATTTTCCAGTCCTGGCTTTGAATTCCATCTCTCTGGGAGTCACTAGCAAACTTGTATCAGAGGGGAGGTTGGGGTCCCCCCAAAGGGCTGGTATCTCATCCTCTAGGAGGCAAGCAAGCCTGGGGATGGAAAAGACAACAGGGATCCAAGAGAGCTGGTGCCCAGTGCAGGACCATGGTAAGCCGAAGGCCTTGCTCCCTATCTTAATGCACACCCAGCAGCTCCTCCAGGGGAAGACCAGGCCCCGGGTGCAAAGCCCTGTTAAACTCCCCCCCACCTGGGAACAAGGACTTCAGAGGCCTGGAAATGGAGAACAGGCAGCTGAGGGACCTGAGCAGTGACCCCCACATTTGATGCTGGACCTCCACAATAGGCTCAAATCACCCCTCTGGACCTTTCCCTCACTTGATACCTGATCCTTCTCCCACAGGTCACTGTAACGCCGATTTTTTATGGATTCCCGGACAAAATGCAGCCCAAAGTCATCAATCCGGAAGTTCATGTCTCCAAACCACAGAATGAGGCTGCAGAGAGAAAAGAAGGCAGCTGAGGGTTGTGACAAGGTAAGAGAAGGGAGGAGCAACAGGCCTCAGGCCTGCTCACTCCTCCAGTGCCGTGCTCGAGGGGCAGGTGAGATGCTGGAAGCTGGGAGGAGCCAATGCCAGGGATGATTTGGCATAAGCCCTGATGAACTGTTCTTGTGGCTGCTTCCCAGCTGTTTTAGCCACACACACCAGCCCCCAGGGGCAAGCAGCAAATAGAGCAGGCTCTTGCCCTCCCTCCCCCTCCCTCAATGGGCCACCAGGCAAGGCTGAGAACCAATTCCCCATGGGTGAACTCAGGAACCCTGGGGTAATCAATCTGGGATCTTCAGAAGTGTCCGGAGTTCTAAAGCAGGACACGGAGGGGAGGGTGGCAGGGAAAGGGAAGGAGTCCTAGGCCCCAGGCAGGTAAAATTGGACAAGAGAGCCAGGGCATCAGGGAGGAGGCTGGGAAAGGGCCGGAGTGGAACACAGGCGGCCTGAAGGTAATGCTAGCCTGGGCTGGTGTGGGGGCGAGGACAGGGGGCAGCAGTCCATGAGTGCACACTCACTCATGGTCCAGGATGTTGGGGATATCCTGTCCCTCAAAATTTTGCATCTCCAGGATCCGATCAAAGTGCTCCAGCCGCTGGTCATTGTTGGCCATGTGAGGGGGCAGGTGGCAGTTGACGATGCTGATGTAGTAGCCATAGAGCTTCAGGCAGATGTTGACGCCCCCTTTGTTCCCCTGACGGGATAAGTGGGCACAAGGGTGGGAAGTGGCTCTGGCTAAGACCCACCTCCCCTTTCCCACCTCTAGCCTGAGCGGAGATCGTCTCGCCTGCTGCCAGGTCTCCCAAGGGCCGGATGCTCAGCTCCCCGGAGTGACCTCCCCATCCAAGAGCCCAGCTCACCCAGCCTGAGGTCTCAAGGGTGCTGAGCTCCCAGAGGTAGGAAGAGTAGATATGCATCACCCCCTTTTCCATCTGCTCACCCCTAAAGCGTCCAGCCCTCCCCAGCCCAGCGGTGAAGGCCTCCCAGTTCGAGATTCAGACAACTCCATCCTTACCCAGTACCCGAAGAGGCCCGTGGGGGTGGATTTAGTAGAGAGGATCTGGACAAAGGGCAAATGCTGATGCTTGGCAAAGAACAGTAAGAGGAGCCCCTGCATGCGGACACTGGAGACCTACAGCAGAGGGGGGACAATGGTCATTCATTCCCCTGCACAGGCCGAGGAAGTCCCTGCCTAGCCCTGAGGTCGATGGTGTCTCAGCTCCAGGCTCAGCGTTTACTCCCCTGAGCTGCCGAGTGCACTGCCTCTTCCTGGGCTCGGGCTTCGGAGGGGAGGCCGAGAAGACAGGCTGCCAGGGCACCCTGCCATCAGGAGGGCATCGACCTTCCAGTCCAGGCACCATGCAGCCTAGGAACTCCTCTCACCATGCTCTATGGGTCCGTAGGGCACTCCAGGCTGCCATCCCCATGCACCAGGGGCTCAGAGAGGGATGGCACGATGTAGGATAGTGGCTAAGGGCTCTGGCTTTGTTGGAAGTTAGCCAGATTTGGGTTCAGATCCCACTTGGGCTCCTAGTATTTGCTGTTGGGCCCAGTCTCAGCCTATTTGCTCATTGAAAAACCAGGACTCTACCTCATCTAGCTCATAGATGCCAGAAGGATTAACTGGCAGCTATTCTTTGCTGGTTTAAGGATTAAAAAATTTTTTTTTTTTAGTAATCTCTATTACCAATGTGGGGTTCAAACTCATGACTCCAAGATCAAGAGTCTAATGCTCTTCTGAGCCAGCTAGGCACCCCTGGTTTAAAGATTTTTAAAAAGTGGGGCGCCTGGGTGGCTCAGTGGGTTAAGCCGCTGCCTTCGGCTCAGGTCATGGTCTCAGAGTCCTGGGATCGAGCCCCGCATCGGGCTCTCTGCTCAGCAGGGAGCCTGCTTCCTCCTCTCTCTCTGCCTGCCTCTCTGCCTGCTTGTGATCTCTGTCAAATAAATAAATAAAATCTTTAAAAAAAAAAAAAGATTTTTAAAAAGTAAATGCAGGGAGGGGAACCTGGCTGGCTTGCAATTCTTGATCTCAGGGTCAAGAGTTCAAGCCCCATGTTGGACGTGGAGACTACTTAAAAAAACAAAAAAGTAAATTCAGGAAGAGAATATGAGAGGCTTCTAGGTTGCTAGAAATATTCTGGGGGCTCCTGGGTGGCTCAGTGGGTTAAAGCCCCTCCCTTCGGCTCAGGTTGTAATCCTGGGGTCCTGGGATTGAGGCCTGCATCGTGCTCTCTGCTCAGTGGGGACCCTGCCTCCCCCACTCTCTCTGCCTGCCTCTCTGCCTACTTGTGATCTCTGTCAGATTAATAAATAAAATCTTAAAAAAAAAAAAAAAGAAACAAACAAAGAAAGAAAGAAACATTCTGTACCTTGTCTTGACTGGTGGTAACAATGAAGCATAGACACATAAAAATCTACCAAAAATACACCTAATTTCTGTATACATTATAATGCTCAGTGGAAAAAAGTTTAAGAAAATGCTCCCCCTTGGGGCGCCTGGGTGGCTCAGTGGGTTAAGCCGCTGCCTTCGGCTCAGGTCGTGATCTCAGGGTCCTGGGATCGAGCCCCGCATCGGGCTCTCTGCTCAGCGGGGAGCCTGCTTCCTCCTCTCTCTCTGCCTGCCTCTCTGCCTGCTTGTGATCTCTGTCTGTCAAATAAATAAATAAAATCTTTAAAAAAAAAAAAAAAAAAAGAAAATGCTCCCCCAAATAATTATACGCTGTGGATAGCTGGATCTCCATGAAGGCGATGCGGAGGCAATGAGAGCAAGCATGGTGGACGTGCGTTTACAGGCTGGGAAGAACAGCCACCGTCTCCAGAGATCCTTCATACTGCATTTAATCTTCACCCCAACCTTGGAAGGAACTGATGTCCCTGTTCTGCAGATGGAAGGCTGAAGCTCAAGGAGATTAAGGAACCAGGACGACTACTCGGATAACAATGTTAGAGGTCCTAGATCCCTATAATCCCTGCTCTCTGTGAGACAGGGTGGGACAGGGCCTGTAGCCAGTGACCCTCTCTCTCAGCCTCAGCCTGTCTACACCTACCACCCGAGTAGCTGTTTCCGGAGCTTGAGGTTGCAGAGGCCAAGGAGGAAATCCCCGGGTGGGGAGCATGTACTGGGGCCTTCCAGGAATTATGAAACTTGATCCCGCAGGCCAGGAGCTCTGCCACAGCAGAGGAGTCAAAGCAGGGGGAACCCCAAACCCAAGACTGAGTGAAGGAGGAGTGAAAACCTAGCGTTGGATAGAGGTTACTACAAATGTGTCCCTAACTGCACCCTCTAGCCCGGGTCTTGGCTTCCCATTCACGAGCATGTATGCCAATGGAACCGACTCCTAAGGAACTGATAAAGATCCAGGAAGAGCTTTCAGGTCAGGCTTAATCCTGACCCACACAGCAGGTCTGGACCAATGGGACCCCAAAAGAAAGCACCAGTCCGCTTTGTGAAGGAACAAGGACAGGGAGGAGGGTGGGAGGCAGGAAAGGCTGGGACTGGGAGAAAGGGTGGGGCTGTGGGGAAAGGCGGGAGGCTTATAGGGGAAGTTCTGTTGGAGGAAGTGAAGTAGGAGGAGCTAAGGAAGGAGCTAAAGGGAGGGAGCTAGGGGCCCTAGAGCCAACAAAAGGAGTCAGGTCCAGGCTTCTCAACCTCTAACTGCCAAACTCCCATCAGAGGAAGAGGCTGCAAAAGCAGGGCTCACTCCTTTACCCGTTCACCTAGTTCTTGGCTAGGGGAAGGAGAGTCACACATTTGCTTTGGGTGCCAGGCCTTCAGGCAGGCCTCCCAAATGCGGGAGGCCAAATGGGTAGAGTGGCTTGTGTCCCTGCTACAAGCTGAGCTAATTTCTTTGGCTTGATTCCATTCTACCAATCCCTTGCCAGTTAGCCAAGGTGCAGGAAAGCCTCCGGTCTTGGGAAGAGAGTGTGTGGGGAGAGAGGTGTTTCTGCCTTCTTGGAGGCTCTAACTGTACGTCTATAGTAAGAGGCCTGAGCTTCAGCTGGAGGGAGCCAAGGGCTTGGGAACTGGCCTTTTCCAGCCTCAGCAGCAGGACAAAGCTTGTATTCCCTCCTCCTGGCTCAGTCCTTAAGAGGACTCACAGCTCTTGCCTCAGCACCATTAAGCAAACTGGGGTAAAAGAATGAATTCTGAATAAATGAGTCACCCAGGAAAGGGCCAGAGGAATTCTGGTATCTCCAAGAAGCACTGCATAGAGTGCTTTGAATGGGACTATGCTTCATGCCTCAACTGTGCAGGACATAAAGGTGAAGACCCAGCAGTCTAGAGCCTTCCTGTGGATTCTCCTATGGTCTGTTTTCCCGAAAGAATACTGGCCCTTCAGACTGAGAACTATTTTCCCTCCATTTTTCTCCCCTCTCCAAACCTCTGGGCCCCTGAGAATTTGAGGTACATGTCTCCCATGATCAGAGGACACCCTCTGAAACCAGTTAGCTATGGCATACCTGTCAGCCTCAGATCACCAGCACAGCAATAAAATGTAATAGTTAAGAATATGGGTTATTATCGTTTCTTGGCCTTTTGGCTAAGATCAAGTGAAGAACATGGGTTATGGGGTGCCTGGGTGGCTCAGTCAGTTAAGCATCTGCCTTCGGCTCAGGTCATGGTCCCGGGGTCCTGGAATTGAGCTCTGCACAGGTGCCCTGTTTAGTAAGGAGTCTGCTTCTCTCTCTCCCTCTGTCCATCCCCCCTGCTCTATCACTCTCAAATGAATAAATGGAAAATCTCTATAAATAAATAAATAAAATAAAAATAAATTCCATACTAAGTACAATAAAGAAAAAAAAAGAACATGGATTATGAAATTTGAAAGATCTAGATTCAAATCCCAGACAGCCTGTGTGACCTTTGAGTCTTGGTTTTACCTGTAAAATACCCGCATTTCAAGGGAGTTAAGAGCTCTCAATAACATATATAAAGTTTATTTATAATGCTTACTACCAAGTAAGCATTCGGTAAATGTTAGCAGTTACTATTATACTCAGGGACTTCAGGCCTGGCATATGAGCAGGGACTGAAGGCTGATGGTGGAAAGGTACTGAAGTGTTAATAAGCCCTGCTGAGCTTCTCCCCAGGATTCTCTCGACCTGAAAAATGTCCAGGTGTTAAACCAACCCCTGGGGTCCCAGCTCAGCTCCAGCTACACTGGAAAGACACAAAGCAGGCAGGAGTCCCAGGAAGCCAGGTGCAGCTGAGGTTTAGGCCTTCAAATAAATGGAAACAGCATGAAAGCCTATGTGGGAGACCACAGGACTGGGGGTTAGTGAGGGGAGGTGAGACACACTTCCCAACTGCCCATGAACTTGTAAGTTACCTTGACGAAGCTCAGAGGGGAAAGCACATCCATGAAGAAACTGCTCCATGGGTCTTCAAAGGCAGTGTCAGAAAGGAGGCTCATGATCCCACAGTTCATTTCCTGCAAACTGCCCATCCCAGGTCAAAGGCTGTCCCCCTGGTCTGGAGGGTAGTACTTCTGCCACAGACATTCAATACTGCCCTTGGCACTTTCAAATCTTGGGTACTCATGACCATGATCTCGCCCTCCCATGGCCATTGACTACCAACCCCTTGCCATTACTGACGCAGGAAAAGAAACACTGACTGGTCCTGATGCAGGCTGAAAGCTCCTAGCCTTCAGACTCCACAGCGAGGGAGGACAGGTTATAGTAGTACCCCGTGGGGACCACTTTGGGCTAGTCGGGCTTATCTATCTCAGCAATGGAATGGGGGAAGGGGCACCACAGACACCTACCCAATGACATACATGTCCAGATTCAGGTTGTCTTTGTTCAGCTGCAGAAGATCACTGAGGTCCAGAGGAGGTGCTGCAGAAGCCACGTTCCATGTCACAACATGTATGCTGTGGAAGGGATGCAAAGGTAAGTCGTGGAGGGAAGAGGATAAAACCCGTTTCCAGGTGACAAACAGGGGTCTGGGCCTGCTAATGGCTGCACCACAATCTGCTGCAACCAGAATGGGAAACGGGAGTTTCTGTACCTGGTAGTGGGAACAGGGGCATTGAACTACAAAAGCCCTTCATCTTCACTTTGTTCCTGAAGCAGAAAATTTCCACCCTGTTTTGGCTCCTCCATGCAGGCCCACAGCTGCCCACAGCTGGCAGCACTCGTGCTGCTGACATTAAGAAAGGCTGCCAAAGTGGGAGCAAAGGTTTCAGGGTCAGGCGAGGGGAGGGATGGGGATGGGGTGGGTAGTTAGGAATTTAATCATTTCACCAGCCATTCACACCTCAGGGCTCCTAAGACCACCAGAAAGAGTCTGGAGTTTCAGTTTTTACCTTGTAAGAGGACTCAGCACTACAAAACAGGAGCATTTCAAAAATAACAAAGATAACACCACCACATTCCCTTCCTTCCTTCTTCCTAGCAGGTCCCTGGAGCATAACCAATTCTGCCAAGCATTTCAGGTAGCCTAAAGCAGAAGATAACAGGGTTCTCAACATCTCTCTCAAGAGTCTAACCTCTTGGGAGCCTGGGTGGCTCAGCCATTAGGCGACTATTTTCAGCTCAGCTCGGGTCAGGATCCTGAGGTCTTGGGATTGAGTCCTGCATCAGGCTCCCTGCTCAGTTGGAAGTATGCTCCTCCCTCTCCCACTCCTCCTCATGTTTCCTCTCTTGCTGTCTGTCAAATAAATAAAATCTTAAAGAGTCTACCCTCTTTTGGGAAAACTCATCAGCTGGATAACATCCTCAACCTTGGCTTCATATTCACCTTAGGGAAGCAAGAGAACTAGATCAGCAGCTCTCAATAACAATGGATCCCATCAGAGGCTCCGGGGAAGGAGACACTTCAATTGAATAGTTACAGCAACACTCCCAAGAAAGCCCCAGACTCAGCTGAGTACAGAGCAGTCAGGGGCTACAACACCTGCAGAGACCAAGGTCCAGCCACCAAGCCTTAGGTGAGTCCTAGGTACACCAAGAGGAGGAGGACCTGCAGCAGAGGAAAACCTAGAATGAGCGCGGAAACCGGGTTGAGAGAGGTGGGAGAAAAGGGCAGGATGTCCAAAAACATCTCTTCTCCACCAGATCCTGTTCTTAGAGGTCCATGTTCTAAAAACCACAACTTGAAATTCTTGGCCGACTTAAAACAACTTCCTGCCCCTCCCTACGAACATCAACAAAACAATACACAAACCACCTTCCCTGGCATTAGGCCAGAGATTCTGTACTTCGTTTGTTTACGATCTCCCCCTGCCGTCCAACAGAGGATTAAGGAAAGCAGCCCTTTTAGTCCAAGGCTCTTTGTTTTCCCAGGGACCTGCTCTAAGTGGATGGAGCACAAAAGTCGGGATTTCTCGCCCTCACTCTCAGATTCGACGATTAGCAGCAAATCCTTGCATCGTGACCTGCACTAAGTTGGTGATTAGCTTTGTTCTTCGTTAAAGAGCAAACATGGGACCGGGCTCTATCACTGCGCTAACGGATCTTACCTAAACCTGATTTCGGATTTCGGGAGGTCACAACGGGATCAGCAGACCCCGTGTTGTATGTGTTGATCAAAAGAACAAGATTTCTATTCTAGAGCTGAGAGGAGAATGAATGCCTTGTTATGTCTTTACCCCAAACAGCCCGATACTGCTGCCTCCGCCAGGTGCCAACCGAGACACCTGCGAGGGGAGCCTAAATAGGAACGAGCTCGGCAGCCTGAGTTTGGAAGGAGCGCGGGGCTTGGGCCCAAAGCAACCCCCTCAATATTGCCTTGGGAGAACCGGGGAGGGTCTCTGAACTAGAATCAGCCCTGCAGACCCGGTCCCTTCTCTCCTAGTCTGATTGTACTTCAGATCCGCAGCCCCAAAAGGGTAGGAGAGGGTGATCCCACCCGGAACAGGTCGGCTTGCCCGCAGCCGCCTTCCTCACCTGAGCGTCTTGCTTCTCGGTTCAGTCGTCTTCCGTGGGCTCTCGGCGGCCATCGTCCCCACGCCGCGCCCCGGCCGCTCCTGGTCCGATCCACCTCCCTCCGGCAGCAGGTCCCGGCTACCTTACTCTCCCCCGATTGTTTTCCTTCCGGATTCTGACCCTCCGCCTCGGCTTCCGTACGAGGCGGGGCTTGAGGGCACGGAGGGCTCTGGGTGGTGCGGCCTGGGGGAACAGGCGGGACTCGCCAAAGAGCGCGAAACGGTGAAAGGCTGGGAGGAAAGAGGCTCAGGGTATCCGGGACGTCAAGAGAGGCGCGTCTCCGTGCGGGCAGAAGCCGACGCAACACTGCCCCTCCCCGCCGCGCGCGACTATCAGCCCCGCGGCTCCCAGGGTGCCCCGCGCGAGGCCGGCCGGGAAGGGCGGTGTTCCGGCTGAAGCCGCCGCCCGGCCTGCACCGGCGTCCGCGGCCCGCTGGGTTTCGCCAATGCTTGGAGGAGGTCTCCAACTGTGTGCTGTGCCCTTCCACCTTCCCAACGTCCACAAGTCCAAAGGGCGAGGGTGAGGGTGGAGTGGCAGTCCAGTCACTGTCCTGCCTGTGAACCAGTGTCTTTGCCCCTCATCTACAGGTGATCGCTCTCGTGTTGGTCATGGAGCTCCTCCTTCCTTAGTTCTCCACGGCCACTTTCAAGTGTTATCTCGCTTTTCACACTCATTAGGTTACCTGTTACACATTAGACGTTGGGGGTGCCTGGACTCTTAGAAAATTAGCCGCCAAAGAATGAAAAATAAATCACTACCTCTATGTGATAAATAAAAATGAAAAAATTTGCCCAAGATTAAGATGTCTTCAAATAACTGGTTCTTCATCTTTTGGGGGGGGGGTAGGTGGGAGGGGCAGTGCATGGGATTTCTTTGGGGATCTGATGAGAGCCATGACTCTCCCCAGAAAAAATGGACACACAATTTTACAAACGAGTTTTATGAGGTCCATAGACCTGGGAAGCCAGGTTAAGAACTCCTACTTTAAATAAATGTTATGCTTCCTAGGATAGTAAAAAAGAGAGAGATATGAAGAGGAGGAGACATAAAGGTAAAAAGGAAATCCTGCCAGTAGAAAATGGCTGAATTACTTTCAGATATGTGATGTCTGTGTAGGTAAAATGACAAGGACATGTTCTAATTTACAGAAATTGGCCTGCAAAAAGAATCTGGAGCTATCTTGTACTTTTTCCTAGTCCTGGTAACATGGAGGACAACAGCAAGAGTTTGAGGATAACTACATTGTAAAATGGACATAAGGACATCACCAATAAGCTGGACTCCAGAAAGCTCTGTCTAAGATTTTATTAGACTGCTTCCCCCCGCCCCCAAATATACCTGTTTTGGAAGATTGAGACAAAAAGGCACAAACTCACATTAAATAAACAAGGTAATCTAATCAGTTCTACAAAGTGTATTTGTAAAAGAAGTAGCACTAGGAACCAAACAAAATAAGTCAGGGAGTCCCAGCAGGGACTGTAAGAGAACTTGAGGAGATATACACATGCCCACAATACTGACCCGGTCCCTGACCTCTCTCTGTGAGAAGGCCAGAGTCCAGCACCGCCCCCTTAAGGAGGCCCTGCTGCTTTAAACCTGGACTCCAAGCCTGGAGATCTGATGGAAGCAGCTGGTCTGAAGGGGCACAGCACACCCTCAGGTACTACCCCTGAAGCTGAGCCTTTCGTCATAAACCCCTCTGAGTGCTAGTCAGTGCTAGTCAGGAGGTGGGTGAGAAGGTAAGGGGGATACTTAAAAGCCGACACTGTTGCCCAGCAGCAACACTATCCGTGGGGATAGAATAGACCAGGGACACCCCTCCTTATATTTCTGTGGGCTGGAGCCCCAGATCCAGCTGACCTCAGGAAATTCTAGCTCAGTTCATGTGGATGCTCTCAAACTGGGGCAACAGGTGGAGATGGGAAGAGCCAGAGAAAAGCCAGATACAGAGCAAGGCCTACCAGAGTTGGAGTAGTGTGTGTGGATCTCAGAGGAGAGCTGAGGCAAGGAGACTAACAGCTGATGACCCTCAAACCATGGAACTGTCTGCTTAGAACATCATGGTTCGTTTCTCCTAGGATAACCCACATCTGGATTTAGCTGATGAATGAAGGGAAAACTTTAAGCGCAAATATCATTATAGCTAATACAGAGCTTATAGGAAAACATTTACATTTTTCTCCAGTAGGAATGCTTCACTTTCCCAAATAGATGCTACCAGCTGTTGGGAATCCTAATAACCAACTCAACTCCCCCAGATCCATTACTACAGACCCCGCAAGGTGAGGAGCCTGAAAGGAAGGTGTAACAGGACATTTCCTGGTCCCAAAGAGGCCTCAATGAAGGTGGGAGATAACCACACTGAGGGGTCTGAGTCTGTCCGCTGTTGCCCCAAGAGGGTCACAGGGAAGCAGCCATCAGGATATCACAGGTGTAGTCCTGTGAAACACTCCCTTATTGCACTTAGAAATCAGTAAGGCAAAACAAACTGACAGCAACATAAGGATGAATGATCCCATCCTACTTCTCGCTCCCCCAGCACAGATTTGGTCTCTTAATCAGCCACTGCACCCAGACTACCATGGGCTTAGATCACAGCCCACCTGGCCAACATACGTCACGAGGCTTGGGAAATGTCGGGTGACACCATGGCTATCTCAGACTCTCCCACTGGGAAGGCATACTTGGGTTCCGCCAAGCTGTACAGAACCATGGAGCACTTGGCGGCTTCTACCTCCCCTGGAGTCTGGACTTGTTCACCGGCCTCCTTTGGTAGAGTTCTATACTACAATCACTACTTGCTTTTTGCGTTTGATTGTCCCTGACAGAACTCAGCATTGGGGCGGGATGAGCTGAGTTCCTGATCCCCAAATTCCTTTCCAGCAACTGGAGACAAGAGGGAACATGTTCTGCTGGGGAAAAGCTTTTTGCATGCTCGTTTTGTGCAGCATGAAAAGGTCAGGACCTTGTGCCTGACCAGCCTCAGAGGCAGAGGACAGGAATCTAAGAAAGCACAGAGAAAAGAGGATTATTGCTGAGTGGCAGCACCAGCCCAAAAGGGAAGAGGAGCATGGACGTACAAAGCTCCTTAGGGGTGGGGATGGGGGGGGACCAGACTAATTAGTACATATGGGGCCGAATCAATTCTAAGGGCCACACTGGATAGGTCCCTCCAGGTGGAGAACCGACCCGGGCATGTTGTGGGCTCTGCAAGGTTCAGACAGAGTGAGTGACAGGAGGGCCAAGAAGCCACAGGTGTCTCTAAGACTAGTGACCAGAGATGCAATTCTGGGGTCGGGGTTATCTGTATTTGTTACATTTTTAAAACAGAGACTGGCTGGGCCCTGGGTACTTCCCTGGTGCCTACAGCACATTAACAATGGGTTACTGAGAGCAGAGATCAGAGTTATGAAGCCACAATGCTGTTCTGTGGAACTGGAGGGAAAAAACTGTATTTCTAACTCATCTCTCCCCAGTTGAGCACTCACAATTGCCAAGATCTGCCCAGGAAGCAAAACACCTCAGTTTATCCCAAGATTGGAAACAAACGAACTTAAATCATTTAAATCACCACATCACAAAAGGCAGCTATTTTGAAAGACTAAAAATGTCACTTGGAAATTAAGGGCGGGGGTGGCAGGGAACACACAGAAATGGGTTGAGAACAAAATGGCTGGACAGGGAGGAGCTGTAAATTCAGCAACCTACACGCCATGTATCTCAGAGGAGCAGGCTCCCGCACACATGGGCTTCATAATACCAGACGGTCTATTTGTTCACAATATTAAAGGGCATCTAGAATTAGCTACAGTAAGGGATCGTAAGTTGCCTGAAGAATGGGCACAGAAAGGCTGCGTCCGAAGATGGCCTGTCACTCGGGAGGGTGGAGCTGCTGGGCCTTCCTGTTGACCACTGTCTTGCAAAACTAGAAGAGAAATACAATTGTTAAGGAAGCAACAGAGGAAAATAGAAATACACTGTAAATCATGGATGGCGGAATTTCAAAAGGAGCAAAGACGCCAGGGTGGGGGTCCAAGCAGCTGGCCTGGCAACGATCCACTTAGTCCCACTGTTTTATCTGCCAGAAGTTCTCCAGCAAGATGGGCAGGGAGAGGGAGCCAAGGTTCACATTACTGCTGGTAAACCCCTAGGCCTCCTCAGCTCCTTAGTCTTAGAGGATGACCAGGTTTTACTTGATAAAATACCTTTCTCTCAGAGCCCAATGGGAAGCAGGGCCAAGTTTTTAATTTCATGACCAAGCCCACTGAGAGCTGCTGGAACATCAACACGTCTGGAGGTGTGCAGGGTACTGGGAGCTAAGAGAAGGATGGGGCTTGGGAAAGAGGGGCAGCGTGAAACAGGGACATCTCACCCTGCTCCTAGGACTCTCCAAGCGTCTGAAAGAGGCTGCCTCTGATGAGAACAGCTACTGAGTATGCGATCAGAGGCTTTAAAGAGGAAGGAAATGAAGTACCAGACAAACGATGAGCCCCAGGAAAAGCTGTCTGGCCAGCAGATTTTCCAAGGGTGGGGCAGGGAAGGCCAGCAGTGGGGAGCCAGGAACTGCTCTGACATAGGGGTACTGGGGGCACCCTGCATGCTGGCTTCAACTTGAAATGGCTCTCACTATGAGAGGGAGAGGAATTAGCTGCAGAAAAGCTTTGTTCTGTGTCTACTGCCCCAACCCAGCCCCACTTCTCACTATCGGGTGGGTTCATGTGTCTGTCTGGGCAGTTCGTTATAAGATCACATGTCCCTGAAAGGGTCTAATAGCTACAACATCTGTCAATGGAAGCCTGAGAGCTGTTGAGCATGGCAGTCGTCATTATTAATGGAGGACAGGACGAGGAAAGAACAAGTCTCCTGACTCCTTAGTGAGCTGCTGAGGAGGCCCTGAGGACCCAAACTGACTTTCCTGTGGATGAGATGCAAAGGGAGAGATTCAGTACATACAGTGCAGAAGGGGGAGGGGTGCCTTTAGTCATCCGCGGTCATTCCTTTCACTGGGTCCTTTTGTCTCATCTGGAACAGAAAAAAAAAAAAACAAAAACCAAACAAACAAACAAACAAAAAAAAAAACAGGAAAAACTGAAGGCTCTTGCAGCTAATGGAACTCCAATACAAATATGTTCCGCCTTCTCTTCAGTCCTGCCAATGAAGAGGGTGGAGCATTTTTTTGTGCACAAAGCAGATCAGCAGAGTAGAATTCTGCATACGTATGGCTGAAGCCACACCATTTATAGCTCCATGTCACTGGTCCTATCATCCATGATTCCTGTTCCTCTCCCTGCATCCTAGTGCTGGAGTTCTTAAGCTCCTCTCTTTCTTCATTCATTCATTCAACAATATCTATGAAGCAACTCTTTTGTGCTAGGAACTGCACAAAACTGCCCCAGGCCTAAAGATTTGGCAGGGAACCAAAACAGACCATGTCTCTCCTCCCAGTGCTTACATTCTGGGGCAAAGTAGGGGAGAATGAACAAACTAATATATGTTGGGGCGGGGGGAGCTGCTGGGATGGAGAAGGCCTGTAGGGAAATGGGCCATGGAAGGCCTCTCTGGTAAGTGACATTGAGTAGAGACCCGGAGGAAGTGAGGGGGAAAGTCCTGTGTCCACTTAGGGGAAAGTCCTATGGCTCCCTGGAGGGGGCATGTTGGGGGAGTTGTCCAGGCAGAGGGAACAGCCCAGAAGTGGACACAACTTCTCCTGGGGACAGTGTGGAGGTGATCTCTCTCAAATCCTTTCCAACTCGAAAGTTCCATTCTATCTGCAGAATGCCTATAGCACATGCGTATTTTAATTTCCCATTAGATATTTCTTCACTGTCTTTGAGTTTTCTGCTCGACTTTCATTCTTTCTTCATTCAACAAATTTTGAGCACCTCAGAGAATGACTTCTGGAATCAAACTCCCTGGATTGTATTCTGCGTCATGACCTACTGTGTGACCATGAGCGAGTGACTTCACTGCACTCTAAGACTCAGTCTCTCTAATAATAAAATAGAGATGATAAAAGCACCCACATCAGGTGGTTGTTGAGAATTAAATGGAGATATTCTTGGAGAATACCTAGCAGGGATATGCACTCGGGCCACGTTAGCCATGTTATTTCTGCAAGGATGCTGCAGTAAAGCAGATGTGTGTGTCTACACGCTCTGAAGAACTTGGACTTCTACACTACCTTCCCCCTCAGAGGTCTGTTTTATTCGCTAGAACTTTAATACGGCTGCATTTTGGAGAGACTCCATCTCAGAAGCAGTAGTTCTTCACTAGGACATGTTTTCAAAATATTATTCCCACCACATTTCAGACTCCTGCTCATTGTTCACACTCCCTGCTTCCCTTCCATCAACTATTATCATCTGTGAGTCCATGGGGACTTGATCCCAGAACCTGGGATCATGACCTGAGACAAAGGCAGAAGCTTTAACCCACTGAGCCACCCAGATGCCCCCTGTGCTGTACTTTTCATCCCATGACTCACTCGTTTTATAACTGGAAGTCTGTACATTGTAATCACCTTCACCTAGTTCCCCCCTCCCCTCTGGGAGCCACCAGTTTCTTCTTTGTATTTATGAGTCTTCTGTTTCTTCTTTGTTCATTTGCTTTGTTTTTTAGATTCCACATCTAAGTGAGATTATATGGTATTTGTCTTTTTCTGTCTGACTCTTTTCACTTAATATCATACTCTTTAGGGTCTATCCATACTGTCACAATGCAAGATTTCATTCCTTTTTAGGGCTGATATTCCATCCATTCTATTTATAAACATCCCCCCCCACACATCTTCTTTATCCATTCATCTATCCATGCACACTTAGGTTATTTTCATAACTCAGGTCAAAATAATTAAAAAAAAAAACACAAAAATGTGCTCATTAAATGCTTACTAATGACCACAGAAATTTTCAATTTCAGAGAAGCTGAGATTTAATATAGGGGAGCAAAGCTCCTTGGGCCTCAACCAGATCCACGTATATCCTAAGAGTTTACTGCCTTGCTTTAATTTACTAATGCAAAGCTAGGTCCGATTTTCCTACTGCTTAAGATGTAATTTCATATCAGGGAACATGATAGCTTCCCCAACTCTCAGAGACAAGTTCACCTCACAGGGTGCCACTGAAATAAAAACACATTTTTTATTCTTATAGTAAAATGCTCTAAGAACGCTTTTTTCCTGTTTCCTGGGGCCTATAAGACACCGTGAGATTTTATCTGGTGTTTGTTCCTCAGACCAAGCTGTTGCAGGCTATGTATACACATACAGTCAGGGAATATGAAAATAGAAACTCCAATCTTGGTTTGTTTGTTTTTAACTGATCTTCTCTAGGGAATAAGGCCAGGGGTTGGAACAAAGGAACTTTTATTCACCTATTTATTTTATTCATTTACAGGGACTTTTTTATTTTTCTAGATTTTGGGGGAAGATTTTACTTTTTGAAGATCTTACTACTTTTTTAAAATAAATCACTAAAATCAAGTAAATAAATAAATAGAGAGATACATAGATAAATCTCTGTACCCAACATGGAACTCAAACTCAGAACCCCGAGCTCAAAGAGCTGCATGCTCTTCTAAATAAGCCAGCCAGATGCTTCTATTTTTCTACAGCTTTTGAAAATTGTTTTTACTATGAAGTATGAAACACTCCTTTGATTACAAAAACAAAACAAAACAAAACAAAAAAACAACAAAAAAAAAACAACCCACAAAAAACTAGTAGAAGTATCAATGTCAATATCCTGGTTGTGATACCTGTGGTATAGTTTGTTTGTTTTTTTTTTTTTTTTTTTTTTACCTGTGGTATAGTTTTGCAACATCTTGCCATTGGGAGAAAGAGATCTCTGTGTATTAGTTCTTATAACTGCATATGAATCTTATAATCATTTCAAAATAAAAAGTTTAATAAAAAAATAGAACTAGCAAATAAACAAACAAACAAAATCCATTTAAGACACTGAAAAACAACCACAGACCAAGCATTCCTGAAGGAAGAGAAATGAAGCACATGCAGAATTGTTTTTAGAAACTCTTGAGAAAGCCCTTTGGAAACGAAATTTGGTAATAATAAGAGCCTTAAATTCTCTAATTCCATTTGTAGGAATTTATTCTAAGGAAATAATCCAGATCCAAACAGTAATCCAAAAAACCGAGTGCACAAAAATTTTCATCGCGGCATTATTTGTAGCAGTGAGAACCTGGAAACAAATGAAAATCCAACAGAGGTCAGTCAGAAACATGTATGTGAAGAGACTCTTTTCGTGGGAAACTTTGTATTCGTTATAATGCTATATGCTTGTTACAATGTTCCCAGAAAAAAGAGGATACTCATTTGGCCCATGCAATATGAATCATAGCTAAATAAGTGTGTAGAAAGACTTAAAATGTTTTAGAGGCTGTCTTTAAAGATTTTATTTATTTATTTTGAGAGAAAGAGCGCACATGCATGCCAGCAAGTGGGGAGGGGGCAGCAGAGGGAAGGAGAGAGAATCTCAAGCATACTCTGCTGAGCGAGGAGCTGGACTCAACCCCATGACCCTCGTTCCCATGACCTTGACATCATGACCTGAGCCAAAACCAAGAGTCGGATGCTCAACCGACTGAGCCACCCAGGTGCCCCTAGAGGTTGTCTTTAAATAGAGTACACGTGATTTCTTTCTGCTTTTCACTATTTCCAAAAAAAAAGTTTAATGTTTATGTATTACCTTAATATTGAAAAATGACTGTACCTAAAAAGAAAAGAAAGCTATTTCCATATCTCAAGATGCTGGCCGGTGTTCCAGGTGGCCTGCCCTGGGGTCAATCATTGTTGGGCAGGTGAGAGAGAATTAAGAAGCCACAGAACAGTAACATCCTCCACATACAGGGATCGTTCAGCCTTAAGACACTGAGCTAGCTCTGCCCTGTGCACATGCTACTGGAATCTCACTCCCCACTCAGCTGAGGCCCAGCACTGAGTGGTTTCTCTCCATCAGCTTCACTCTCCAAGCTTCTATCTACCCCAATCACAAACTGGAAACTCTGGGGGTATAGTGTCCTGCCACGCATTTCACTGCACAGGGACAATTACACAGTCCCTGGATAACCAGTTCAGAGATTAAGAATTAAAATCTAAAAATGATGATGATCCATCATCCATGTCAGAAAGCCACAGGGTGGAGCAAGGGATCTCTACATCAAGATGCAGGAGATTAGAAAGGACAGGCACACTGACACGCAAGTGTGTGGACAGGGAGACTGACTACAAGGAAGCTCCGAGATTCATAAACAGATGTGCTTTGGAGGGACCAGAGGAATCATGGAGCCCACAGGGACTTGGAAGGAAGCCCCATTCGTAAGGCTGGGAAAGGAAATGCTGCAGACTCTTAATCATGCACTCTAACTGGCACACTGTATCTTTGCCAGCTTTAAGCAATGTTCTAGAGGTCAATCAGGAAACAAGTTTTCTTAAAAATTTTCAAAGTTCTCTTCTCCCAGGTTCATTATCTACAAAATTAGTGGCCAAAGCCCCAGGTGGCACTTGTTCACTGAATGAGAAGGTATCCTCAACTTCTCTGAGCCTCAGTTTCTCTTATCTCTCTCTCTCTTTTTTTAGATTATTTATTTATTTATTTGACAGACAGAGATCACAAGGAGGCAGAGAGGCAGGCAGAGAGAGAGAGGAGGAAGCAGGCTCCCCGCCAAGCAGAGAGCCTGATGCGGGGCTCGATCCCAGGACCCTGGGATCACGACCCGAGCCGAAGGCAGAGGCCTTAACCCACTGAGCCACCCAGGTGCCCCAGTTTCTCTTATCTCTAAAAGGAAAATAATACTTTGGCACAGGCTGACATGACGACTTGATGACATCGTTCCTGGAGAATGCTAACCACACACGACAGGCATATAGTAAGACCCCAATAAAACGTTAGCTTCTATTAGTAATAAAAATATTTTTATTAGGGGCGCCTGGGTGGCTCAGTGGGTTAAGCCGCTGCCTTCGGCTCGGGTCATGGTCTCAGAGTCCTGGGATCGAGTCCCGCATCGGGCTCGCTGCTCAGCAGGGAGCCTGCTTCCTCCTCTCTCTCTGCCTGCCTCTCTGCCTGCTTGTGATCTCTCTGTCAAATAAATAAATAAAATCTTTATTATTTTTTTTTTTAAAGATTTTATTTATCCATTTGACAGAGAGAGATCACAAGCAGGCAGAGAGGCAGGCAGAGAGAGAGGAAGGGAAGCAGGCTCCCTGCTGAGCAGCGAGCCCGATGCGGGACTCGATCCCAGGACTCTGGGATCATGACCCGAGCCGAAGGCAGCGGCTTAACCCACTGAGCCACCCAGGCGCCCAATAAAATCTTTAAAAAAAAAAAAAATTTTTATTACCACCATGTTCAAGAGATAGTGAGTTCCCCAATATAGAAGGTGATCAAGTTCAGGCCAGTAGGGAAGCTGCAGAGAGGACTCAAGCACTGGACAGGTAATTGGACTAAGTGACCTTCAAGGTGACTTCTTCCAATTTTGAGATTATGAGTCTCTTAAGAGAGCAAGAGCAAGGGACAGGGAGAAAAAGAGAGGGAAGAAGGGAGGAAAGAGGAAAGGAGGGAGAGAGACAGATGGACAGACACTGCTCTCCTACAGGCACATGTTTCCTGACATTTTTTTTTTAGGGCAAAGGACTAATCTCTTGATCCTTGCTTCTCAAATCCTTGAGTTTCATCCAAGAATGGTGAGTCCACCCTCCCATAGGGACTAGAGTCACAGTAATGGTGACTGTGGCCTTAAAGTGACCTCTCGTAATTCACACAAAAAAATCCACCCATCCTAGGCTGCTGAGCATTAATCAAAGAATAAGGGTCATAAATCCTATTGCAAATTTATAGTTAATCATGGCAGATTGTAAACATGCATTTATTGCTATTCCTTCCCCAAGCCCTACTACAATGAGAGTAAAGGAGTAAACAAAAGATTTAAAACCATGAAGGCAACAAGAACAGCAGATAAGAGATGGCAGCAACATTCTGGAAGATGAAATATGGATGGATGAGTAGCACTAATTCTCAGAGCAGCACGACTAACACCCAAGTGCCTAAGAAGGACAGACCTATTTGTGCTGTAGGTTCTCCAAAGGCTCGGGAACTGGAAGCACAAGTACCTTCCAGGGTGGGAGTGCAAGTAGGGCTGAAAACGGGTGACTTATTTCTAAGTGAGAAAAAAAAAACAATTTGGCTCTGGTGTGCCCTGGTGTTCCCTCCCTGAATTCTCGGAGGAAACAAAGAACCTCGAGAACCAGAGAAACCTCGAAAACCAAACACAAAACCAAAAAGCCATTGCTTTAGAAAAGGAAGATAATGCACAAAGAACAACAGAAAAAGTACTTAAGAAAAAGAACACATGGGGCACCTGGGTGGCTCAGTGGGTTAAAGCCTCTGCCTTTGGCTCAGGTCATGATCTCAGGGTCCTGGGATCAAGCCCCACATTGGGCTCTTGGCTCGGCAGGGAGCCTGCTTCCCCCTCTCTCTGTCTCTGCCTGCCTCTCTGCCTGCTTGTGATCTCTCTCTCTGTCAAATAAACAAATAAAATCTTAAAAAAAAAAAAAACTTGTAAAAAAAAGAAAGAAAGAAAAAGAACACAGCACAAGAAGTGCTTTATAATGTTTTAAGTGGCACCTGGGTGGCTCAGTTGGTTTAAGTGTCTGCCTTTGGCTCAAGTCATGATCCTGGGGTCCCTAGATGGAGCCCTCGGTCGGGCTTCACACTTAGCAGGGAGCCTGCTTCTCCCTCTCCCTCTGCCCTTCCCCCTACTCATGGTCTTCCTCTCAAATAAATAAATAAAATCTCTAAAAAAACACGCTCAAAAAACAAAATTATTTAAAAAATAAAATGTTTTTAAATTCAACAGGCGAGAAGTTAACATTGGAAAATATCTTCCAGAAAAAAAAACAAAAAGGGAGAGAAAAATGTAAGAAAATTAGGTCAATTCATGAGGTCTGACTTCTAACTTTTTTTTTTTTTTAAGATTTTTATTTATTTATTTGACAGACAAGAGATCACAAGTAGGCAGAGAGGCAGGCAGAGAGAGAGATTGGAGGAAGCAGACTCCCCGTTGAGCAGAGAGCCCAATGCGGAGCTTGATCCCAGAACCCTGGGATCATGACCTGAGCCGAAGGCAGAGGCTTTAACCCACTGAGCCACCCAGGCGCCTCATGACTTCTAACTTCTAATAAAAATTCCAGGAAGAAAACAGAGGGGAGAAAACTGTGATACAAAGAGCGAGAACTTATAATATAAAAACATCTAGAACTGAGGAGAGACCTTGGAGCACCTGGGTTGCTTGGTCAGTTGAGTGGCTGGCTCTGGATTTGGCTCAGGTCATGATCTCAGGGATTCTGAATTAGGCTCTGTGCTCAGTGCACACACAGTCTGCTTGTCCCTCCCTCTCTGTTCCTCCCCTCTGCGCTCATGTACGCGCTCTCTCTCTCTCTCATAAATAAAATCTTAAAAAAAAAAAAAACCCGAAAACTGAGGGGGGGGCAAATCAATAAGGATGGACTGACATCACCCAAATTATTATGCAGTGTGCATCACATACCAATCAGACCAGACCAACCCTGTAAGGACTCAAAAACAAAACTTAATGACAGAGATACATAAAACTAAGCTAGCAAAAGGGAGGGAAGCAATTACTAACTTCTTATCTTACTTTTTTCAGGTTTTTATTTAAATTCCAGTTAACATACATTGTAATATTAGTTTCAGGCTAACTTCTTCTTTTTTTTTTTTTTTTTAAGATTTTATTTATTTATTTGACAGAGAGAAATCACAAGTAGGCAGAGAGGCAGGCAGAGAGAGAGAGGAGGAAGCAGGCTTCCCGCTGAGCAGAAAGCCCGATGTGGGGCTCGAACCCAGGACCTGGGATCATGACCTGAGCCGAAGGCAGCGGGTTAACCCACTGAGCCACCCAGGCGCCCCAACAGGCTAACTTCTTAAAAACAAAAAAACAAGAAAGGAACAAAGAAAGGAACAAATATCAGGAGCAGACTAAAGTGCTCAGTTGGGGAGAAGAATGACAAAGTTGTCACAATATAAACCCTGAATAATGAATTCACTCCAAATTGTGACACTGGAGGAAGGAAAAGAGGGTGTGAGTGGTGGGTGGGGTATAGGAATTAAATCTTCCATAGGAAAAGTCAATCACTAATATCGTTCCAATTTTAGTATACGTGCTGCCGAAGCGAGCACTCAACCAATAATATCTAAAGTTGAGAAACGAAGAATTAAGCGCATAAGTATATTCTTTGGAAATAGATGGGTAATTAACAAGAGAAACAACCAAAAGAACAGCAAGGGCCTGCTTCTTGAATAAGGGTGGGTGGGGGTGGTAGCAGGATTTGAGGTGCAGGGCAGAGGAGGACAGCTTCTCCCTTCTAAACCTGGGATACTGAGTTTGAAAATAGGAAAATACTTCTGGAGGTGATGTTTTTGTTTATGGCAATGGTTGTCGTGGTGGTTTCCCAGGTGTATACTTATCTGAAACTCATCAAGATGGATAGATTAAATATGTGCACAGAGCGTCTGGGTGGTTCCATCAGTTAAGCATCCAACTCTTGGTTTCGGCTCAGATCATGATCTTAGGGTAGTTAGATCCAACCCTGCATCTGGTACCTCACTGAGCATGAGCCTGCTTAAGATCCTCCCCCTCCCGCTCCTGCCTACCCCCTGAACTGCTCATGCACATACTCTCTCTTAAATAAATGTTTTTATTTATTTATTTATTTATTTATTTAAAGATTTTATTTATTTATTTGCCAGAGAGAGATCACAAGTAGGCAGAGAGGCAGGCAGAGAGAGAGGAGGAAGCAGGCTCCTTGCCTAGCAGAGAGCCCGATGCGGGTCTCGATCCCAGGACCCTGAGATCATGACCTGAGCTGAAGGCAGAGGCTTTAACCCACTGAGCCACCCAGGCACCCTAAATAAGTGTTTTTAAAGATTTTATTTACTTATGAGAGCAAGAGAGCACTAGCAGGGTGGAGGAGGGGGTGGCGAAGGCAGAGGGGAAGCCAACTGTCTGCTGAACTCCCCGCAGAGCTCTTCCTCCCAAGAGAGAGATCATGACCTGAGCTGAAACCAAGAGTCGGACGCTTACCTGACTGAGCCACCCAGGCACCCCTGTGCGGCTTTCTGTTTATCAGTCATATCCCAATAAAGTGGGATTTTTTTTAAATTAAGAAATGAAACTAAAAATAAAGCTGATAAGAATATTTTTAGAAGGAAGGGGGGAAAAAAGAGCTAAAAAAACAAGTCTGAGGGGCGCCTGGGTGGCTCAGTGGGTTAAGCCTCTGCCTTCGGCTCAGGTCATGATCCCAGGGTTCTGGGAACAAGTCCCGCATCAGGCTCTCTGCTTGGCAGGGAGCCTGCTCCCCGCCCACCCCCCGGCCTACTTCTTTGCCTACTTGTGATCTCTGTCAAATAAATAAATAAAATCTTAAAAACAAAAACAAAAACAAAAAACAAGTCTGAGGTATAGTTAGCACACAAAGGTCCAGTACAGTTGCTAATGGGGTCAAAAGATGTCCCCCAGTGACACAGACTTGGTTTTGCTTTCTCTTCTACTGCAAACTATTTAAAATTCCAATTCTAGGGGTGCCTGGGTGGCTCCATAGGTTAAGTGTCTGCCTTCGGTTTGGGTCATGATCCCAGAGTCCTGGGATCAGGTCCTGTATTGGGCTCCCTGCTCAGCAGGGAGTCTGCTTCTCCCTCTGCCCCTCTTCCCAGTTTGTGCTCTCTCTCTCAAAATAATAAAATCTTTAAATAAATAAAATAAAATAAAATAAAATTCCAATTCTAAAACAGGTTTCCTGCATTCGCAGTTATCCTGGAGGATAGTGGTCTTCTAGGTTTTTTTGCACAATTCTCCACAGAATGGAGGAACACACAGAGAGAAGGGAGGAACACACAAAAAGACTTCCCTAATGGTGAGGGATTTCAAACTTTGGATCTGAGGGAGGCAGATCCAGTAGCTCCTCTGGAGAGTTCTTCTAGCTCCAGGAATTCAAATTCTACCCAAAGAGTAAAAGGCTATCCATAAATGCTTCCCCGAACCCCTGCATATTTTCAGCTGGCCTTTGTCAGGTGTGGGTGCCTAAGGCTCCAGGCTAAACCCCAAAGTCTCCACACAGCTCTGTTTGGTAACTTTTTTTTGGTCAGGACTCAGGTAACCAAAAGCACTCAGGCCTCTTTTACATAGCCAGAATCCCCAACATCCTGGACATTAACACCTACCACTTCCTGAAGATCCTTAGCCAAAGAATCAGGACCCGTGTCCAAAATCCTGCCACTTCCCTGCCAAATGTAGCTGGATGAATAACCAGAACATCTGCCTTCAACAGGAGCTAAGAAAGGAAGAACTCCTAGGCCAAGTTTGCACCCAAGACCAGCCCCATGAAACGGGGGCACCGCAGGCAGTCAGGCCTGGGTCTTGTCCAAGGCACTGCTGGGGAGCTGGGCAAGGCTGGGCACAGCGATGCCTGCTGACCTCTGGCTCCAGGCCAACCCACCCAGGGCAAGGAGGGAGAAATGGATGGCAATTATGAAACAGAGCTTCCTGCCTTATTTTTAGCCCCAAGAGGGCAGGAGGGCTCCAGATGGCATTTAAGGGAAGAAGAGAAGCCAAGTGATTGAGAGCTATGGCTCTTACCCTGACTGTGTCACCTGCAAGCTGTATGACCTTGGGCACGGAGCTGGACTCTCAGAGCCTCTACCTTCCTCATCGGAGGATGGCAAGAACAGTGGTGTCTCCTCACAGGTATGGCAAGGATCATTGGAGATGGTGTGGGTAAAAGCCCTAGAATGGTGCCCTCACACACAGGAAGGACATAAATCTTCCTTACTGACGATCTCAGAGTGAGCCTCGCAGAGAAGCATCCCCAAATGAAGCAGGAGCATTAGGCCTTCAGCTCCCATGGAGCAGACAGCTCTCCTCCTTGGCTCCATGCCAAGCCCTCCCTTCCCCCCACCACAAAGGGCCAAGGGTCCAAACTCTAAAAAGAGCTCAAAACAACCTTACAGAGTAGTTATTTGTGGCTGAGCTGTTGCTGTCCTCCGTGGGGGACATGGACGGTCCTCACACCTCAGGCCAACCTGCCTCCTTCCACAGTCACCTCCAATACTGCAGCCCAGCAGGACTTCCCCAACCCCCCAGAGTTACTCACTTGGCATGTGGCACACACTGCCATATTTGTCTCTCTCAATACGCCAAGACCTCGGCTAGACTGCCAGTTCAAGAGCACTAGCTGTTCTCATCTTCGCAGTTCTCAACTACCTGGCACCAGACCTTACTCCCCCAGACACGAATATGTTCCTCAAGCCACAGGTGGTGCCCTCAGGAACAGCCCCACGGGGCAGTCTCCTTCATGGATTTACAGAGCCGGGAGCCCAGTCTCCTCCAGGAGCCCACTTACCTCATCTAGCTGTCTCTTCGTCTCTTCTTCCATCCTTCGGATGTCGTCCATAGTCAGGTCAACCCACTTATCGAGCCAACAGAACAGCTGCCTGTGGAAGTTTGTAAACAGACGCCTTTCTTGCTACAAAAAGGAGGGGACCTAGTTAGAACTCAGAAGGTAGAGGCCACTGCTGCAGCTCCCCTCTCACGATCTCCGTGTTACTAAGCCCACTTTCTTGAAGAGGTCAGGAGAAGAGGTGCCTGGCTGGCTTACACAAATGAGCCCACAGGTCCCAAAGGTCAGTGACTTTTGTCCTCACGTGATAATAGGAATTGCTTCAAGGAGGAGGAAGCCCCCTGGAGAGTACAGGTACCTACCTCAGAGCTAGGCCCTGTGCCCAAAATGCTACCAAGATAGGCAGCCTACGAGCTCATGGGTCAGCCAAGGCCCAGAAACAACTGTGCCAACAGTCCCTCTTATCTCTAGAGCCCAAGGCCAGGTTAAAACTGGCCAGCAGGTATGAAAGGGGGCCCAAGAATGAGGCTCTAACACATCAGAGAAAAAGCTATAAAAATGCCTTAGGTCTATCTGGTTCAAGAATTCAGGGCACTGGAGAATTTGGCTCCTAGAGCCTCTTGCCTTTTGGCTTCATAAAAAGAGAAAGACTTGAGTTTTATCTGCGGTTCAGTCATAGCAAGCCCCTTCCTGTTTCCTTTTTTTTTTTTTTTAACTTCAGTTTCCTTCCCTGTCACATGTGGTGCCCCTGGATAATGGCATAAAGCTGTAGGACAGATAAGTGAAAGGGGAAGTGGAGGTCAGGGAACTCAAACTGAAATATTCTGATGTCAGCCATCATTGGACACAAGTCATGTGGGTTGTATGATCTTCTCTTGTTGGGCAAAATACACCCCCACCAACACACACACACACACACACACACACAGGTGAGGCCTCACCCTGGTCATTTACCTTATGTATAAAGTTTTCCACTTTGTTCTGCAGGCCCCACCACTTGAACTTGACAGTAACCAGTTTGTATGCACACATGTACGGGCAGTCTTTCTGATTTACAAGTTCTTGCTGTATTAGAGACACACATACAGGCAGACAGGTAACTAAAAGGGCCAACCTCTTAGCCCACCCTCCCTGGGGAGAGGTCTGCCCATGCTACGCCCTGTCCCCTGGTGGTGAGGGTGTGAACTGCACCTTCCAATTTGGGCCCAAGGGTCCTCGGCCTGTTTTGATAGATTTAAATTTTGCTGGGTCTTCCTCTGCCTTGTAATCCTGAAAGAAGTTGTAGAATTGGAGTTGGGGAGGAAGGGAAAGACGGAGTAATAAGGAGGGAGTAGGAAGGAGAGGGAGGGAGAAGGAGGGGGAGGGAGGGAAAGGGAGGGAGACAGAGATTAGATTTTTCCATGAGAGTATATTTTATACCAGTCTTGAAGCTGCTGGTGTAGAGAAAATATGGGAAAATGTTATAAACACGATACATAACGGTTTATATTTGCCTCAGAGAAGTGCTGTGATCTTCTCTGCCATGGTTTGTTTTCAATGTTACCCATATTAACGTGTCACAGGACTGTCTGAGTAGGCATATATTTCCACTGTTTAAGACAGAGATTTTCAACCGGGATAAGCACCCAAATTACTAAGGAAAAGTTTTTCAAAATTCAGATTTCTGGGCCACTCTACCTAAAATCCAGCAAGTAAGACTATCTGCAGGTAGCAATGTCTACAATAGCCAAACTATAGAAAGAACCTAGATGTCCATCAACAGATGAATGGATAAAGAAGATGTGGTATATCTATACAATGGAATGCCATGCAGCCATCAAAAGAAATGAAATCTTGCCATTTGTGATGACATGGATGGAAATAGAGGGTATTATGCTTAGCAAAATAAGTCAATCAGAGAAAGACAACTCTCATATGATCTCCCTGATATGAGGAAGTGGAGATGCAACGTGGGGGGTTTGGGGGGTAGGAAAAGAATAAATGAAACAAGATGGGATCAGGAGGGAGACAAACCATGAGAAACTCTTAATCTCACAAAACAAACTGATGGTTGCCGGGGGGGGGGGGGGGGGGGGGGGGGGGGGTTACGGACATTGGGGAGGGTATGTGCTATGGTGAGTGCTGTGAAGTGTGTAAACCTGGCGATTCACAGACCTGTACCCCTGGGGCTAAAAATACATTATATGTTTATTAAAAAATTAAAAAAATAATAAAATAAAAGCAATACAAAGACTGCTGTTAAGAGAACCAGAGCAACAGATCCTTTTGAAAAGCACTGAATCGGGGCGCCTGGGTGGCTCAGTGGGTTAAAGCCTCTGCTTTCGGCTCAGGTCATGATCCCGGGGTCCTGGGATCGAGCCCCGCATCAGGCTCTCTGCTCAGCAGGGAGCCTGCTTCCCTTCCTCTCTCTGCCTGCCTCTCTGCCTACTTGTGATCTCTGTCTGTCAAATGAAATGAATAAAATCTTAAAAAAAAAAAAAAAAGAAAAGCACTGAATCATCTCTTAATTATGTAAGTACTCAAAAGTGTTAGATATTATTTGATTAAATTTCAACGTTCATTAAAAAAAAAAAAAGAGTATCTGCAGGTAAGGGCAGCATAGTCTGTTTTTTTAAACCTCTGCGCGTGACTATAAAACACGGCCAGAGTGTTTTATATAACTCTGACTATAAAACAAGTCAGAGTTAACTGACTTGTTTAATAAAATCATTATTGGGAATGTCCCATGTATAGAACCTATCCTCTTGTGTACTACTGTCAGCCTCACTTCACCTAGTTACAATGTAGCCAATGCTGTATGTGAATCAGCCTCAAGGAAAGTTTAATCTTTGGTTTTTCTTCTGCACTGGCTAATAGAGGCTCAGGGAAGGCAAATTTACTATGGTAACTACTTAAAAAAATAGTGAAGAAAACAAATCACACACATAGACACACAAGTCATCAAGTATTTCCCAAAGCTAAAAAGATGATTTATGTGTACTTAAAAAAAATAAACCTTTTGTGTTGACTATTCTTTTTTTTTAAGTTTTTATGATCTTTATTATTATTTTTTAATTTTATTTTTTATAAACATATAATATATTTTTATCCCCAGGGGTACAGGTCTGTGAATCGCCAGGTTTACACACTTCACAGCACTCACCATAGCACATACCCTCCCCAATGTCCATAATCCCACCCCCCCCCAACCTCCCTCCCCCCATCAACCCTCAGTTTGTTTTGTGAGATTAAGAGTCACTTATGGTGGGGCGCCTGGGTGGCTCAGTGGGTTAACCCGCTGCCTTCGGCTCAGGTCATGATCCCAGGTCCTGGGTTCGAGCCCCACATCGGGCTTTCTGCTCAGCAGGGAGCCTGCTTCCTCCTCTCTCTCTGCCTGCCTCTCTGCTTACTTGTGATTTCTCTCTGTCAAATAAATAAATAAAAATCTTTAAAAAAAAAACAGTCTTTAAAAAAAAAAAAAGAGTCACTTATGGTTTGTCTCCCTCCCAATTCCCTCTTGTTTCATTTACTCTTCTCCTACCCCCTTAACCCCCCATGTTGCATCTCCTCTCCCTCATATCAGGGAGATCATATGATAGTTGTCTTTCTCCGATTGACTTATTTTGCTAAGCATGATACCCTCTAGTTCCATCCACGTAGTCGCAAATGGCTGTGTTGACTATTCTTAAACAAATGAAACAAATAAATTAATTAGATCTTCCCCACCTCTGCTTCTCTCTACTCACACAAAACAACCAGAGTTGACAAAATACACAGAGAGTCATACTCTCCATTAGCATTTCTGCTTGAGAACTATGTGGATATGTTCAATTTGAGAAAATCCATCCAGCTACACAATTGGGATATATTCACTTTGCTATACTTCAAATAAAAAGTTTTTTGAAAAACCCACTCACTTCACCCCACAGGGTGGAAGTGAGGATACAGGCAAGGAAAACACAAGACAGTTTTCATATCTTCTTGGAAATGCACTAATCAAGATATTTTAAGCACAGAGAGAGTGACTCCAGGAAAGAGGTATCATACCCCTGGGACATGGAGAGCAAACACTTACTCCCCACCAATGGGCAGAGAGCCAAATTCCTCTGCCCTGATCCCAACAGGCCTCTCTGTCAAATAGGAAGAGTACTAAATGAGCAGGAACCTAACCTTTCCTTGCCTAAAGAAATACTTCCTAGGAACTCAGTCCCCAGCAGGACAGACCTGGTCCCTGCTCTCTCCAAGTTCATGATCTAGCAGAGACTGTCCTTTTCTAGGCGTGTGCTGCCCTCTGTGTTACTTGAGAAGCCACCACCAACTTTTTGAGGGGAGGGCATCTGACTTGTCATATATTCTGATGGAACGGAACCCACAGAACACTGTCTTCCAAACATAACAGTCAGGCAATGAATGGAGACTGGGTTTAATGACTGGGTTGGAAAAAATGAATTTGAGAACTAGTTTCAGGTTAAGTGTCATTTCGGTTGAGCAAATTATCCTTAGCACCTACACTCTCTGGTGATATTTCCAGAGGCCAAACAGTCCAGTATCTTCTTGGTGGAATCCCCAAATCAAGATAAGAGAATTCTTAATTCTAATTTAAAAGATAAAAAAAAAAAAAAACAACAGCCAAGAGAGAACTTCCCTTTGAGCCAAGCTGGGTATGGTTCCTTGGTTTCCCTGAAACTTAGAAGTCATTTTGCATCTCAAAGGCCGCCAACCTCGTTAAATAGTTCCTACCTTGCTAAGTACTTGGCTTCGATCTGCAATGTCTATGTATATGGCTTCCACGTGTTTCCACGCCTCAGGCTCCAGTTTATGCACCTGCAGGAACAAACACGACCATGGTGTAGTTTTTGTCAGCTACAAAGCACCCTTTATCCAGAATGAAGACCCAGGAACAGCTATTCCCGTAGCCACAGACGTGAGATTCCCACCAGTAAAGAATTACAGGCAAAGTTATCCAAAGGAATGGGAGGAGGGTTTAAGTAGATACGTGTGTGAGAGCTACTGCTCTGGTTTCAGCAGGCCCAAACACGCAGGGCTGCCTATAGCACTTATGTTATTTCTGTGTGTTCCTCTTTGTAAAGACTGACTACAAGCACTCATGGACATACTGTCTGTTTAGCCACAGACTGCTTTGATCTTTTATTTAGAGAGACAGAAAGAGGGTGTGAGCACATGCATGCATGTGAGCAGTGGGGAGAGGGAGAGGGAAAGAGAATCTCAAGCAGACTCTGCGCTCAGCCTGGAGCCCAATGCAGTGCTTGATCCCACGACCCTGAGATCATGACCTGAGCCGAAATCAAGAGTTGGACTTTTTTTTTTTTTAATATTTTATTTATTTATTTGAGAGAGAGACAGACAGAGCGTGAGCGAGGAGAAGGTCAGAGGGAGAAGCAGACTCCCCGTGGAGGTGGGAGCCTGATGCAGAACTCGATCCCAGGACTCCAGGATCATGACCTGAGCTGAAGGCGGTCGCTTAACCAACTGAGCCACCCAGGCCCCAAGAGTTGGACTCTTAAACTAACTGAGCCACTCAGGCACCCCCTACTTTGATGCTTTTAAAAACTTTTTCTTGGGGCACCTGGGTGGCTCAGTCGTTAAGTGTCTGCCTTCGGCTCAGGTCATGGTCCCGGGGTCCTGGGATCGAGCCCCGCATCAGGCCCCCTGCTCTGCAGGAAGCCTGCTTCTCCGTCTCCCACTCCCGCTGCTTGTGTTCCGTCTCTTGCTGTGCCTCTCTCTGTCAAATAAATAAAATCTTTAAAAGAAAAAAAAAAAAAAAACCTTTTCGGCCCCTCCCAAGGAACGTCACTGCTACTGGATTCCATGCACAAACATGCATGTACAGATTTTTCTCTTCAAACAAACGGTAGCACACACATGGTTCTGCATCACTTTATCTTGAAGGCTGTTTTCTACTGGTTCTTTTTAACGGCTACATACTATGCCACTGTATGGCAGTGCCACAGTTTAACTGTGTTCTACTGATGGGCTCTTACACTGTTTTTCATCTTTGGCTACACGGAAAATGCTGCAATGAATATCTTTGTGGCTAAGTTATTTCACACCTATGGAAGGACAGCTACATGTCAAATTCCTAGGTGTGGAATTGCTGACGTCAAAAGGACAGGTGCATGTTAGAATTGAGGAGTTCTCATTGTGCTCTATAAAGGCTGTAATCTTCATGTTTTAAAAATATGGTTCCTCTGTGCCAAGAGTTAAATTTTAGACCAATCTTAGCTCTACGAGAAGGCTCTAGAAGGAATCTTTGGGGATCGTGTTTTGCAAACTGGAGACAGAGCAATCCCATGATGGTAGGAAGGGTCTAAGCACAGGCTGTTAAAACGGGACCACAGAGATGGCCCCGGGACAGGGAAGAAGAAGCCCATGGGTCTAGAGCCTCAAGACCCCACCCCGTAGCCTGGAAGTCCCTGGGCTCTTGGAAGCACTACTTACATTCTCCTGGGTGCCAAGATCTGGTTTGTGCCAGGTTTCAATTTTAATCAGAAAGTCTTCTTTCATGTATTCATTCTGCAAGGGGGAAAACACAGTCACTAGCCTCAAAGTTGGAAAGTAACCATCTCCCATCACTGAGGGCAGGTGGTTGAGAGACTCCGGGCTCTCCCTTACAGGAATAGCTAACTTGACTAGGAGCCCACAATACGCTAGGGGCACATTCTCTTGTTCAATTCTCATCCCAGCCTGTGACAGGTCTAGTAATATTATCCTCATTTTTATAGATGAGGCAAGGGAAGTTCAAAGGTGGGAGGTGACTTGTTCAAGGCCGCAGAGAGAATAACAGAGCTGGGCCTCAAAACCAGATTCGTCTGACTTCGAAATCCATGGGTTTAACCACTTGACCATCCTGCTTTTGGCCTGAGAGCTAATGATTAACCTGAGGAGGAATGGTTCACCAGCACCCCATCCACCAGCCAGCATTTGGCCGAGGCCTGAAGTTATCTTCTCGTTACTGGATCCCTGGTGCTTCCTCCCTTAGTTCTTTTTAAAATGTGGTGCTCCTCGAAGGGGCACACATGAACCTCCGAACTCCTCAGCCGGAATCAGGCTGGCAAAAGCCACCTCTGTTTAGCAGCAGGGACAGGCACCTGGATGAGGGTGCCAAGAAGGGTGGAGAGAAGGGGCAATGACACGGGGGTGGACATAGAAAAGACACCTTGCTGACTTCTCTATTTTGCCAGTGGACAGTGCTCCCTGGGGTCCACCGCTGCACCCGTGGGGAAGCCACAACTGGGTCGGCTGAACGGTTTCAGAAACCCCGAGAAGGTATGGCACAGGAAGGGCAGGGGAGGGTCTCGGATCATCCTGCACACGTGAGCCCCACGGTCCTGAGCGCTGGACCTACAAAGCCACATGCTAATGGAGCTTAAAGCAAGAGGCCATTTTGCCAATTAACAGATTCCTCAGTAGGAGCAAGAGGATGAAGCTTCAACAGCACCGGTCTGCTGACAGACACAAATACCCAGGAACCTCCAGTGTGGTGACATTTTTATTTCTTCTCTTCTTATAGATCATTTACAATGCCCGCCCCAACACACAGGCACCCACCTGCCAGCTCCCCCGAATTCTTACCGTAATAACTGCTCCAAGGCAAGGATATGGAAAAAAGAAAGAAAAAGATTAATGAGGCTGAATGAGTATCTGCCCCTTGAGCCCAGGCACCATGGCAGTAAGGAGTTCTCCACACCCCGGGGCTTGTCCACAACCGCCCTTCAAGCCCCTTGGGGGCATTTGGTCCCTCAAATGCACCAACCCTCAAGTTCCCCTCCCTACAGAAGCCAAGAGACCCAATCCGGAATATCATTAAAGTGATGCCGGTATCAGTCCCTGAGATTATCTGCAGCTGGGCGAGGAAAGGGGACCAGCTCTGGCGCGCTGAAGCATTGGGACCCGCCACTTTGCCATCAGAGGATCACCTGCTGTCCCGCTGCCTCCCGGGGCCCAGAGAGGGCACTTTCGGCCAGGCACTATCCGTCTGCCTGCTGCACGCTTCCTCTGACCGTAACCAAACCTCGCGCCCTCTGTGCTCCTGCTCGTTGTAATGAGACCCCTCGGAAACCGTGGCTCAATTATTTATCAGAGAAAATGACTACAGCTCTAATGTCACTGGGGAACAACCCAGCTCTCCTCCTAACAACAGCCTAGATGACTCTGTACCCTCTGAATTTAGGAGTTATCTCGGTCTCTGACAGATGTCACACGGCCATATGGGACAGTTTATGGGACTAACGGTCAAACTCCGTAATTCCAAAGCTGAAACTACAGTCACCTCTGAGATGAAGAAGAGGGAAGAGTGAAACATAAGGGATAAGGTCCACCTTGTGGAGAAACAGTCCAAGAAACTACTAGTCATCTCCCTGTATCCAGTGAAAGGTACTTGCAAGAAAGCATCAGGTTAGGATTACAACCACATGGCCTACTCAAGTAATGGCCCCACTATCAGCTTGGAGAAAATCAGTTAACAAAAGAAGGAAATGGTGGGCATGATATTCATTGAGTAGAAGGGCACCGGGGCCAAGTCTGCAGCAATTCTCCTGTGCTGCACTGACGGCCGTAGCCTCGTCTAGCAGCAGCTCCATCTCTAGAACGAAGACTGCGGGGTCAGCCGGATGCGGCTTGATGACACGAGCCATTAAGGTTCCCCCAACTAACCACCAGACTCTGAACCCATGTTTCCAAGCAATCTTCTAGTCTGGCCTCTGTAGCGATGCAATATGCTCACCAACGGACACAAGAGTCTGATCATTTAAGCCGACAGGCATGTCCGTGCATGTTGGCATTCTGACTCTACTCCGGTTTCCCAAGGGGAAGAGCTCACACGGGAAGAACACCTTAATCCTTAATCGTCAAACAGGATTACCCAGTGTCATTGGTAATTCTGTATTTCAATATAACTTAACATATTGGCATTTGGGGTTTTTGTACATCAGTCTTTCCTGGACCCTGAGAAAAAGATCCACTCAGTTCTGATGAACTAGGTTTCTGAACCTATGAGGGTGCTGACCCTCCCTGGCCTTTAATGCCAACCTGGGTGACCAATCTCCCCCAGTCTTCTTTAGTCCTGCCTACTGTCCCTCCCAACACCTCTGCATTCAGATCATTTTCTTTTCTTTAAACTGCAACCCTAGGTACACTGGGGTGGGGTGGGGGGTGTCTCAGGAAATCCTTTGCAGTTGGGAAATAGGGCTCTCCAAATAAGACTAATAAGGTACTTTTTAAAACCATGTTGGGGCGCCTGGGTGGCTCAGTGGGTTAAACCTCTGCCTTCGGCTCGGGTCATGATCCCGGGGTCCTGGGATCGAGCCCCGCATCGGGCTCTCTGCTCAGCAGGGAACCTGCTTCCCTTCCTCTCTCTCTGCCTGCCTCTCTGCCTACTTGTGATCTCTCTGTGTCAAATAAATAAAAATCTTTATTAAAAAAAAAAAACATGTTTAGTGAGACTGTACTTAGGTCAGGGTTAAGGTTAGAGGGAGAGGCAGGAGGAGAAACATTTATTTCCCTCTTCTTACTTTCATTCACAGGCCCTGCCTCCTCTTAACCACCTCCGTCCTGTCCTAACCTATCAGCATCAGGAGGAAAGAAACAGAAAGAAATAAAAGGACAGAAAAAGCAGATAGTGCACAAAGTATCACAAATCTGTTTTTGTCCCACTCAGAGTGAGGGCAGAACCTTCTAAAAGGCACATGGACTTTTACCCTATGCTCCTTAACCCATTCCCACCTCAAACTTTAATCTACTTCTGCCACACAAAGGGGTCTGAACTACTGACCTTTCTCCCACCAATCCCCAAAGGGAACTGGAAAGTAGCCTTCTTATTCCTATCTCTGACTTTGAAAGAGCGATCGATGTCTAACTAAGCAGATCTAAGAGTTAATGTACCCGTTCTATATGATGGAGGGTTCTCACTGTGAGGTCAGCACCCACTTGAGGAAACCAACCTTCCCTCCCCTACTCCCTGCTTCTCCTCTTCACTGAATATTTAGAAATTACATTTTTCTTTTTTTTTTTCTTTCGGCCAAGGATCAAGATGATATGTGAAGGAACACTGGGCGTCTAGAAAAATGCCCATGTTGGCTGTAGCACGCTCTCCCCAGAATTACACAGAGGACAGAGACGTGACAGCATCTCTCCGTCGGCAAAAGCTCTGTATGCAGAACACTGATCCAGGCATGGAAGAGTCCAGCTGTCGGTTTGCCTCCCTTATGCCAAGTTGCTTAAAGTTCTTATGACGCATGTTCAATGGCAACTCTCCTGGACATAAAGAAAATTCACCTTTGGCCCTAGACAAGACACACCCAGCCACAGTGCACACTGTCTTAAGAAAGCATGTGCCTCTTTTCCAAGAATTTAACAACTTCCTGCTCAATGTCCGGGGAGTAGTGACATTTGCGTTTTCAGCTACGTCAGTGAAACTCTAAGTGTTACACATCCCAGGTTCCATCCATGATTGTACATCTCCTGACACCAGGTGCTTCAACCTCTGCAGGGCCACTGAGGACTAGAGAGAGAGATTACTGCTCTAGACTTTAGTCGTTCCCAAAGTCCACGGGATAAGGACTACATGGGTGGAGGACCCTCATCGGGTATAGTCTGGGGAGTCCAACAAGTAAGGCAAGTGTAACAGTACACGGAGGTAGAGGCTGCCAGGAGGGCCTCAGAGCCAGACTGTCTATGCCGACAAATGTGGGCTGTCTAGGGGAAAGGTCACTCAACCCACAGTCAAATTCTAGGGGACCTCTGAGGTTATGGATCGGTATTAGCCCTCAAGACCTAGGAATCCTAGGGACGCCTGGGTGGCTCAGTTGGTTGGACGACTGCCTTTGGCTCGGGTCATGATCCTGGGAGTCCTGGGATGGAGTCCCGCATTGGGCTCCCAGCTCCATGGGGAGTCTGCTTCTCTCTCTGACCTTCTCCTCACTCATGCTCTCTCTCACTGTCTCTCTCTCAAATAAATAAATAAAATCTTTAAAAAAAAAAAAAAAAAGACCTAGGAATCCTAAAAAGCTAAGAGTATGAACTACTCAAAGGAAATCCTAGAAGGTCTAGAACAGAAAGTTCTCTGCCTTCAAGTCTTTCCTTTCCAGAAATTCTAGTTAGAAGACTAGCCAAGGGGCGCCTGGGTGGCTCAGTGGGTTAAAGCCTCTGCCTTCAGCTCAGGTCGTGTTCCCAGGGTCCTGGGATCGAGCCCCACGTCAGGCTCTCTGCTCCGCGGGGAGCCTGCTTCCTCCTCTCTCTCTGCCTGCCTCTCTGCCTACTTGTGATCTCTGTCTGTTAAATAAATGAAAAAAAATCTTTAAAAAAAAAAAAAAGAAGAAGAAGAAGACTAGCCAAGATTAAGAAAATAATTCCACCTCTACTCCCACCTTAAATTTTAGAATATGCTGGTTTTTATAGGCCATCACTTCAGGGCTCTTAGCAGTGAACTCCCTCCTCTTTGTCTCCTACCCCACAAATCCGGCATGTATATTCTGTGTGTTATATATATTTAGGGGATAGCTGTTTCTAAATCCTTTGTCATAAAAAAAATTGGGCTTATTCCAACTTTTTCCCAACAAAATCAGATTTTGGGGACGCCTGGGTGGCTCAGTGGGTTAAAGCCTCTGCCTTCTGCTCAGGTCATGATCAGGTCCTGGAATGGAGCCCCGCATCAGGCTCTCTGCTCAGCAGGGAGCCTGCTTCCCTCGCACCCTGCCCCCGCGCCCCCCGCCTACTTGTGATCTCTGTCAAATAAATAAATAACATCTTTAAAAAAAAAATCAGGATTTCGTTGCTACGTTTTCTTGGTGTCAGGCCTGGCCCTCTCCCAGGGCAAGAAAATCACCCTATAGGTCCTTTCCCATGACTGCCTCTTTCAAGACTTCTTTGGTCTCAAAGCTGGTTTCTAAGCCAAACCCAGATATAGTACATTAAACTGGAAATTTCAATATTTAACAATAAGTAAGTGGTTTAGAAAGATCACAGTGCTCTCACAGGATGGAACACTATGCAGACATTACAAACTTAAAAAATAGCAGACTCTACGGTGACAGGGAAAAGATTCTAAATAAAAAATGAGCAATTTAAGAATTAGTATGATTTGATCTAAAATTTGTCTTCAAAATGTGCCTGGAGATAAACGCGTAAGCATTAAAAAAAGAATTAGATAAAAAGAAACCAAAATGTCAACACTGACTATCTAGAAATAGAAGCAGCCTGGGTGATTATTTTCTTCTGTTTGTATGTATTTTCCACAATTTAAACAGAGAACACTGCTTCTGTAAACAGTGAAAACAGTCATCATTATTATACCGACCCAACCAAGATGGGCTGGTTCTGTGCCATCTCAGGTTGTGACTACTTGGCGGTTCCCCCCCCAGATGGTTGCCACACTCGACTAGATGACAGTGACACTCACCACCAGCCTGGGGGGGGGGAGTCCCCAAGCTCATCCTTTCATTGACTTACTCTGGAAAATGGAGGTGAAACATAAAACCCTAATTCACAGCCACCCCTACTTGACCTACTTGACCACACCCTCCCATCTAGCTTGGGGCCCCTACTCCAGCTTCCGGCCCGGTCTGCACTTACCAGTTCTGCAGTAAGGGTAGGCATTCCATGCCTTTTCATGTATATTCAGGGCTCCCTCTGGGGCTAGCATTCGAACAAATGTGGGCACTTTGCTGTGGTAAGAAAAGGCGGTTACAAAGAGAAATGGAAAACAGAGAAGATGATGGGCTGGTACATCACAGTCTTCAGGCCATAGCTCCCACTTCTTCAGCGGGGTTGGCAAGCAAGTCTCCACGAGATAAGCAGGTTACTCCTCTGTGTGAGAAGCTACCTGTTGGAGCCTGATACCCCAGCTCAGCTGCCTACTAACATCCACCCACAACTCGCCCCAGCATCTCACCAGCCATTGGGAACAGGACAGCAGCTGGGACCCTTGGCTACCTGCAGTGGTTTATCAGTCCTTACATTATCATGACCCATTTTTCCCGAGCTCACCGGGCCCAGGGCCTTCTACTACACGCTGCTAAGGATGGGATATCTTTGAATGGACTTGGCTAGGTTTATGGGCCACAGTGACTGGCTATTGGACTGAGAATATGGGACCAAGATGATCTGATCTGCTGTCATCAGTTCTGGGAGGCCAGGAGGGTCTCAGGGCTATCTGCCTCCCAGGACAAAATATTTCTTCCATTCAGTTCGTTTTGTCTCAGGTTACAGAACAGCACGTACAGTATGAGCCTTTTTTTTTTTTTTAAGATGCATTTATTCCTCTTCCTTAGTTCTTAACTGATAATCTATACAGTCTTTAGTAGGCTCCAACAATCTCATCAGCTTAAGCGCCTGAGGCCTAAGACGAAAGAGCTAAGCCCGGCAGAGAGCCAATCCAGACACTCAGGGCAACCCTCTGAGATTCATTCACTCATTGCCGCACTCATTCAAAATAAGTCTTCCTGTGTGCCAAGCACGAGGAGATCTACAGAAATCACACAGACATAGATCCTGACTTCCTGGAGCTTATGTTTTAGCGGGGAGTCTACCCAGCCAGGCAGAGGCCAGCACCATTTTAAGTGTGTGCCACAGTGGGTGAGCACTGGGCTCCGGGTGGGCAAAGCATGGGGAGAACCCACATGTGGGCAGTATGGTACATGGGGAGGCTCCTTAGGGAGAGTAAGAATTAAATGAACACACAGAGTAGAGAATGAGTAGGACTGAGCTAAATAAAAGGATGGCAGTGGGGTGGGAAAAGCTGGGAGAAATGAAGATAAATCTGGAATAGTTGATGTAAGCTATGAGGCAGGGAATATAAGAGAACACAAAGAGGCTAGGTCATAAATGATCTTGTAAGTTACGTGAAGGAGTCTGGACTTGATCCCAAGGATCCCAAGGAAAACCAACCACATCTATCTTTGGACAGAACACTCGAAGTTGTACAGAGAAATGAAAAGCAGGGAGAGCAGTCAGGAGGCTGCTGTAGTAATCCATGCAAGAGATGACGGAAGGAAATGGAAGCACTAGAGGTACCGAAAGAGTTGGAGTCAAAAGGACTTGATATGAGGGATGAGGAAGGGGGGTGGGGTGGGAACCCATGTTTCTGACTGCAGCAGCTAGATGGCTGACAGGAAGGCCTTGATCCTAACGGGAAGAGGTGCTCAAGGCATTCGGCACTGCTGGTTTTGCTTTGGTTTTTGCAGTTGAGGGTTTTGGGTTTAAGTAAAGAGTGGTGGTAGCAGCTCAGAGTTTACCTCTTCTCTTTAAAGGAAGGGGGTAGGGGTGCCTGGGTGGCTCAGTGGGTTAGGCCTCTGCCTTCAGCTCGGGTCTTAATCTCAGGTCCTGGGATCGAGCCCTGCATTGGGCTCCCTGCTCAGTGAAGAGCCTGCTTCTCTCTCTCTGCCTGCCTCTCTGCCTGCTTGTGCTCTCCGTCAAATAAATAAAATCTTTTAAAAAAATAAAATAAAATAAAGGAAGAGGGTAAGACAAGTCCCACCCTCCACACATACAGACCTCCTCTCAGACACTTTGGTTGGACCACCTGACTCGTAAGGAACCAACTGGCCCCTTCTACCAACCTCACTATCTGTTTGCAAAGTGCTCTTTAAAAAAACCCCAAATGGACGCCTGGGTGGCTCAGTTGGTTGGACGACTGACTGCCTTCGGCTCAGGTCATGATCCTGGAGTCCCGGGATCGAGTCCCGCATCGGGCTCCCAGCTCCACGGGGAGTCTGCTTCTCTCTCTGACCTTCTCCTAGCTCATGCTCTCTCTCATTGTCTCTCTCTCAAATAAATAAATAAAATCTTTAAAAAAAAATAAAAAAATAAAAAAAAAATAAAAAAACCCCAAATGTACTTGGGATAGGCATGTCCTGAGCCTTATTCAAATCAGCTGCTAATGGTTCAGTAAGGACTGGCTGGCTGGTAGTCACCGCAGAGGAGGGACGGAGGAGGATGCAGACGAGACACGGAGGGCAAGGAGCACAATGGCAAGGAAATGGGATCATGGCAAGACATCCCCCACTTCACGGGGCTGCCCTCTCCCTGGTTCCAGCTCTCACAAAATCCACGACCTCTACACCAAGCACTTCTACAGCTCCAGGGCACTAGACGACACTAAATCAGGGATTTTCCCAAATGAAAATGAAGTTGGTTTCATTTCTAGTCAGTTCAGTGACTAGAAATTAAGATCCTGGTTTACGTTTCACAGCATTGTGAAGGTACTTACAGTCGCTGAACTTAAAAATGGTGTTTAAAAAAAAAGTGGGGGGGGGCGCTGCCTAGGTGGTGCAGTCGGCCAACTATTGGTTTTGACTCAGGTCATGATCTTGAGGTCTTGGGATCAAGCCCCTCAGTGGGCTTGGCGCTCAGCACAGCCTGCTTAGGATTCTCTCTCCCTCTGCCCACCCCCAACCCTGCTCTCACACTCTCTCTTTCTCAAATAAATAAATCTTTTAAAAAATAGTAAAAATGGTGAACTTTGTGTTATGCATGGTTTTTTAAAATTATTTATTTATTTATTTGACAGACAGAGATCACAAGTAGGCAGAGAGGCAGGCAGAGAGAGAGGAGGAAGCAGGCTCCATGCCGAGCAGAGAGCCCGATGCGGGGCTCAATCCCAGTTCCCTGAGATCACGACCTGAGCCAAAGGCAGAGGCTCAACCGACTGAGCCACCCAGGAGCCCCTGTGTTATGCATGTTTTACCACAGTTAAAGATTTATCAAGTTTATTTTTTCCCATATTGGACAGTTTCTAAAACTAGCTTGGTTCAACTTCCATTCAAGCTGGTATAAGGTTTTTGTTGTTGTCGTTTGTTTTTAAGATTTTATTTATTTGTCAGAGAGAAAGAGACAAGCAGAGGGAGCTGCAGGCAGAGGGAGAAGCAGGCCCCCCTCTGAGCAAGGAGCCCGATGTGGGACTCAGTTGGAGGACGCTGGGATGATGACCTGAGCTGAAGATACCTGAGCTTAACCAACTGAGCGACCCAGGTGCCCTGAAGCTGGTGTTAAGTTTATTATGACTTTCAATGCTGCTTATAGTTTACTGAAATATTACTGTTTCAATTAGAGATTCAGCAAATTTGCATGGTTTGCTATAGATTTGGGGATACAAATCAGACTCACTTTTAAACATTCATGCCCTTGATCCACAGAGAAGTACCAAAATTTCTCTGGTGACTGATTTTACAATATCAGAATTTAAAATACTACCTGTCCTATAATTTCACTTTTAGGAGCATTTACTCCAAATTTACACACATAAGTACAGCACAAGATTTGTGTGCAAGACATTGCACGGGAATGCTGTATGTCAACATCTGGAAACAACTATAAACATTCGTCAGGGGAGGACGGAGTAAACGAGCCACAGCACACCTGTACAGCACAATGCCAGGCGTCCTCTCAAAGAATAGGGCAGAATACGCTGACAGTGGAAGGCAGCTATGATGACAGGTAACATAGGAGCAAAGTCGAGAACAGTATGCATAGCCTGATCTCATGTACATCAGAGAATAAAGAAAATGGAACACACACTTACATACACACACACCACATACACACACACACACCCCTAAACTCACAAACAACTAAGAAACTAAATACCACCATCTCTGGGGACTAGGAGCCTGGTTGGGACAAGTGTTAAAAAAAATAATAATAAAGTAAAAAATAAAAACCCTTTAAGTGAGCAAAGAAGTGTCACACACACCCACTCTCACAGCAACCTGAGCAATCAGCTAATAACCCGGAAACACCCCCCATTATCCACGATCTCCACTTCAATACCTGGCTGCCTTCTGGCTTGGCTGCTCAGCCACATACCTCTGTAAGTGGTAGATCTTGTGTGTGTACTGGCCTTTCTCACCGTCCTTCTCATAGGGCTCGTTCACCAGGACCTCCACGCCTTCTCCACCCCCTGTTTCATTTTTGCTGGCCTCGGCCACAGAATACAGCTGCCCTACTTGATACTAAAAGACACAGAGACACAGGAGTTACTGTCAGGGCAGAATTCTCACCAGGCGCACACAATCCAGTTGTCAGCAACTGTTCAATGGGACCACTCTGGGATCCACCCTCCCACCACCACGCGCCCCCCTCGTTCTGCAGTTCCAACGTGGGACCTTACCCAATCTACCCACAGCAACTATGAACACAGCTCCCTGGCCTCTCCTTAGCTATCAGATGTGTTTAATTTCCTCCCTCCCATGTTTACATCCTCCATCAAGGCTTAAGGAGGCAACCTCACACCACTATCCAGAGAACACACAATAGGGTCCAAAGTAGCTTTTCCCCTGAATCTGCCTCTGGTATTAAGACCCTAAAACCAGATCTGGGTTGGCTGCTAGAATTCTCTTTATCCCATTCATTTAAACAGATCCTAACACATGACTTCTTGTTAAAGAAAGTTGCTCTGTGAAATCCACAATCTCTGCTGTAAACTGGCTCATCGACTTATTCTTTCCCCAGTGTTGTGCAGCTCGTCCCCCTGCTAGCAGCTCCGAGAACATTCTTGCAGGCAACCAAACCTCCAGATGCTTTCCAGAATCCTGGCAGGGCTGAAGCAAGTGCCCTATTTCCCATTATGGATAACACAGATTCCTACCCCACAGTATGTACCTTTAATCCCAATTTGGCAAGTGCACCCTCTGCGTTGGCACTAACTAGATGGCAAGAATCTAGTTTTCTTTTATTTGGGTCATAGGCCACCCTGGCAAGTCACCGGTCAAGATTACTGGCCTCCTCTAACCCGCTCAGGACAACTCAGTGTTAGGACCGATGACCTGAGCTCGGCCCAAGTCCTTCTACTCCCTGCTTTTGGAGGGAAGCTGTTCGGAAGAGAAAACAAGACAAAAAGAATGAACAGCGACAGTTAATGCAGGAAGCTACATCTACACCAAAGGATGCATTTTCCCTGTCACCGCCAGTGCCACCAGGAACAAGTTTAGAGAGTATGAGAAAAAAAGGGACTGGATGACATTGGGGGTGTAAAGGTTTTTCCTCACCCTCCACATTCCCCTCCCCAAATTCCTGGGACTCCTGGGAGGGACAGACAAGGGTTTTTCTCCTTTTGAGATGGAACCGGAGAGGCTGCATCTCTGGGCAGCACCGCTGACACCTCTGTCTGCAAGAGCAAAGGGCATGGCGGCTTCCGGGGCTGCTGCACCTCAAACTCGGACGCCTGCTTTCCTGGGCAGCTTCACAAGCGCTGCAGGGAAATTTCTGGGCAAAGTCCAAAAGGGGACGCAGCACTCGCCAGGACAATTCACTCTTCACCATAAAACTGAAGGAGCCCTAACTTCCAAAGTAAACACCCGGCACAAAATGCCAAGGAAAGGTCGCCCTCTCTTGTAGGAGATGCGGCCCCCTGAACGTTTGGTCTGATTCTTGATGCTTGGCGCGGAATAAAGCTTTGCTTGATCTTCGCTTTAAAAAAAAAAAAAGCCAAGGAGAGGCCCAGGCAAGGGATCCTGTCTCACTTAATCCCATAGAGAGGAACATCTGGGCGGGAGCCTGTCACCTTGACCTTGCTAATTCTAAGCAACATCAGTGTTGCCTTCGATGTCCCCAGGGAACACCAAACTGTCTCTATGCCTTTCCAAGTCCAGCCCTTGGTGCTGAGGTGAGACAAAAACCCCTAACAAGTGGGTCAGCGTCTGGCTAAGCAAGGGGATCCTAAGAAGGAATGTTAGTTGTGTTTTAGAGAAGAGTCATAAGAACACCTAACCACTGACTCAGCAATCCTAGAGGGCAGGCTGAAGAAAGGGCTCAACGGAGGGGACTGGGTTGTCGGCTGGTGCTGCTGTTTGGTTGGGGTAGGGTGGTGTGTGTGTGTGTGTGTGTGTGTGTGTGTGTGTGTGTGCAGAGACTAATCCCCTTCATTTGGTTCCTCATCAGATGCAGGAATCAGAGGGCAAGCTCTAAGAGGATCAGTCTGCTGGGCTGGCATCTTCCCCCTTTAATCTCTCTTGATATTCTGATCCTTTAATCCCAATGAGAAAAGTGAAGGCAGTTTTGTTAATCCAAAGGGGTTAAGTAAGGCTGGCCTCCCTAAGCTCCAAGTGAGGGACACTTTTGGCACAGGGGCTCCATACCCTGGGAAAGCAGAAAGCAGCCACACTGAGATGGGCTGGGGGTCAGATCATTACATCAGATAAAGAGCCCTAAGGAGACAAGATGGGGATTGTAGCCTCCTCAGGTCTAGGACAATGATGCCTGCCCTTGCCCAAAGAACTAAGACATTCAGCTAAGAAAAAAAGAGACCCTATCACTAGGAGTGGGAGCCCAGAAGATACAGCGGGTGGGCCTGAGACCCTGGCAAAAAACATCAGCACGAAAAACAGCATAGCTCTTGGTCCCACCCACGTGACCCTGTCGGGACAGGGTATACAGGGGGATGGTACCACACGTCTCTGGAAATGGGAAGTAAACCAGCTCTGGGTACATGGAAGAGGGTGGGCCTACATAAGCCGGGAACCACTGGTGGACACACCCTTGTCAAACAGCCCAGACTTTCTCCCTCTGCAGCCAAATGCCTAGAAGCCCAATGCCCTATTAGGCCAAAGGCTTCTGCCAGACAGAAGCTAATTCCACCCCAAAATATTGACTCAGACCATCAGGATGGTTATAAAGCCATGGCCTTCTCTTTTCTCTTTCTTCTCTTTCCCAGCCTACATCAGAAAGCCCTGAGGAGGGGAATTGGGCTGGCTCAGTGGGAAAAGCATGCAACTCTTGATCTCAAGGTCACGATTTCGAACCCCACAATTAGGTGTCGAGATTAAATAAATAAATAAATAGATGTTAAAAGGAAGGAAGGAAGGAAGGAAGGAAAGCAAGCAAGAAAGCCAGCCCTGAGGGCCTCAAATCAAGGCCTTGGATTAGGAAGTGAATCCCACAGTCACTGATGCTGGGCTGTTCCCATGGGAACCATGAGTCAGGAAGGGGCTATTGATAAAGACTGAAAAAGGTTGATCATTACTTGTTTCTTCTTTGGCTTCCCCATTCAAGATTTTCTGATCTTCTGGAACTAAGGTTCAAGCCATCAGAAAAGCAGCTCCGGGGTGCCAAGTGGCTCAATCAGTGGAGCTGCAACTCTTGATCTCAGGGTTTTAAGTTCAAGCCCCAAGGTGGGTGTAGAGATTACTTAAAAATAAAAAGTCTTGGAAAAGCAGCCCCTACTTCCCCCTACCCAGGACATGCACTTCCTTTCTCATCAGTGACTTCTAGCTGAGAACAGGTAGACCATTCCCAGGCAGAAAAATGAATCCTAACCAGCACTTACTTCCCAAGCTTCTGCTTACCCTGTAGGCTCTGTTCACCCCTCCCCATCACTTCTTCAATACTGCAAACAAACTGCCAATTGCAGATGCTCTCAAGGTGAGTTCTTTTCCTCCATGCCTGGCCCCATCATAAGTAATCTCCAGGCTTCCTGCAGAGCAGCCAATACTGCTCCCAAACACTGCTGGCTCTCCTGGATTGGCCCCACATCGCAGGAGCATTTCCATCCTTGTTCATTCAAGATACTCCCTGTGAAATGTCCATTTCACCCCGAAATGCACACTGAGGTACTCCTGAGTTTTGGGAGACATCTTCCTGACCTGGGGGGTAGGATTACCCTGTACAGCAGAGAGAGAGTTACTGGACCCCCAAGAGGGAAGTTTTAGGGCAAGGGACATGCTGAGCCTTCCTGCTTCCAAACCACTTCCTATGGTTTGGAAAATCACCACTTCTTATTTTCCCAAAGAGAGCAAGGTCCCCTTCAAAGGAGGTGGGTTAACAGGAAACCCCCACCCCCACGACCAAGACAACACCTGTCAGCCTAAGCACACGGTTCCCAGGGCCCAGGTCCATGTCAGGTGTCTCCAGGGACAGCAACACCTCTCCTTTCCAGGCCCTTTCCCAAGATTCCCAGTCTCATTTGCCTTATGCCCCTCACCCAAAACTCTCAGAGTGTGTTCAAGGCCTGCCTTAGGCTCCGTCCCCCAGATCTTCACAGCTCTTACCAGATGTGTAGCCCATCACAGGAGGCAATCCTCCAGGTATCCAATTCCTGCCCAACCCTTTTGGGGTTAGAAAGCTCAGATATTTGTCTCATCTAAGGTGTGCTGCAGGCTCTGTTGGCCTGATTTCATTTTTCAAAGGTCCATTTCATATTTGGAATAGAGTGTAAGTTATCACAGGAGCTTCATGCTGACACCACAGGAAAGACGATGACTGAGGTCACCACACTGGCTGAAAAACTTCACCCAAACTGGAGCCGGGCTGGAAGCTGGGTGTTGTGTGTGTGTGTGTGTGCGTGCGCACGTGCGCACGCAAAGAATAGGCTGCACCAGGAGAGGAGAGTGGAGGAAGTTCAAAGAAAGGGTGGGATGAGGGAGGCCCTATGACAGTTTTCTGCTGTCCAAGAGACTATTCTGAGTCAGCGTGGCCTATGAACCTTCTGGTGGCAAATGCTGCCAGGTCCCCATACACAGGAACATGGGGCCTAACACTATAAAAGGACAGAGGGCAAGCCAAGCCCATTTGCTATTCCCTGCCCTCTGTAAAAGGATTCTGGGCCTTGGTCTTCCCAGCAGTCAACTAGAATGTGGCTAGGGAGGGCCTCGGAGACTTCCTGCCCTACTAGTTTGTTGCACAACAGAGAGAGCCATGCACACTTCCCAGCTGTGTCATGGAGGTCCCAGAAATCCCCTCACACACTCAATGCTCTCAATAAAATGTCCCCAAATGGGCACAGTCCTAGCAGGTAAAAGGGGCTCCTTTGGTCTCTGGTCGAAGTCCCCAAAAGCCAACAGCTTAAGGTAGGCTGCAGATATAAAAAAATAAATAAATAAGTGCCTTCCTTTGACAGAAAGTGGCACCAGGAAAATTCTCATCAAGTACTGATTATCTCTAAGTTAGAACAACCATGAAAACCACACGAAGAGTGTGCGCCACTTGGAGCCCAACTTAGCCAACAGTCACAAGCAATTACATACAATTATGAATAAAAAGAAAAAGAACTTACCTCATCTACAGACACAGGCAGGATGACTCGACTACAAGAGAGGGAAAACAGTATCAACTTCAGGCTCTGAATGCATCCCAAGGTTCTTCAGCATCATCTTAGAACACTATTAAATGTTTTGTTACACGTGACATATACTCACTGTCAAAAACCCAGCAGAGAATGGCCCCCTGAGTGCTCTGAGGCAGGATCATCTATGCCCTTCAGGTCCCTATGATTCAGTGCAAACCTGTCCCTCTACCAGCTCCTTCCTGGGCCTCTGACTCACATTTGGAGCTGTCCTTTTCTCCCTCTCCCCCACTAACATCCTTCCCAGCAAAACAAGGGCCTGTCCTTGCAAACTCTGAAGCCACAATGAGGAGTCAGAGAGACCTAAAGAATCAGGCCCTGGGGATTTCATCTCTATGGGCCCCATCTCCTAACAATAGCCCTCAAGGTGGGAGGCTAGGACGGGGTCATGCTCCTTCGAAGCTTAATCACGCTAAGAGCATGCACCAACTATCTCTGCTCGGGGCCAGGGCATTGCAATACAAGCTACTGTCACAAAGCCACCAAGAGTGGACACTCTACTTGTGCCCTGACCTCCAGAGGCTGTCCAAAGGCTCCCCAATTGACTGCTTTCTTTTTCTTCTCCATTTCAATGAACACCCATTGGTGGAGGTACCACCAGGAACCCAACAGAAAAGCCATGGCCAGCAAGGTCCCATACCAGCTGGAATTCCACAGACATATGAGGGCTGGTGGCAGAGCAAGTCAAGCCCCAGTTCAAAGCCATGAAGTCCGACCTGAGTCAAAACCACTTGGACGTATTCATACACATCATGCCAGCTCCCGAGCTTAGCTTCTCAGTTCCCAAACTTTAGCCCCACTGGAGCCTTCTGCACCTTGCACGCTTGGTGAAGCACGAGCTGCTATGTTGTCCTTCCTATGCAGTGGTTCCGACAACTCGGATCCATGTTCCAGGCTGGTAAACACTCTGCTCAGTATTTTCTAAATCCACGAAGCTCCCCCAGGTAGCAAGAAGCACACAGGGGTCTGAGAAAAACACCGCACTAAAGGCAAGGCACAGAGCAGAAAAGTAGCAGGGAAAACAAAATGGGCTTCGAGTCCTTACTGCCTGCTAACCGCCCCCCACCAGAATGATTCCAATAACACAAATCCTGCAGGTTACTGGATGTTGCCACAAAGGCCCTCCTCCCATTAGAAAAAGCCAACAGTGCAGAAAAACACTTTCAACTGGGAGGCCACCATTTCTGCACCCTCAGAAGAAACTTCCTAGAAAACAATACGCCTTTTATCTTCAAGAATAGCAGTAAGGATCACATCCAAGAATTTGCAGAAATCAAATCAAGGAGAATCCTGTTAGAAGAAGTGTCAGAAAAACCAACAGGGAAAACTTTAGGCCCTTGGTGGGCACCAAGTCTCCACCCGGCAAAGAGACAAGCATCAGCCAATTCCTGAGAGGACGCTCTGAGGTTGCTTACATGACAGCAGCATGCCCAGACATTTGTCCCTGGCTCCTTAGGAGCAAAACCACTTCAGCAGCAATAGAGTGCAATTCCAAAGGATAGGGCCACAGGGGCAGTGCTGGGCTGAGACTGGAGCTGTGCTCACTGCACTGTGACCTTCACTTCCACCCTTCCCAGAGCTGCAGCGCTGCAGCCATGGCTAAGTGGCTTGGATGCCCCCCTCCCCGTCCCCTGCCCCAGGATGCACACACAGAGCACAAGTCAGGCAGGAAGGAAATGCAGATGCCGAGCAGGCTCTGCATCCCCAGCACCTTGGACCGTTCCCTGGCAGGCTTCAAGGGTAGAAGAACAAAGAATGGGAAGGAAGGATCTCTCTTCAAGACTCACTCAGATCTCTTCTGACGGTCCCTTTCCTGACTGACCTTCTTCATAGAACTACAGGTTTCTATAGACTCTAGGATACATTTGGGAACAGGAAACAAAAGATCAGGAGAATGGGAAAAGCCTGTCGTCTGGATGGTCAAGACTAAAATCCAAAGTGCTGAGGCACCTGGGTAGCTCAGTCAGTTGAGCATCCAACTCTTGATATCGGCTCAGGTCATAATCTTGGAGTCCTGAGATCGAGCCCCGCATCAGGCTCTGTGCTCAGCATAGAGTCTGCTTGAGATTTTCTCTCTCTCTCCCCCCACCCCTGCCACTATTTCTCTCTCTCTCTCAAATAAATAAATAAAATCTTCTTAAAAAATACTTGAAAAATAAATAATAAAATCCAAAGTGTACCACTCCCTCTTCCTGTTGGGATCCCAAGGTTCTTCCTCCTCACCATATAAAGCTCCAAGCTCTGCATCAAGGATGTCAAGAACTAGAAGTGGAGGGGCTTCCAAATAATGCTGTTCAGATGAAGTCTCAAGCTTGGATGACACCTGGATCTCTGCTCCCTTTGTTATCCAAAGTTCCACACTGTGTCCTAAATGTCCTAAACAACTCCAAGGAGCAAGCCAGATGGAATGGGGCAAAGTGCCTTCAGCGATGAAATGGACACCAATGTGCCCTCTGCACACCCGCCTGGGTACCAACGGAGTTCTACCAGTTGCTCTCTACCGCAACATCTCCTACTTCTGGACTTCTGGGCTTCTGACCCAATGCTGCCCACATGCCCTCCCCTCTAGCAAAGCAGCTTCACTGTAAATTCTGCACATACACACTCAATCTCTCCTCTTTGGGGGAAAAAAAAGTCTTGAAATGTTTACTTGGAGTCATGAGCTTCAGTGATCCGTCAGCTAGTGTTTGAAAGATTTAGCAATTTAAACATCCCACCCTGTCATCTAATCCCCTAGATTTCAGGAGCAAGCCTATCTCCCTGCAACACCTACCAGAAGTCACTAGTTTCCCAGCCCAGTCACTACTCAAAAACTCCCTCACCTTTCACTGTCTTTCATCAATTAATGGTTTTATGGGAACCTTCTCAATTCTCAAAGCAATTTCTCTATCTCTTTGCACCAAGACTAAGAATGCTCTAGAGGCAGGCTGCCCCTGTCCCCCACACCCTATTCCTATATATATATATATTTATTATATATATTCACAAACATATTCCCTCTACCCTGTTAACAACCCAGCCTTCTCCATCACTCTAACTCCCACAAATCAGCTCCTCCCCGATATTTTCTGGATTCCTCACCCAAGTGTCCCCAAGTCCCAAGCAAACATCCTAAGCTTCTTTCCAAGTACCTCCTCCTCTGCACCTACCACCTGGGTACCACGTCATGCCACCAGTCCCCTCTGCTATCTTTTTAGACCCTTCCTCTGTCACCCAAGCCTGGCCCTACTCCCTGCTCCTTTTCCTAGGTGCACTAAATCCAATCCTTCCCCCCATGCCTAAGGCAGCCACTCCTCATACTCCAGGTTCCCCTCACACTCCTCCCCATCATCCCTGCCCCATTCCTGAAGCTGTCTAACTGCTCCTTGGTCCCTGAAGCCTACTCCTCCTTCTCCCGCCAGTCCCCTCAGCCACTCCAGCAGTTCTGGCGGGCCCCTCCGTCCCTCAGCCCCACCGTAGGGAGGTCCCACATCTCCATCCCCTCAGCCCCTCTTGATGCCCTGTTGGCTCTCACTGTCCCCTTGACCCCATCTCAGGCCCTGTGCAGCCCTCATTGTCCCCTTGGCCTCTCCTCTCAGGCCTATTCGGCCTTCACGGTTCCTCAGGCCCCACCGCAGGAGCTGTCCGTATCTCTCTATCCCCGTTGGCCCCACCTCAGGCCCTGTCCGGCCCTCACAGTCCCCTCAGCCCCTGCTGAGCGGCCCAACAGCCCATCCACTGCTCTCCATCCCCTCGGGTCCCGTCCGGCCACTGCATCCCCTCCGCCAGGCCATCAAGCTCCCTGGTCGTCATCCCCGACTCTCCCTTCCTCCTCGCTTCCGCACCGCCCGCCGGACACTCACTACTCCTTGAGCAGCACCATGTCGCTCCGCAGCTCGGCAGCTGCCCGCTGCCCGCCCGGCCTCCCGCCCGCTTCCCGGCGGCCGCTCTCCCCGTGGCCCGGCCCGGCCCGGCTGCCTGTGCGCCTTCGTCGTGGTCTGCTCCGTCCCCGCCGCTCTCGCTGCGGTCGCCGCGCCGGCTCCTGCTGCCCCGGCCTTGCCGCCTCCCGCGCCGCTGCCGACGCCGCCCGGAGCTCCGGTTCCGCAGCGCCGCGCGGGGGCGGGGCGTCTCTGCGGCAACCAGAGCGTCACACGCAGCGCTGCGCGCTGACCTCAGCGCGAAGGAGGAGCCTTCTCGGGCCCGCCCCTTCCTCGTCCTTAAATGGGCGGTGGCTTCGTCCTCCCGGTCCGAGGGGGACTGCTGGCAGGCTCAAGACACGGGCAGTGCGCGGGGCAGACAGCAAGGTGTCGGGTGGGGGCCTAGGTGTGAGTGTTCTGTACCTGTACGCACGGTCCCTTCGGTGTGGTGGGTTGAGATCCAGGAAAGGGCTGTGCCAAGAAAACATTAACGATAACCAAATTTACGTTCAAATGCTCTTCTAAGTGCTTGACTCCTCAAGACATCTCTACCAGAAAAAGTTACCATTGCTGTGCACCTTTACGGGTGAGGAGGAGGCAGAGGTTAAAAGACTTGCTCAAGTCCTTAATGAGCATGTGATGGAGATTTTCACCTAGCAGTCTTAGTGTGATGTCATTCATCCAATATGTATTTGCAAAGTACGCGCTGTGTCCCCAAAACCTGTGCTTTGTTGACAGAGTAAACAAGACAGGTTCGAGAAAAGGCCTGTGAGTGGTGGAACACAGGCTTGGTGGAATTATACTGGAGGAATTATACTTGGTGGAGTAGGCTTCAGGGACCAAGGAGCAGCAAAATCTTCCTGGAAGAAGAGGGGTAGGTTTGGGGGGTGGGATGTTTTTATTTTGTTTTTGTGGTTTTTTTCGGGGGGGGGGGGCTTTTTTGTTCTTAAGTTTTTTGTTTTGGTTTGGTTTGGTTTTTTAAAGTAATCTATACACTCAGCATGGGGCTTAGATTCCCGTCGCAGAGATCAAACGTGGGGCTTGAACTCATCATCAGAGATGGTGAGTACATGATACTCTACCCACTGAACCAGCCAGGTGCCACTCTCCCACCCCACCCAAGAAGAGGTTCTAAATTGAGATCTGCAGGAGGCTAGGAGGGCAGAGTTAACTAGACAGAGTGGGGAGAGGGTTGGAGGCAGATAATGAAGTTCCTGGAAATGATAAGGTGTTTGGAGTCCACCCTAAGAGGGCTGGGGCCCTTTAAAGGTTTTAAGCACTTCAGGTGCTTAAAACCTAGTCCATTTCGGCCCAGATCTTGATCTCATGGGTCTTGACATCAAGCTCCTAGCATGGGCTCCACACTCACCAGGGAGTTTGCTTAAGATTCTCTCCCTTCCCCCCACTCCACCCCCCACCCGTGGGCATGCACTCTCTCACTCTCTCAAATAAATAAATCTTTTTAAAAAGAAGGTTAAGCAAGTTTGGTGTTTGAAGGCTCACTCTAAGGGGTGGGTGGAGAGGGCATGGAGGGGCCAGGCCAGAAGCAGGGAGCCAATTAGGAGGCTTCTTCAGAAGTGTGGAGAAGAGGGACTAGGACAGTGATAGGAAAGGGCAGGGGAGGGAAGCAACTCAAGAGGTTAATATCCATAAGGTTTGTTGACTAATTGGCTGAGAGGGAGAAAGGGAGAACACCACCCAGGCTTCTGACCTGGGTGCCTGAGTGGGCAGTCCTGCCTTCAGGAGAATAATGGAAAGATAGATGTACACAGAGGAAAATAATGGCTCCAGTGTTGGATCTGAGGGACAGCCAGGTGAAGGCGAGTGGACTGTCCAAGATGGGGACTTGGGAAGGAAGGATGGAGCAGGTGACATATTGCTGGCAAGCCATACATGACGGGTACCTCAGCGGAACCCTGAGTATTGCACATGTTGGCCTTTCGTTTATCAAATCCTAAAGTAGGCACATGGATTGCCTCAGAAATCCAAGTCCAAGCCCCTTGAAGGAAGGCCAAGAGAAGAGGTTTTTTTTTTTTAAGATTTTATTTATTTATTTATTTGAAAGAGAAAAAGAACATGAGCATGGAGGAGAGAGAGAAGCAAGCTCCTGGCTTGAGTAGGGAGCCCCATGTGGGGCTCAATCCCAGGACCCTGGGGATCATGACCTGAGCTGATGGCAGACACTTAACCTACTGAGCCACCCAAGCGCCCTGAGAAGAGGTATTATGATCCAAAGTCCAAGATTAACTGCACCCTGGTCCCCTAACTCTTCAGTATGGGGCTTTTACCCCTACATAGTATCAATGAATGGTTATTTAACAATTGCCATGTGCTGGCACTCTCCAGAAGGTAACCAAACTCTGCCCCCTGGAAGCCTGCAGTCTAGTTGGGACAACTACATTTACTCATTCACTCAATATATATTGATTAAGCTCCTGGCCTCGTCCTGGGTCTTTTTCTCGGCACTCAGGATACAGGGATGACCTAGAAAAACCAGGTCTTTCCCTTGTTCAGTGGCAGGGTGGGGCGGGGAGCAGCATATAAACAAATACAGAAATGGCCTCGAATAGTGGTAAATGTTATGCAGAGGCGGGACAGGGCAACGTTAGCTGGGTGGTCAGGGAAGGCTCTTCAAAGAGGCGATGTTTTGTCTGAGCCCTGCCTGATGAGAGGAATTATTGCTGAAGTGACTCTTAGTTAACGAGAGCTGAGACAAGAGGGCTTGGAGGCTATGCTGGGCAATGGGGAAAGTAAAAAGATGGGAAACAGCCTCTGCTCTCGAGTCGCTCAGATAGAAGAGCCCTTGCACTTTTACAGGACTGAAACAGTGCTGAGGCAGGTCCTAGCAGAGACCTCCTGGGCTGCAGAGGTGTGGGGAGCATGCCAGGACAATGGTACTTGAGCCAGGTTGGAAGAGGAGCTGGCATCTCCAGAGGGGGACTCTTTCTTACTGGCAAAGGCCTGAAGGCAGGATTCAACAAGAGCCTCTGGTTAGCACGTGAGCGCTTCACGTGTGGCCACACAGGTGGGACTGAGTGCCAAGCTAGGGAACTGTACCTCTGTTCCAGGGGCAGGGCCCAGCCCCTGAGGGCCCAGTCCTCATCACCCAGATTCAGCTGTTGGCGAGATGGTGCCACTCTTGTGACATCTCTTTTCTGAAGCATTTTTTTTAAAAGATTTTATTTATTTATTTGACAGAGAGAGATCACAAGTAGACAGAGAGGCAGGCAGAGAGAGAGACAGAGAGAAGCAGGCTCCCTGCTGAGCAGAGAGCCCGATGCGGGACTCGATCCCAGGACCCTGAGATCATGACCTGAGCCGAAGGCAGCGGCTTAACCCACTGAGCCACCCAGGCGCCCCACTTTTCTGAAGCATTTTAAAGAAGATCTCAGACATCGTACCACCACACCGTGTTTCAGCGTGCGTTCTAGAAATAGGAATATTTTCTCAAAACCCACAATGCCGTTATTGTACTTCACAGGATCAATAATTTCTTTCTTTTTTTTTTTTTTTTAAGATTTTATTTGGGGCACCTGGATGGCTCAGTGGGTTAAAGCCTCTGCCGTCAGCTCAGGTCGTGATCCCAGGGTCCTGGGATCGAGCCCTGCCCGCCCGGGCTCTCCGCTCGGCTTCCCTCTCTGCCTAACTTGGGATCTCTGTCTGTCAAATAAATAAATAAAATCTTTAAAAATATATATTTTATTTATTTGAGAAAGAGAGAGAGCACACAAGCCGGGGTTGGGGGAGAAGCAGATGTCTTCCCATCCCTGTTCCTGGGGAAGGGGTGCTGTGAGGAAGGAGGGATGGACACCGCTGCCCCCTCAAAACCACTTCTCCATGCTCCAGGCTTAAAATCTGAAGTGTCCCAGTGACCTTCTGCCTCTCATATCTCTTTCTTTGTTTCTCTCCCTCTCTCCATCTCCAGCTGCACCTTTCTGTCTTCTCTCCATGTCTAGCTCCCTCTCCAACTCTTTCTCCATCTCTCCTCCATATCTTTCTGTACCTTTGTCTCCCTCTCTAGCTGTATTTCTGTTCTCTCTGTCTCTGTCTTTCCTCTGTCTGTCTCTGTTCATCTCTCCTCCCTCCTATTCTCTCCGGACCCCTCTCTGCCTCTCTCCCCATCCCTGTAGTCTCAGTCTCTGTCCCACTGCTCTGTCTGGGCGATGACCTCCAGCCCAGTGTTTCTTCTCCTCTTTGAACCAGTCTCCTTCCCCCATCTGTGCGCTCTTAGCTCCGTCTCGGTCTTCCTCTTGCCTTCATCTTCATGTCTGTGCATCTCGAAGTTCTCCTGGCTGGCAGGCCCTGTTGCTGCCTCAGCCACAGCCGCACCTGTAACCCATCTCTGGGTATCTCCGGGAGACTGTGTTTCACTGTTTCCATCTTCTGCTCTGTCCCTTCCTGGCGGGCAAGAGCATGCACTTCCCCCAGCTTCTCAGCGAGGTTCAGCCTCTTTTCTGTTTATTTTTGTCTCTCTCTCTCTCCCTTTTCAAGTTTCATGTTCCAAATATTGATTGAGCAGCTGTTCCTTGCCAGGCACTGGAAGTATCACAGTGACCAAGGCAAAGAATGTGCCAGCTTTCAGGGAACATTCATTCTGGTGGAGAGACAGACACCAGACCCAAAAAAGAAAAAACAAACAAACAAACAAACAAACGGACAGACAAATGTGTGACCCTGGCTGCTGGGAGGGGCCATGGGGTCCAGGAGTGTGTCTGCAGGTCAAGGCCAAGGGCAGGCACTCTGCCAGTAAGTGCCCCTGTGTGTTGCTGCTTATGCCCGGCACTTTGCCTGACAATTACCTGACCCTAAATAGAGACTCCAGGCCACTCTAGAAACCAGACTGGAGTGCTTAGCCCACTTGCTTACTCAACAGCATTCATTAGGTCCCAGGCTGGGGGGCGACAAAGGTAAAGAGAAAAAGGTCGCTGCGCAGGGAGGGCCACAGTCTGATGTAAGATGAATGTGTCACCCGCTGGAGTCAAAGAAACAGACAAGGAGTTGTTTTGGGGACTCAAAAGAGGCAGTGAGGCCCTCAATTTAGTCCTCTTCTCTCACCCTGCCTCGGACGGTGTTTACCCTGCACACGGTTGAAAGCTACTTGAGCAGGCATGAAAGGGTTTTTGTTGTTGTTGTTGTTGTTGTTTTAAAGATTTTATTTATTTATTTGACAGAGAGAGATCACAAGTAGGCAGAAAGGCAGGCAGAGAGGCAGGCAGAGAGAGAGGGGGAAGCAGGCTCCCTGCTGAGCAGAGAGCCCAATGTGGGGCTCGATCCCAGGACCCTGGGATCATGACCCGAGCTGAAGGCAGAGGCTTTAACCCACTGAGCCACCCAGGCGCCCTGTTATTGTTGTTTTTAAAAAGATTTTATTTATTTATTTGCGAGAGAGAGAGAGAGACAGTGACAGAGAGGGAGAGAGAGCAAGAGTGGGAAGGAGAGAGAGAGAGAAGCAGGCTCCCCGCTGAGCAGAGAGCCCAATGTTAGGCTCGATCCCAGGACTCTGAGACCATGACCTGAGCCCAAGGCAGAGGCTTAACCCACTGAGCCGAAGGCAGAGGCTTAACCCACTGAGCCACCCCTTTTTTAACTTTTATTTTTTATTTTTATTTTTTTAAAAGATTTTATTTATTTATTTGACAGAGAGAAATCACAAGTAAGCAGAGAGGCAGGCAGAGAGAGAGGAGGAAGCAGGCTCCCCGCCGAGCAGAAAGCCCGATGTGGGGCTCGAACCCAGGACCTGGGATCATGACCTGAGCCGAAGGCAGCAGCTTAACCCACTGAGCCACCCAGGCGCCCCCTTTTTTAACTTTAAAAAAAAGATTTTATGTATTTGAGAGGGAGAGAGAGAGAGCGCGCACATGCGCTGCATGAGTGGGGTGGAAGCAGCAGAGGGAGAAGCAGACTCCCCACTGAGAAGGGAGCCTGATGTGGGACTCAATCCCAGGACCCCAAGATCATGACCTGAGCTGAAGGCAGATGCCTAACAGACTGAGCCAGTCTGTTAAGCATCTGCCTGGGCACCCAGGCCCCCTGGATTTTCAGCTTCTCTTGGAAAATCTCAGAAGATCTGACAACACTAGGCTCAATCCCACATGGCCATGGAAAAGGAAAGGTAGCAACAAAGGCATGTGGCAGTTTTGAGTTTGCAATCCTGACAGCAGGAGCTCCGTCACATACCATGTAGCATTCTCTCTCCTCCCTGCTCCAACCCGCCCCTGGCCCCCAAGGCCATCCACATCTCTCCCCTGGGCCTCAAGCCCCCTCCACCCTGGTGGGTCAGGAGCCAGGCTGCCCCTGCCTTCCCTGTGGTGGGGATCCCCTTGAGGATTCTCTGGAGACACCCAGTGGCGCTCATGCTCTCTCTCTCTCACTGTCGCTGCCACTGCCCAGGGCTCTGGGAGGAGGATGGCTGGCTTGCTGGGCAATCTACAGGAGGAGCCGTCATGTCCATGACCACCATGTTAGGAAAAAGAAAAGGGACAAGAGTGAGCTCCCTTTAGAACCAGAATTCACCAGGAGACTTGGTCTTTCCACACAAGATGCCCCTTACTCTGTCCCTCGCCCACTTCTTCAAATGGCAGAGGGGAAGGCTAAGCCAGTAAAGCTGGGGGATAGCGAGTGCTGCAGGAGGGAGTGGGAGGGGTCAGGGAGCATGGGTCAGACAAGTGACAGAGAATCTGAGCAAAAGGCAAAGGGCAGAAATACGTGTGACTTAGGAAGAGACACCGGAAGCTGAGGAGGAAGAGGTTCTTAGTCAGTCTCTGCATAAATTTATTGAGTGCTTACTGTGGGCCAGGAAGTACGTTGGGGGCCAGAGACAGCAATGAAGCAGGGAGTCAGGGTCTGTTACTGAGCTCTGGTGACACCACTGACCCTGGTTAACACAGGGAACTGAGGAACCCTTCAGGTACCACCCGGGACCCAGGACTTTCCAGCGATGGGCAGGGATTCAGCGAGGCAAGATCCCCTCCCTCTTCTCCAGCTGGGGAAGCAGCACACGGATGAGCTCCTACACACTCCTCAAAACATGTTCACACCTGATGGGCCCCGAACATGTGAACACATTGTGCACAGCCAAGTGCTTGTACAAGAGGAAGTACGGTGGTGCTGCCTATACGCCGTGACCTGTCACCCTGCTTTGCATAAGCTGTCAGGGTATCTCAACACTTAGAAATTACCTTGAGGGGCTTTGGGGCCAAATCCTTTACTAAAATGTGGGGCATAAAAGAAAAATGGACAAGGGGACAACTTCTTAAGGTTTTTGCATAGAGAGGGTTTCGGAGAGAGAGAGAGGGGTGAACACAGGCCTGTTCTGGTCCCAGGTGCCCAGAGTAGATGTCCGATTATAGGATGGGGTTTGGGGGGTGGGGTAGTCTTTGTTCCCTGGGCTCTCTGGACGCCTCCTAAATCATAAACATAATGCTGTCACTTGGTAAGTACCTCCTAAGTGCCAAGTAGACCGCTGTGCGGGGACTTTGTGTCCGTGTTCCCCTACCACACGGTGAGGGTATGACCTCCATTTTACAGATAAGGAAACTGAGGCTCAAGATGTGCCTAACGGCACTGAGATGGTATTCGTGGTGGGGCCTCTAAGCTCTGCTTCTCTCACTGCCTCCTTGGCACACGGGGAGAGGGATCCTCATGCTGGGATGGGGCTGGGAGCTGCCAGGGGCCCTGGTCGGTCTCATATCCACTCCAGGAGGCAGAGAATGATTAACTTCGAAGGTGGGCGTGCTGTCTGCGGAGACCCAGGGGCACAGGAAGTGGCTCTCTGTTGACAGAGCTCCTCCCCGTGGCAGGCCGGCCGTGGACGAGGCTGTACCCCCACCCCAGGACCCTCACCCCAGGGAGTTAGGGCACGGGTGGAAACAGGCTCACAGAGCTCACCTATTCACCCTGACCAACCCCCAACCCTGGGGGTGGGGTGCTGCAGCCTATGGAAAGCCAACTCCTTCACTTTGGGGGTCCTGGGTTCCAAATCCTCACAATGTCACCATATTGGGGAAAACAGGCTATGTCCCTTGGGTTGGGCCCTGGTAATTGGTACAGATAAGGCATCTCACCACTCCAAGAGCCTGTGAGAAGCCATTATATACTCCTTCAGAAGGAGGGGAGCCAGTGCTTAAATGGCCCCCGAAGCCCAATCCTGTGGAGAGGACCTCTCAGAGTTCTGTGACAGGAGCACCTCACCCTAGAGTGCCCACTGTTTGTCTGCACCAGGCCCCCCGCCCCGTTACGTATTTACTCAAACTCATGTAGGCTGACATGCAAGCTCATCAGAAACTCCACTGGGCTGGACGTATTCGTGCTGCTGCCTATGTATCCCCAATACCAGGTGGGTCCCCATTTCAGCATCCTTGGGCCCCGGGGCAGTATGACTCCCGCTCAGACTACATAGCCCAGGGCCAGGACAAGGAAGACTGGAGCATACATTCTTTTCACCAGGCCAATTCCAGGTACAAGTGGGAAAGGAGAAAGAACAAAATGGAGGGGAACCCACAGGGGCCTGCAACCATACCCATGGTCTTTAGGAGGGTAGGAGCCTTCCCCCAGAAGGGTTTGGAGGGAGCCAACCACCAAGGAATGACTAGATTCCTAGGCAAGAGTCCAGGAAGACTAGAAAGAAAGGGACCACTGGCAATGTTCCTGAGGGAGGATCAGCCCCCTTCCTCACTATGACCAAAAGCGCATGGCCAGGGGCGCCTGGGTGGCTCAGTGGGTTAAAGCCTTCAGCTCGGGTCGTGATCCCAGGGTTCTGGGATCGAGCCCCGAGTCGGGCTGTCTGCTCTGTGGGGAGCCTGCTTCCCTTCCTCTCTCTCTGCCTGCCTCTCTGCCTACTTGTGATCTCTGTCTGTCAAATAAATAAATTAAAAAAAAAAAGCGCATGGCCAGGTATCACTTCCCGTTCCTTCCCACCAGGAGCCTGAAGAATGGGGGGAGGGGAGGTGGAGACAGATGTCTGTGGCCCTTGATACCCATTGCCTCTGACCAACTCATGGTCCCTTCCCCTCCCATGGCACTCCTCTCAGGGTTGGGGTGACCAGAGATTTGCTCCCTTGGTCAAGTATCCATCAGCCAACATGACTCTATTAAGTAGAGCTCAACTCCCTCTCTGAGGAAGCTCTTGGCTCTGGGAAATGGAGACCACGCCTGGCCTTTTGCTTCCCTTCCCTAGTCTGTTGCTGCCCTGCTCCCGAGGCCCAGTGGGCCCTGGAGCTGAAGCTCCAAATAGAATGTCCTGGTCTGGAGGGCCTTGGATTCTCTGATGACTTTAGGAGCATAGGAGTACCAGGTCTAACCTTGAGCAAGTGACTATACCCTCTGGGCCTCAAGTTTTCCAGCTACAAAAAAGGGATAGTATCTAACTCCTTGGGTTGTTATCATGATTCAAGGATGATAATAGAAAAATATGTAACCCATCAACTCCCTACGGGCAGAGCAGAATGACTGACCCCTGACAAGGAGGTGGGGGAACAGGTACCTGGCCCATCAGTACGGCTCCACATGCTGTTGGCCCTAGAATATTTCCCCCCCTGAACCCTAGTTTCTCAAGGCCTGTTTCTTCCCACAGAGTGCTCATGTCCTGCAAGTGGGTGGGCGGGAGAGACAGGCGGCAGCTCCCTTTGGCTGGGCCTGGGCGCACCTGGGGACAGCACGAGCCCTGACTGTACAACCTTCATTCGTTTTCCCAGTGGGAAGGGCCTTGCTAATTCTTGCTAATTAGCATCTCCCCAAACAGCTTCTGGGCCTCAAGTTTTCCAGTTATAAAATAGGGATAGTATCTGGTTCCTGTGTTGTTATCACGATTCAAGGATGATGGTAGGAAAATATGTAACCCACCAACTCCCTACGGTCAGGGCAGAATGAGGTCTCAAACGTTTGGGGGGCACCAGAATCACCAGGTAGGGCTCAGCCAAATGTGGACTGCCCGTTCCATCTAGGCCAGAGGCAACACCTAGCGTTCACATCTCTAACAAGTGGTCACTGGGCTGCATGTGGAGGACGGCTCTGACTACTAAAACCAGTGCTCCCTCTGCAGCACGCCGCACCTGGTCCTGGGGAGCAACACGTCCATGAACATGACAGAAGGGCAACAAGTGCCTGTTGCTGTAAGAAAACGTGCTTGACTTTAACTATGCCTTTCCCAAATTTGACCATTTTCTTTTTCTCTCAAGTCCTGTGCACAATGTGGCTTGAACTCACAACTCCAAGATCCAGGGTCACATGTTCTACTGACTGAGCCAGCCAGGTGCCCCTGACCGTGATTTCTTAAATTAGAATAATTAGCATCTTACAGAGCTAGTGTTCTGAGGAATGGTTTGGGAAATGTTGATCTAGTTCTCTCTTTTTAAAAAATATTTATTTTAAACATATGTTCTTTTGCTTTTTAGTGTTTGAGTGGACTGGACGGAAGCCCAGGAAAATGAGGTGTGCACGAGGTGCTCAACGGTTCATGCAGAGCTCAGACTTGGGCCTGGATCTGCCCCTTCCTGTTCTCCACAAGTTCTCCTCACTGCGTTCTGCCTCTGTCTCTTTGAACCTGAGACTCTCTTGGTGTTACCCTGTGACCTGAGCTCAGGAGGAACCCTCAGGATGGTTGAGCCAGGGGTGGGAAAGCTGAGTAGGGGATACAAGGGGTCAGGATTCGTGGTGTGGCTGGGCTGGACAGCAGAGGAGGGGTGGTCCCCACTTTTAAGATATCTGCACAAGCCCAGTTTGGGGGTGAGGTGGGGGCAGTGAGGTCTTTTCCTGACCAGTGCAGCTCCTAAGATGGCAGTCACCCAGGGAGACGGGCAGTGACCGGGTAGGACTGGGGCTGGTCAGCGGCAGAAAATCTTGTCTTGCCTTTTCTTCTCAAGCTCAAAACAGGCACGTGTAGCCATTAACTGAAAATGCTAGCAGGGTCATCCCTTCCCAGAAGGAAAAATGGGATTTATTGCTTTATAAAAAGGAGTCTGGTAAAACTTAAAAGACCCAAAAGTATAAACCTAAAAATCAACCCACCCTGCTGAGCGCTCCCAGGAAGTCTCAGACCCATTTCTGGGGGCAGTCAGGCGGGTGGCTGGAGAGCCAGGCCAGCCTGGAAGAGAGCCACCTCTCTCAAGTAAACAGCTACGGTGCCCCGGAAGAGCCTGCCGGCAGGGGGCACTATAACCCCACGGCCTCAAACAAGCTCCAGGACCAGAGCAAGGCAGCCTCAGGACCCTGGGCCTGTGGCAGGCCTGGGCTGCCTGTCCCACGGCTCTGGGAGGTTAAGGGCAGACACCCAGAACCCCCACCTCAGAACCACCCCACATACACACCTCTCACACATCCCACAAGTACACACACCCCTAAGCCCTTCACAACCCCATCTCCCCAGTCAGGCCTGGCCCTCCATGTCTGTCAGCAACAGCCTGACTTCCACCCCCATAAAAACAGCTGTGTGTGTCGGGGGTGCCCTGTTGGTGCTGTTTTAATTCCCTTCAGGTCACAGGCTGGATGGAGGGTGGCAGCGGAAACACTCCTCGCCCTGAGGGAGGAGGTGAGGGACTGCTCATTAGCCTTGTCCTTGGCTCCTGAGCGATGCCTGACTATCCAGCCCTCCATCCCCTCCCCAGGCTTTCAGCCGGCGGGGGGAGCTTCTCCACAGGCCTAGAACAGGAGGACAGGTCACGGACAGGCCACAGGGGGCTAGAATTACAAAGGAGTTAGCACCAACAACAGGAAGCGGGTCCTTCCTTCCTCAGGCAGCCTCCGACTGGCCAAGGGAGGAGGTCGAGGGGCAGGCGAGGGGGTGCAGACGGTGAGAGCCTTTGTCCTTGGGCAGGTGTGGCCAGTGGGCATGCGGCCGAGAGGCAGGTGGCAGGCAGTAGATGGCAGACCCCACTGCTTTGGCAAGAGGCAGAATCCAGACACATGAGGGAGAGAGCCTGTCTGCTGGGGCTCCTTCTTGCTCCCCCTGCAGGCCCCATTGAGCCTCAAAGCCCAAGGGCCCCTCTAGGATGGCAGAGCAAAGCCCACAGCAGCCCTTGCTTCCGGCACTAGGAAAATCACACATCCGGGCCCTCTCCCGTCCTTCCGCTGCAGAGCTCCAAGGCAGGACTAGGGCCCTGGGAGGGAGCGTGGACTCCAAAATGTGAAGGCAAGGATCCTGAGGGTGCACGGAGGTCCTCTGGGATGGGGAGGAGGACACTGGTGAGTCACTGAAGCAAGGGCAGGAGACCATAGTTCTGAGGTGGTGGGTGCTACACGAAAGCCTCCCGGTTGGAGGAGCCGTTCAGCTTGAGGAAAAGCTTGTCATCCTCCCTCTTCTGCTGTAGCTGCCTCTCCAGCTGGCGCCGGTAGCAGATGAGGTAGAGGGGGAGGCAGAACCCCAGCATGCTCAGGACAAGCAGCCCCACATTCACCTGGAGAAGCAGAAATGAGAGCTGCCATCATGCAAGGTGGGGACCGGGCAGGAGCTGCGGTCTTTTGCGGGCCTGGCTCAAGACCCTTCCCCACACTCCTGTTTGGAAAAGGCGAGGTCACAGGAGAAGAAAGGAAAAACTGAAACTGGAAGGTTCAAGCGGTCCAAGGGCCCGTCGTTCCACATTCCAGCGTCCAAGTTTCCCAGTGTCCACAGCCGCTAGGAAGCCCTCAGGGCCCAGGCCCCCACCTCTGACCTACTGATGTGAACCTCCAGGGGTGGGACCAGGACTGGGGCAGGCTCACAGTACCTGGTAAGGAATTACAACCTTCGGCGGGAGGGCTACCCCAACATCAGGTCCAGAAAGGATACTTTTCTCCTCCTGGCCAACCCCCAGTCTCCAGGGGACCCTGAATCAATCCTAACCAAAGCTCCAACCTGTCTACTGCTGGGGCTCCAGAAGCTGCTAAGGGATGCCTCCTAGCTCTGAGTCTGCAGAGTGGGGCAGATGCCCACACCCCACTGCCCCAGACCCTTCTTACCCAGAGAGGGTCTCCTTGGAGGGGACCCATCATGGCCAGAAACAGGGGCTGCTGCAGGAGGGCGAAGAGTGCACTGACCAGCGACTGCAGTCCCGTGAGGCTGCCGAACTGGGTGGAGGGGTACCTGCCGGGACAACAGAGGACCTGTCACCACAGGTGCCACTCTCAGGCTTTCTGAATGCCCCTCAGCCCCAGCCTGGCCCCGGGTGTCCTGGGGCCTCCAGGCAGCATGTCAGGTGCCAGAGCAGAGGCGGGAGCCACCTGAGAGAACGGTGGGGTGCCTGCTTGCGATTCGTTTCTGCTAAGCAGATCTGTGACTGTCAATTTCTCTTTCAGACCAGTGAGGGCCCAGATTCTGGAGGATCCCACCCAACCCATGTATGCCCCAGGTCCACGGGGGTGCTGAACGAGCTGAGTGGGATGCGTGGTGCCAGAAGAAGTCTGCAGCTTGGAAACCGGGCCGAGGGAACAGGTCGGAGGGCGGCCCTGGCTCGGCTACGCCCTCATCTAGAGGAGCGTTGTGTAATCACGGAAACTCGGCATCACACTCTTGGTGGACTTGCACATTCTGCCTGGACGGCGGCAACTTCCTTCTGGCACTGGGTGCAGACCTGGAATGACCCCCGTGGGATGCCGAATTCTGACAAAATCTCAGCGGACGTCAGGCTTTGCAGCCCCAGAGGTGGAAAGGGACTCCCAGTGGGGAACCAACGGGTCTTCAAGCAGAGACACACAGCACATGGTGCTTGAGTTCTATTTTTTTTTTAAAGATTTTATTTTTAAATAATCTCTGCACCAAACATGGGGCTCGAACTCAACCCTGAGGTCAAGAGTTGCATGCTCCACCGACTGAGCCAGCCAGGCGCTACCCCAAGTTCCACTTTGAGCCAAACCCCAGCCGAAGGGGCAAGGATGGCTGTGGTGGTTCCCTCTGCACATGTGGCCTCTTGGAAAAGGAGGCAGGTTTCATTTTAGCCCAGGGCTGAGAAGGCTGTGGGCAGAACCAGGCCCTTTCAGACTCAGGGTGAGAGCAGTCTACCACACTGTGGGCTCAGTTACCCGTGTCACTGCCCCTCCTGGGGCTCATTGGAACATCAATGCTCAGCTCTGGGCAGCCAGAGCCCACCCCTGCCCTTCCTGTGAGCAGCCAGGGGCAGTCCCAGGACGCAGCCGAGTGGCAGCCCGGAGGCAGTAATGAGCACTGACCCTGGCTTGAGGAACTGACTTCGTGCTAGATGCCAAGGCTTGTGGGCACCCAGCTGTCTCTGCCCGCTGACCCACCTCCCGCCAGGTGTGACGGTCCCTTGACACAGCCAACAAAAATCTGGTGCCCATCCCTGATACGAGATGGCAGGCTGGCCCCTTCAGGACCTCCGTCCCACCACGAACCTCCCCCTAGGCCATTCCCCTACCCTCGGCGCCAGGCCATCCACACCACCCGGCACTTACACGGCAGCATACAGGCCCCCAACAGCAGAGTGGATGAATCCTCGCACAATTGTGTGTAAGATAAAGGAGAGGATCTGCGGGAGGGAGAGCAGAGTGTGAGGGTCCTCAGAGTTCCTGGGGTCCTGAGCAGTGGGAGCACTGGCAACCCAGTGTGGGCTCGCACCAGATCTCTAGGGCCCATTCCTGAATTTTCAGGAATTTTGTGAGCCAGCTATTAAAGACAGTCATGACTAAAAATTAAATTTGTAAACTTACAATTACAATTAAGTTATATTCAAGAACGTTAACAGATATTCAAAACTCATCATTCCTTGATTACTTTACTACATTTTACTATTATCTGTGCTCAGGAGCTTTTTACTTCTCCTACAGTATTGGCGGGAGTACTGCATGATGGCGTGTCCCCATGAATCTCTGTCCCATTCCTCCATGATCAGTGACTTCATGCTGGTTGAAATCAGCCATGATGGAAGCATTTACACCATGGAAATTGGCAAACACTGAGTAAAGGCCCCTCCCGCCTCCACAGAGAATGTTCTATATGTTATAGACACAGGACTACACAGGAGGTCGTTAATCATGACTTGATCTCCTGCCTTTGCTGACCTGAGGCTTGTGCCCAGAGATCTCTGTTCCTGGTCACCCAGGTCCCATAGGCGGCTAGTTTTCCTTCTCCCCTCCTGAGGAAAGCTCAGCTTCTCCAAAAGGCCACCACTGGCAGGTTGAGCAAAGGTCTGAGAAGCACTTGTAGATGATTCCCAAGAATCATGAGAGCTGGCCATTTTGCCACCAGGACCCTTTGTTTGTCCTTTGCACACAGTCCTGCCATCCTGCTTAGCAGCCAGGACCTGTTCCCCAAATGTGGGAGGTGGAGGGGGCACTGCTCTCTACAGTGTCGAAAGAGGGCTGTGCCCGACTGTGCATGCGCGCACTTGCGAAGGCTCCCCCTTCCCACTTCAAATGTCTGATTGCCTCTTCAGAACTTCTCTTTCAACGAGAACTAAGTAAAACAAAAAGCAGGTGACTAACCCTACTGAGCATGGCCCCCTGACCAGCCAGCCTTGCAGAGAGAGCAGCTCTCTACCAGGAAGCTGGGAGGGCACCAGGGACGCAAGGACGCTCTTCCCAAGCCTTCGATGGTTTACTGTGGTCTAAACAGACAGTGTCGGCATGGATACAGACTCGTATCACGGAACACCCACGGGTGGTGCACACCTGGGTGTTCAATGCACTTCACTGCCCCTTATCAAAAAGAAGAGACTCTCACTTTCCTTCTGGACCTGGCCCAAGATACTATCTGGACTGGGTTAACCCATGTGGCAGCACCACCGTCACTTATGACCCCTTGAAGTTCATAAACTTGGGGATTGGCTCTAGAACACTTTCACGGATCCAAGGGTAGAGCTGGGCAGGTGACAAATATCTACTTTGCTCCCAATCTCTGCCAAAAGTCCGGTTTCAAAAGCATCAGAAATCTTACGGAAAGGAATTAAGCTTTTGAACCCGGATGCCAAGTGATCATCACTGTCTTTCCCACTCTCTGCACACACCCTGCAGACACTCTTATACCAGAGAAGCAGATGGTCCCACCAAGGCCATAGATTGGCCAGACCTCTTTGGACACATGCAAAACCAAGCAGCCATACAACTGCCCCATGTAGTTCCAGGGAATGGTATGATGGTGGTGTTCATGGTATGCAAGATCCCAAAAGGCCATGAAGCATAATATGCCCTCATAGAAAAGAGTTTTCGGTGAAAGGCAATCCCAGTTTCATTTAGAGCTCACCCCCAGCATCAAGCACAGAGCCCGGCAGGTAAGAAACCCTTGGTAAATAACAGTGGGCTGGTTGATTGCTTGGTTGGATTAAATGAATGAAAGTCACCACTGTCTCTGTGGATGGCTTCCATAACTCATCGTGTACCTTTAAGTCTCACCGTCCCATACCCCACCTGGCCTCTCCTTTGCCCACACGCACCTGTAGAGGCAGGTTGGGAATGAGGCAGGTCACCCCAAAGCCCACGAGCAGCAGGTTTGTGAAGGCGAAGGCCCGCATGGCGTTGGTGACTTTTTGGATCTGCCGGTCTCGTTTCTTCTTCGTCTCGCCTCTGTGGAGACAAGAGCACATGCTGGAGCTGAGGGGTCCCTGGAGGAGGGTGGGCTCTCCTAGGAAGTCAGGCTTCAGGAGTCACGGTCTGTGGACAACGCAAGACTCCGAGACTAATGCAAGCTTGTCCGAGGGGACTGCCAGGGCTAGACCGGCACTCGGAACACTCCCACTGCACACTCTTGACTGAGTGTGCACCTCAGTGGAGAGGTCGGCTACGAGAACGTAGCTACCAATACACCACACTGCCTCAGTGAAGGCCGATCACAAATGATGGTGAGGCAAAGAGCAGAGTGTGCCCAAGTCAGGATGTGGCAAAGCCTCATTTCCCCCACATGAACTGGCTCCAACTTCACCCAAATCCTGCAGGAAGTGCATGATAAGCCAGATAATAAGTCAAATAAGGGAGGGAGTGGATTTCCCCTTTGGGGGCAGGAGGGGGTGAAGGAGAAACAAATATGCAGCAGATGGAACCGGAATGGGCACAAACAGTCTCTTGGCTCTAGGACCTGACCTAGATAACAGAGCATTCTCTGTAATTATTTCCTTGTGAATTCACCATTACCGATTCCAGGCCCACCGCCCACACAGATACCCCACGGACAACTGTTCAACATCCAAGGATGAATGCCAAGTGCTGGAGACCTACGGAGTGTCCCGGGCCCACCGCTTCCTCACTATGTGACCCCCAGCAAACTCCTCAAACTCCTCACTTCAATTCCCGCATTTGTAAAATGGATATAACCTTAGCACACACCTCATAGAGGTGTTGTGAGGCTTAACTGAGATGCTGTGTTAAGCGTTTGGCCCAGGGCCTACAGCAATCAACAGCTGCTTATTATGTTAAGGTGGAGTCGTGGAAGATGGCACTTAACTCATTCTCTGATCTTGGAGCCCAACCCTTACAAAAGCGGGGCTCAGTACCTTGCTGAACCCTGACAATGATGCACAGATCCAGGAACGCGCACTGCGGGTAGAGCAACGTACCCCTCCCATGGAGGGAACCGACCTCGACCTCGACCACGTCAGCATCGCTCGGCCATCGTGCCGCTCATCTGAGTGCAGGCCTCACAGCAGAATGGCCGGACACCCAATGTCTGCACACAGACCTTCCTCCGCTTCCTCCCCTTCTTTTGTCCAGCCCAGGGACATCCTAACTTTCGAGGACCAAAGAATCTTCATAACGAAGTGATACACTTAAATGCGGGCTGAGCCCTGAGAGCGAGAGTGCCTTAAAGCCCTGACGAGCAGCTCTGGGCACGACCCGCTCTCGCCTCTCCTGCTTACTTCAAAAGCTAAGCCACCCACCCTGTCCCTGCCTCACAGCAGACTCGGGGGGCCAGGAGCTGGGGCCCAGACCCTGTTTACGCACTGGTTGGCGTCTTTCTCCTCAGGCTCCTCTGAGGCATCTTCACACTCCTTCAGCCTCCAGTCCATGATGTAGCCAATGACAGGGGCTGTCAGCAGGCAGAGCAGCTGGAGGACACCGAAGATGGACGTGTAGAGGCCAACTGGGGAGGAAAATGGGCTGTGTCAATGGGGGGTGGCCCAATGAAGCCCGGAGCAGGAGCCGGGCAGAGTCTGAGACTTCACAGACCCTCCTGGGGTCTTCCACAGACCACCCCCTGGGTCACTGTGGGCCTAGACACTTTAAACTCTGAAATCAAAGCTGGAGCAAGAGGTCGGCACCCCATTCCCTTCTCCACATCTTCTGCTTATTTCCAAGAAATGGCTAATGAAATCCAGTATGTCACAATGACTTCCCCGAGAAGCTCCAAGAAGCGTCTATGACTTGGGAACCACAAAATTACCAATGCTTGGGACTGAGGCTTCATGTGTGACTAGCTGTTAGTTTTCTGCCTCTAGAAATATACCGGGAAGGCTCACTCATTGGAGCTCTGATGTAAGGGCTCCAATCTTCAAAGAGCCTTCAAATTATGACGGGGATTTTTTTCAGGCAAACAGAAGCTGAGTTGACTGCCCCTTCCCCCACCCACAGTCCTGGCCAAGAGGGATGTTTTTTGGTAAAACAAAGACTGTCTGGAGGAGATGTTGCAGTGTTCTCTGACAATCCCGCTGCTTACCAGTGGCCATCACTGCATCAAGAAAGCAAAAGTAAAAAAGCAGAAAGGAGAGAGGTTAGGAGCAGAAATCTCAAAGGTTGTTATAGGGAAATGTTGGGGGTCGGGGTGGAAGCAGGCTAGCTCTGGGCCCAGCACACATGCCACTTCCCACCAAGATCTGACTCTTAGAGCGCCTGGGGCAGGGCGGGGGAGGGGGGCGGGGGGGGGGGTTGTGTGGGGAGGGAAGCCGAGCTTGAGCCAGGCTTCTGGGAATGGAGGCGGGTAAGCCCCAGCACAAGCATCAGCTGGGGGCTTCCTGTCTGCTGAGGCCTCAGTCACGTGCATCGGGGCCTCGTCACAGGCAGGCTGGTGAATCAGGCCCGTGGTGCCTACGGAGCAGCAGGATGGGGAAGTGGTGTGCGAGCCAAAGGCTCAGCAAACCCAGCCCCTCAGGAACCCTGCTCTGTCAGTTCCCTCCTACCGGCTGGACTCTCTGAGAGAGGGAGGGGAGGGCTGCGGAGGAGCAATGCATCTACCCTGACCCCGACAATGTCTGACACCACAGGCCTCCCTCAGAGACCCTGCATTCCACCAGTTCCCTGGTTCTAAGGCAATCCCTCGGGGGAACAGCCGGCTGGGGGGGTGTGGGGGGCAGGAGCTCACAGGAGCAGAACGGGAAAACCAACGCCCTATCAGCTACAGATTGAATTTCCTGGCCCAACTTTCTCTACTTCTTGAAATTGACTTTTTTAAAAAATTGACTTTCTGAATGTGGGAAACAGTTGGGAAAAAATCCCTCTTCAGCAGCAAAGGTTTCTTAGAGACCTGGAGTAAAAGTCCGCGACTCAGCGGCAGGAAGATCTGCCTTCCCCAAGCCAGCACAGGCCCTTCCCTGCACACTCCAGGGGCTTTGCGTCTCCGGGCCTGACTTTGTAACAGAGGCTGTTTAGACATGATCCATCAACTTTCCCCAAAGCTCGGCCCACAGAGTTTAATGAGTGTTACACAGTAACAATGTTCTGTGGTAGAAATTTGGGGACACATCATCAGACAAAGCTAAAGAGCTCACTCTTTTCTCTGGGGCTGTCTTAGGGCCTTTACTGTGTCAGAGCTCATTACGAAATTTTCCAAAGCACATGACAGCCCGTGCTTCTCCACTTTGCTTGGTCGCGGGACGCCCCTTTCCACAGTGGAACCAATGTTGTCTGGGTCCCTTCATCATCCTTCCCTTTTGTTAAAGCTCGATTTCTCGCCCCCTTTAAAAACTGTATTTGACTCCTTGCGATGTCTAGTGTAACCTCCCCTAGGGAAAAACAATTAAACCAACAAACAGTTGCACACCAACGGGGCTGCCAATAAAAAGGATTTACTGACTGTTTGTCCCGCTTGGGGATGACTAAAGCTGACTCAGCTCAGGCCCTGAGGAAGTACTGATTCTCTTTGTGGAATCCAAACCTCTAATCAGCTGGAGACCTTGTGTACTGTTTTAGAAAAGTGGCCATGCAGTATCACCTCTGTTTACCAAATTTAACAAGCCTGGACGGGATCACCCACAACGGGAAGCCTCCAGCCCCGCCCTGCCCACCCAGTTCAGGGGGCAGGTCCGGGGTGGGTGGGGGAGGGAGGTGCTGCCCCTGGGCACATGGCCTCTCCGCAAGCCTGGCCTCCGGGTTCCCCAGACAGGGAGGTGCTGGGCTTTGGGTCGGCCTGCCCGTCAGCTGAAGTACCCCCCCATCCCGCACACTGTTTTCGTTGGCGAACACGTAAGTCACTGGTGCCCCTGAGGCAATGGAAAACATGCGCCCCCCACCCTGAACACGTGTTATTTCCGTCTCCCTCCCTGTTCCCTGCCCAAACCAGGCATTCTAATGGCAACGGGAGAGAAGCAGTGGGGCTGGCCGTGAAGAAGCCTTCTCAGCCTGATGTTTCCGGTCCAGCCTGGCCTAGCACCTCGCAGGCGGTGGGCCTCCCCTCTGCGAGAGAGGGTCCCCACCGCTCACCAGGTGCCCTCTTGGGGGACCGTGCACCGGGGACCGGGGGCCGCCTACCTACGTCCTGGTCGCCGCTGACCAGGAACTTGAGAATGTTGTTCATGGCGCCCATGTAGAAGATGAGCCGCAGCTGCGTGATGCACATGGTGAGGAGGCTGAGCAGCAGGATGGGGCTGAACACGCTGTGCATGAAGGAGGGCGCCGCTGTGTGGAAGAGCGGCGGTGCTCAGGGGGGCCGCGGCCCGCAGCCCTGAGGCCACAGCCCGCCCATAGTCCGGGGGCTCAGCGGGCCGTATAGGGAGGCCTGCTTGGCCTCCCAGATCGCCCCGTGCTGGATGCAGGGATGGGCCTGCGTGAAGTGCAATGCGTGGGCCCTGGACTTGGGCCACCCGGGTGTGGGAGCTGAGCTGGATGAGCTCCTCACCCATTCGGGGCCTCAGTGTGCTCATCTGTAAACCCAGGTGCAGGGAGCCGCCTGCCCTCTGGGGACGCAGTGGCAGTTGCCTGGGACAGCACCCACAGAGCCCTTGGTGGCTGCTGGCCCCAGCGAAAGGGGCTGGGGCTTCCTGGTCGGACTGGCTGTCTCCTCCCCAGCGCTGAGGTACGGGCATGGGCGCAGACCCCCCTGGTGACACCCTAGGCAGGACTTGAAGGTGAGGCTGGTGAGGTGGGTACCTGCAGCGTCCGGCTTGCACTTGACCTCCAGGTCGATGGTGGACAGGCACAGCTTATGGCCCTCCTGCAGTGCTGCCTGCTCCTTGCTGTTCCTCATGGAGCTGCCCACGCTGAGACGGCGCCCCACCGTGGTCACCTGCTTATAGAACTGCTTCCCTGTGATCTTGTGGTCAAAGCCCAGCCAGCTGAACTTGATCTTCACCCTGGAGGCCACAGGACAGTGTCCACCGGTGCCCCCCGGGACCCTGGCCAGGGAGGAGGTAAGGGGCAGACACTGTGTCCACTTACGAATAGTCCATGTCCTCCGGCCCTGGGAAGGGCTCCAGGGGCCAGTTAAAGAAGCAGTTGAGGAAAACCAATCCCGAGCAGCTTGCCCAGACCACAAGGATGATGATGAAGGAGACACCGAAGTCATAGATGACCTGACAGGCACAATGGGGTGGGCACAGGGCCATGGGGCAGAGTTAGCAGAGGGAAACCAAGGCAGGTGGGTGGGCGGGGGGCATTTTGCAGCCCTCCTCTCTCTGAGCTGAGCTGCGGCATGAGAAGGCACAGCCCTGCCAGCCCGGGGGGCCGGTCATCAGATACCCTGCATTCCAATAATCCCAGCTTGCCCTGGCACTTTATTAACCCTCTGTCTCTCCAACTCGGGCCAAATGCAACCTCCTCGGAAAGGCCTTCCCTGACTGCCCCCGTCACTGTCACATCACTAGTTGCCAGGGAACAGCCCTGGTTGAGATTACAGACTTCTTGATTCCCTTTCTTGTCGCTAATTAGTCTGCTCCCTGAGAACAGGAACCTGCTAGCCTCGTCCATTGACGGGCCTTGAAGAGTGTCCGTGGCAGATGCCAAAAAATATTTCAGGAATGAACAGATGATGTCTCCCTTTGCTCCTCTGTGAAGTGAGCGGAACACTGGCATGTGCCCTCCTGGTGCTGTGGTGGGGGCTGGCAGGTGGGATGCTCAGAGGGACAGGGCCTGGCAGGTGGGAAGCCTACTGAGCTTGAGCGTGGTAGCTGTTAGCTGTTGTGGCCACTGCCACCATTTATTTCCAACATGACAGTCCCCAGTGTCCTGGCAGACTGCTGCCCAGCTCCCCCACTCCTGGCGAGAGGAGTGGGGGAGCAGGGCAGGGCAGAGGCAGTAAGACAGCAAGAAGAGGTGGAGGCGGAACTTGGAGGCTTCTCTACACTCCAGAAGTGTGAGAATCCCTAGAAGGCTACAGGATGGCCGGCCCCACCCCCTCCAAGTGCCTGGATTCCCTGGTGGCCAGCCCACATTGTGACGCCTTCTCCTCATCTATGACCTCCCTGCCCTGCACTGCAGGAAAGGGGATTTGACTTGTGTTAAAGCCAGAGGTGGGAGAAACCGCTCCTGAAGCCTGACAAGAGCAACAGTATTTGGGGTGGAAACTGGGAACTGATGGACTGTGAGGTGTTTGCTTCCTCCTGACCCTGCCGTGACTTCCACGGGCTCAGAATCCTGCCTGGGAGGGAAACAGCTGAACCAACTTAGCCAAGAGCCCCGCTCCGACCAATGGGGAGTAACAGCCCAGTAACAACAGAGGGGTTGGTGAGGGGGTAGCTGACTAGAGACAGACTAACTCAGCCTTTTCTCTACCGCAGCCCAGAGTCGGCAGAAATGCAAAGGCGGCCTGCAGTAACGCCCTGCATCATATGCTTGAATCTTCCCTCCCCCACAGCCTGGTGGTTTCCTTCCTCACCCCGGTGGTGCCCAGGTGCATCCTCCCAGGTGTGCGTGGTAAAGGAGGGGCAACCCCAGCTCCCACAGTTACTGCCCTCTTCAGAGAAGGTTGAAGGAGCCTCAGTACAGGCCTCAGCTCAGACACGAGGGCCAGAGGGGGAGGCTGGCCACATCCTCACCTTGATCCCAGGGAAGGTGACTGCGGATGAGGCATAGGATCCAATCATCAAGGCAATAAACGTGGACCGAAGGTCGCCAAACATGTTGGGTAGCTGAAAGACAAGAAGCAAGGGGACCCGCTGAAAGAATGGGCAGTAGACTGGTAGGGGGCAATGGGGGAGGGAATCAGGGTCTCTTCAGCTTCCATTTCTTATCTGCTCTCCTCCCTGGGTCACTGAGGGGCAGTAATTACGCCTCATTGGAAACTTTTCCTTTGGAACTGAGCTTGATAAGGGAGGCCAGATGAATGCTGAGCTCCAACTCTGGATGTAAAGACAGAGCTGTTAGACTTCCTGGCTGGTGACTGTCCCTCCTCTCTTCAGGCACAAGCCAGAGACCTTCCTGTCTTTGCAGGGTTTACATTGAGCTAGCAGTGAGCAAAGCTGGGAGCCTCAGGCATCCCTCAAAGGGAGCAAGCCTGTTAAAAATAAGAATCTATTTGGGGATGAGAGTGTCACTGTATAAATAAAAGTATCAGCGTCCCAGAAGGACCAGATGTCAGCAAAAGCTGCTTTCGGTTCTGAGACAGCAGGCTTCTGGAAGGTGCCAATCAGAAATCTACCGTTCCCTCAGGGCTGACAATGGGACTAGCCTGGGATTCCTGCTTCTGAATTTCTAAGTGCAAGGAGGGCTCTCCAGGTGATGGGCACCTGAGAAGACCGATGGCAAGGGAAGACTCAGTCTGTCTTCCCAGCGAGGTCCCCCTCACACCTCACATCAGCTCACTAACTGCTTGATACAACTTCAAAGCTAACCCCCTCCCTGACCCTCCCACCCCGTGACTCCACACAAACCGAAGCATGGTAAACTCGACGATGTATCACGGATTCAGACATTGGGCAAAGTATATCCTCCCAAACACCCAGTTCATAGCTGTCTCTCTGGCCTCCAGAGAGACTGTGCCACCATGTTGGACGGCTCTCCCATCTCATGCCCATGGCGTCCTGACCATTGGGGATCACTCTCTGTGTAGCAGTGCCAACCTGCTGTTCATATGGACTTCATCTATGCTCTCCCATTTCCCCAGAATCATACTGGTTTTCTTACTCATGGAGCACTGCTGCCTGCGCAAGGGCATCCACTATTGCTGAATGGAGGCAGTCTGAACTTGGCTATTTCTGCCCCTTGCCATTTCTGCCTGTTTGGCCCACAGTAAAAAACGAGGAAGGGACACAGGGCGCCTGGTTGACTCAGTTGTCAGGCCTCTGCCTTTGGCTCAGGTCGTGATCCCAAGGTCCTGGGATCGAGCCCTGCATCGGGCTCCCTGCTTGACAGGAAGCCTGCTTCTCCCTCTCCCTCTCCCACTCCCCCTGCTTGTGTTCCCTCTCTGGCTGGGTCTCTCTCTGCAAGTAAATAAATAAAATCTAAAGGGAAAAAAAAAAAAGAAAGAAATGAGTAAGGACTTCACCAAAATGAAACGCTTTTGTGCTTCAAGGGGTACCACCAACCAAATGAAAAGACAATACACAAAAAAAAGGAAATTTCTGCAAATCATACATCTGATATGGGATGTGTGTCTAGATGCTATGTCTATAGATAAAGAACTCCTGCAACTCAATAATAAGGTAAGCTATTTTTTTTAAATGGGCAAACTACCTGAAGAGACATTTTTCCAAAGAAGATATACAAATGGCCAAAATATACTCGGTATCATTAATCATAGGGAAATGCAAATCGAAACCACAATGAGATACCGCTTCATTCCCGCTAGGGTGGCTATAATAAAACAATCAGATACTAACACACACTAATGAGATTGCACAGGAATCAGAAACCTCATCTGCTGCTGGTGGGATTTTAAGACGGGTACATGGCCGCTTTGGATGAGAGTCTGGCTGTTCCTCAAACAGTTAAACACAGAGTTAATAATGTGACTTAGAAATTTCACTCCTAGGTTTATACCCAAGAGAAATGAAAAACGTAGGGACTCACAAAAACTTGTACGTGAATGTTTACGGCAGCATTCTTCACAGTATCAAAAAAGGGCAAATAACCCCAATGCCCATCTGTGAGTGAATGGAGAAACAAAATGTGGTCTATCTCCACAATGGAATGGTATTCAGGCACAGACAGAAACAAAGCACCGACACACACTGCAACATGGATGAACCTTGAAAACATTAGGATAGGTGAGAGAAGTCGCAAAAGACCACATATTGTGTGATGCCATTTATATGAAACGTCTGGAATGGGCAAGTCCATAGAGATAGAGAATAGATGAGTGGTTGCCCAGGGCTGGGGTAGAGGAAGCTGGGAGTAAATAGGGAGAAAATACTAATGGGTACAGAGATTCTATTTAGGTGATGTAACGGATTACGGTGATGACTGCACAACTCTGAATATACTAAAAACCACAGAACTGTATATTTCAGGTGAACTGTATGGTATGTCAATTTGTCTCAATTTGCTGTTAAAAAATACATGAGTAAGATATGTTAAGATGTTTTGGCATCCTGGGATTAAATAGGAACATGAATAAATCTATAGTATATGGCCAATAAACCATTTTATGGCATGGGGCCAGGGTGGCCATCCAGGCTTCCCCCAAATTCCTAGCACACAAAGAGCTCTTCTTCTAGCCCTCACGTAGAGTGGACCCTCTGTCCACTCAGGCTTCTCAGACAGGGTCTAAGGGGGAGAAAGAGCATAGAGAAATTCCCCCCAGCAGGAGACAGAGGAAATGTGACATGTTCCTCTGTGCCCAGGGAACCCTGAGGTGAAACAGAAAGGTGCCAGTCTCACTCTGCACATCTGCTTCCCAGATATGCTGTGGATCAGAGGACTGCCTTGGTTCCTGAGTTCACATATTTGGGCTGCCCTGTGCTGGTTGATCCAGTAAGGCAGCCTTGTAGGGGAGTCACTTCTGGGAGGCATTCCGCCTCAGGGAGAATCCAAAGATTTGTTTTGCTTATATGGAAGGAGGGAACCATTCCAACTGGGGATGCCACTCCAGTCACAGGAAATGAAGGAAGAAAGGGGTCAAATGGGCTTAGAACCCAACCAGAAGAGCGGATAGAGGCCAAGTGCCTGGTATAGGAAAGGCTACTTGGTACAAAGTCAAGCCAGAAAAACACTCTTGGTGCTGCAGGCACCTTTGGGCACAAAGAACGTCTCCAACTTTTCACAGGGCTGGGAATACTCTAAAAAGGCAGACAGCTTGCTAGCTAGCTAGCCCTTTTCCTTCTACCTTCTTAAGCTCACAATTGCCTTAACCCTAATCTAGGACAGAGGCCAAGAGAACAATGGACTTGCAAATGGGGCTAGCAAACACCACGGGTTGTTTCTTTATTTAGGGGTGCCTGAGATCCAGGACAGGGAAGAACAGGAACCTGGGAAAGGACACTGATTTCCCATCGGCCCACTGATGAGGCCCTTGCCTTCATACCTAGACAAGGACTGGAGCCTTTCAGTTGCCCTCCTTGCTGCTTGGCTTCTCCCTCCCTACAACACTCTTAGCAACACCAAGAAAATTCTCCCCAATATGTTATTTTGGTCAACAGGGGGATTCCTAGGGGGTGTAGAGCCTCAGGTCAAACCATACTACTACACAGCCTTCTGGCCGACACCTACATCTTGTATTTAAATTAGGACTGTTTTTCCTGATTGGAAAAGCAATTTATGGGGATGCCTGGGTGGCTCAGTCAGTTAAGCAGCTGCCTTTGGCTCAGTTCATGATCTCAGGGTTCTGGGATCAAATCCCGCATCGGGCTCCCTGCTCAGTGGGGAGTCTGCTTCTCTGCCTCCCACTCCCCCTGCTTGTGTGCGCACTCTCTCTCTCTCTCTCACAAATAAATACAATCTTTTTTTTTTTAAAGATTTTATTTATTTATTTGACACAGAGAGATCACAAGTAGACAGAGAGGCAGGCAGAGAGAGAGACAGAGACAGAGAGGGAAGCAGGCTCCCCGCTGAGCAGAGAGCCCGACGTGGGACGTGGAATTCGATCCCAGGACCCCGACACCATGACCCGAGCCGAAGGCAGCGGCTTAACCCACTGAGCCACCCAGGCGCCCCAACAATCTTTTTTTTAAAGCGAGTTATGTTCATTGTAAAACATCTGAAACAAAGTATACAGAAAGAAAGAATAACACAAAAATCACCCTGATATAGTCAATGTTACTATTTTGATATATTTACCTTTAATCAGTTTCCTACAAATACCTGTAACTTTTAAATAAAACTGGGATCATATGCTACATATTGTTTTACAAATTTTTTTCCTTTTACTTGATATGTTTTCTTTTTTCTTTCTTTAAAAAATTATTTAAGGGCACCTGGGTGGCTCAGTTGGTTAAGTGACTGCCTTCAGCTCAGGACATGATCCTGGAGTTCTGGGATTTAGTCCCACATGAGGGTCCCAGCTCTGCAGGGAGGTCTGCTTCTCCCTCTGACCTTCTACCCTCTCATGCTCTCTTTTACTCACTCTCTCTCTCTCAAATAAATAAATAAAATATTTTTAAAAATTATTTAAGATTTTTAATTTTTATTTTTATTATTTTCATTTTTAATTTTATTTTTTAAAAATATTTTATTTATGGGCGCCTGGGTGGCTCAGTGGGTTAAGCCGCTGCCTTCGGTTCAGGTCATGATCTCGGGGTCCTGGGATCGAGTCCCGCATTGGGTTCTCTGCTCGGCAGAGATCCTGCTTCCCTCTCTCTCTCTCTCTGCCTGCCTCTCCATCTACTTGTGATCTCTCTCTGTCAAATAAATAAAATCTTTAAAAAAAAAAAATATTTTATTTATGTATTTGAGAGAGAGAATGAGAGAGAACACAAAAAGGGGGAGGGTCAGAGGGAGAAGCAGACTGCAGAATCATTACCTGAGCTGAAGGTAGTCACTTAACCAACTGAGCCACCCAGCCACCCTTATTTTTATTTTTATTTTTTTAAAGATTTTATTTATTTATTTGACAGACAGAGATCACATATAGGCAGAGAGGCAGGCAGAGAGAGAGAGAGGAGGAAGCAGGCTCCCCGCTGAGCAGAGAGCCCGATGTAGGGCTCGATTCCAGGACCCCGGGATCATGACCTAAGCCGAAGGCAGAGGCTTTAACCCACTGAGCCACCCTGTGCCCCCTTATTTTTATTTTTTAAAGATTTTCTTTATTTAGGGGTGCCTGAGTGGCTCAATCAGTTAAGGGTCTGCCTTCAGATCAGGTCATGATCCCAGGGTCCTGGGCTCAAGTCCCACATTAGGCTCCCTGCTCAGCAAGGAGCCTGCTTCTCCCTCTCCCTTTGCTTGCTGCTCCCCCTGCTTATGCTCTCTCCCACTATCTCTCTCTCTCTGTCAAATAAATAAAATCTTTTTAAAAATTAAATAAAAATAAATTTTAAAAAGACTTTATTTGAGAGACAGCGTGTACATGCTAGCAGGGGAAGGATCAGAGGGAGAGGGACAAGCAGACTGTGCTGACTATAGAGCCCCACATAGGGCTCAATCCACAACCCTGATATCATGACCTGAGCCAAAATCAAGAGTCGGCTGTTCAACTGACTGAGCCACCCAGGTGCCCTTTTTTTATCTTTTATTCTTAAGTAATCTCTACACCCAGCATGGGGCTCAAACTCATGACCCCAAGGTCAAGAGTGTCATGCTCCACTAACTGAGCCAGCTAGGTACCCCTGTAAATGTTTTCTTAGTATTCACCTTCAACATAATTTGTAATGACTGTCTGGTATTTCCTTATCTGGATGGTCTATAATTTATGCAACCATTTCTCTCATGTTGGAACTGAGGTCCTTTTTAGTTTCAATTTTTTATAATTTTTTATTTTTCAGCATAACAGTATTCATTATTTTTTGCACCACACCCAGTGCTCCATGCAATCCGTGCCCTCTACAATACCCACCACCTGGACTGAGGTCCTTTTTAATTAACATTCTTAAAGATAAACATATGTGTACATAGCTATTATTCCCTTATGGTAAATTCCCAAAAGTAGAATCATTAGGCAAAAGGGAATACACACTTTTAAGTTTCTGTGATATTCCATGCCAAACTGCCTTCCAGAAAACTTACAACAAATGGTAATTCCCACCAGCAGCATAGTAGAGTGTCTATTTCACTGTATCCACTCCAGCACTGTGTGTTACCGTTTTTTTTAATATTTGCCACTTTACCAAGATCCTTGTTTTATTTATCTTTATTTATTTATTTTTTTTACATTTTATTTATTTGAGAGGGAGAGAGTGTATGAGACAGAGATAGATCATGAACACAGGACAGAGGGAGAGGGAGAAGCAGACTCCCCGCTGAGCTGGGAGCCCAAGCAGGACTTGATCCCAGGACTCTAGGATAATGACCCAAGCCTAAGGCAGATGCTTAACTGACTGAGCCACCCAGGCACCCAACACCCTTGTTTTGAAGTCCACTTCTTTGTGTATATAAATGAAGTGAATCAATGATTGATATTTGCTTCAAAACAGTCTGGGTGGTGGGTGGAAACAGTAACAAAGCAAGGCTGGTTATGAGCTGATAACTGTTCAAGTTGTAAGATGGGTACACAGAAATCATTATACTATTCTCTCTAATACCACATATATAGAACTTATTCCATGATTTTTTTTTAAGGATTTTATTTATTTATTTGACAGACAGAGATCACAAGTAGGCAGAGAGTCAGGCAGAGAGAGGAAGGGAAGCAGGCTCCCTGCTGAGCAGAGAGACCGATGTGGGGCCTGATCCCAGGACCCTGAGATCATGACCTGAGCCAAAGGCAGAGGCTCCAACCCACTGAGCCACCCAGGTGCCCTATTCCATGATTTAAAAAAAGAAATTAAAAAAATTTATATTTATTGATTACTAAGGACTTTGAACACTTTCTACAATTTTTAAAATCAGTCATTTAGGGAAGCCTAGGTGGCTCAGTCAGTTAAGTGGCTGCCATCGCTCAGGTCATGATCTCATCAGGGTCCTGGGATCGAGCCCTGCATCAGGCTCTTTGCTCAGCGGGGAGCCTGCTTCTCCCTCTGCCTGCTGCTCCCCCTGCTTCTGCTCTCTCTCTGATAAATAAATAAATAAAAATCTTTTAAAAATACCAGTCATTTATATTCCTCATTTGTCCTTTTTCCTGTGAGGATATTAGTCTTTCCATAAGGATTTTATACAGGCTTTTCATATATTAAAGAGTCATAGTTCATCCATGAACTGCAGGTATGTTTTCCTAGTTTGTCCTTTAACTTCCTCTTAGTTCATGGTGGGTTTGTTTTTTGTTTTTTTTTGTTTGTTTGTTTTTGACCAATTCAAGTATTTAAATAGGAAGTCAAAGTGTGTGTCAGCTTTTAGGGTCTACCTAGCATTTCAGATGAAATCTTTGAAAAGAACATCAAGGGTGACTTTGGCCAGTGAAATCCAAAGTACAAACATCCCAACTATAGTCAATGTGTGGTAGCAATTGCAGAAGAAGAGGATCTCCCTAAGGACATTAATTATTTTTTAAATGTTAATACTAATTGTGTTTTATCCTTTAAGCTGCTTCCTTCCCTTCCTCCAAAAGCTGCCATGCCTGCCAGGAGATTTCCCTTATTTGCTGTGCCTAGGAGCAGCTTGATTAGAGGATTTTCCTTATTATTAAATAATAATATATAATAACAGCATAATTATATTAGTATAACATATAATAATAATAATAGCACTGTCATAATAAATTTTTAATGCCTACTACAGGTATTATCTTAAAAACACTCAAAACAACCTTATAAGGTAGGTGTAATTTCTTACCCTTATTAGGTATAAAACTCAAGGATTAAAAGCGTCAAGTGACTCCCCCAGACCAGTCAGGATCAAATCTGGGATTCAAAGCGGGTCAAGTTTCTGCATTAGGCAGCATTGGGCTACTCTCCTCTTGGAAACCTCAGTTTGGTCTCCAAGGCAATTACCCTCACCTCTCACCTTCTATTTGTTCCTGATTAAGCTTTCAGTCTGCTCTCCCACTAGAGGTTTTCCACATCCCTTCTGATGCTCCTTTGGGACCTGCCAATGGTCCGGGGCTGCACCTTCAAATAGACTTGCATTTGCTGCAGACTTTCTCCTCTTTCATCCTCGCATCTGTCTCCTCCTCCCTCCCACCCTCCCCGTCCTTCTGCCTCCAAACAACCTGCTCTGCACAGGGCAGCTACTCTGAAGCCCTGGTGATGGGAGTGATGGCTGAGCACGGAGCAGAGTGCCCTACTGTGGACCTAGAGGGCTGGGTGGAGGGGAAGAACCAGCTGTGCTGCCAAGTAGGAAGCCAGACCCATTGCTACAGTGACAGATGACAGGGGAAAACACTCAGGAGGGGCAGCTTCCTGATTCTGGCTTCACGACTGCACTCACAGGTGGGGAACACAGGCCCCCTCCCCAGGCTCCGGGTGCTTCCCAGCCACTTGAGCTGCTTCGGCAAGGGCCAGGGCTGGAACAGGCTTGCAGGGCAGAACCCGGCCTCTCCAAGCCAGCCTTGCTTGCTCGGGGATACGGTGGTGACTCATTCTCAGCCCCTCGGCCGCCCTGTAAACAGGCTCTGGCTGTGTGACCTTCCCAGAGGGGAAAACAGCAGCTGCAGGCAGCACCCGCCTGCCCCCGCCCCGCACACCCCCCCTCCCCGGCCCCGAGTCCTGGCCACGGAACAGGGCTCCTGAACAAGAAGACCCAGAGGCCTGGGCTCCAGGATGGTGATGACAGGTTGGCCTCCTTGGAGGACCCTCTCTAAGATGACTCTCTACTCAGGGACCCCCACGACAGGCCTTGGCTGGCAGGCAGGGAGAGAAGGGCCACCATGTTTCCCCTCACACTGACTTTGCAAATCCACAGTCTCCCAAGCCCACCAGCTGGGGACATGCCCTGGGCCTCAGGGAAAAGCCACAAGGCCCCTTCCAGAGGTGAGCCTTGTCCAGAGGTGGCTGATGGACACACCCAGAGCTCTGTACAACCTGTATAGGCTGGGATCCACGTACCAGTCTGGACAAGCAGACTCAGCAAAGCTGGGCTATTTCCCAACCCCAAACAACCCGGCAGCTCCAAGTGCACATTGCCAGGAAAAGGTCCTTGTGGTCACCTTTCCGCTCCAGTGCTGCAAGGGGTGGGGAGGAGGGACTCCACTCCTGAAACTACCTCGTTCGCCTTCCCAGCAGGGCCCAGCCCTGCTGATGCCTCCACTACACTTTCTGTTCACCCCCGGATGCTGGACGTGTCACATGGTGAAGCAAACTCACAAGGGAAAACACCTTCTGATGGGTAAATTTTTCCCAGGTCAATGGCGATCAGCTGGCTATTTTGGGTTCTTAAGGCACAGGATAGAAACCAAAAGGCAGAACTGGCTCCAGGCATGGGGAATTGTGTTCGCCTCTCACCCAGGCTCCCAGAGGGCTGGCTGGGATGCTGTGGGGATTGTCTCCTGATTGTGGAAATGGGTCGGCCAAGCAGAAATACCAAACTCCCACCACCCCACCCCACCCCCTGCCAGGGCACATGTGCTTCCTTGCTGTACCCTGATGCCTTTTCTTCATCTCTTCTCAGTATTTGAAGAAGGCTGTTTATTTTGTTTTCATCAAACTCTGGTCCCAAATCCCACGGGATCATTTCTTCCTCAGATTGAAAGTCAGACTTTAGAGTCAAATAGGAAAAGTCCACAGAGAAATTTTTCATTGAGGACCCTGACAACATTTTGTAACCGCTTCTCCAGGAGGTTTCCAGCTCAGAACTCCCTGTCCCACCCACATGGATGGGGGGCTGGGGTGCGGGGGCGGCGAGTAATGAAGTGGAAAAGATGCGTCCACAATGTTAGCTGCATCTGCTCCCATCTCCAAGCAACCCCAGGCCGTGGATTGCGGGGTGGCAGCCCAAAGACACTGCCTCAGCCGCCGGCCGGTGTTTGCACTCCAGCCAATGAAGCGAGTTAAAGGGTTGTACAAACGTTAGACACTGGGCAAACAGACCAAAGTGTGCTGTCCAGATGTCCAGCGGGGAAGCTGAGGCTCTCCGCCCCGGGGAGTGCTATGTTCCCATGGAGTACCACCCTCCTCCTCCAAGGCTGTCTCAAGGCCCAGCTCAGACCCTCTGCTGTGGGGACCTGGGAAAGGCCCCCGACTGGCAGGCAGCCCATCTAGTGTGGAATCCAGTCTTGCCCCTCTGAGCCTCCCCTCTAGGGCCAAGGATCACCCACGAGTATAGACCTCTCAGGCTCCACTGGCTATCTTGCCCCAGTCTGTGGGGGGAAAAGGCATTCTGCCAACCCAGGGGCCCTCCTCCACCAATGGGGTGATAGCTCACAGCCCCTGGTCACTTTATTTATACCACAGCTCATGCAACACAAACCTCCTTAGAACTCAGAAAGTCCCCAAATTAAGGTTTCCATGGCAACACATTCCCCCCAGATTCCCAGGTTATCACATAGTGATTATTATCCAACACCCCAAAGAAGTTGTAGGAGATATGATTTAGGGAGCTCCTAAAGGTGACCCTGAAGACTCCTTTGTCCCCCAAATTAGAACATGGGTGGGAGACACAAACACAAAGTGCCATTGTGTGGCTAGCCTGGCGTCTTTGGGAGCCAATCCTGACAGTTCTGCTTTTTAAAGGCCTGGGCTGTGTCAGAATGAGATTGGGCTCTGCTCAGCAGAAGTCTTGGCCAGCCCTAAAACATTGCCCAACAGCTCCAGCTCTGTCCTCGCTGACCTGCTTCTCATTCCCCTTTTGGGGTCTATTCTGGAAAGGAGAGCCATGAGAATCCTCCTCTGAGACCCTGTTGGACAGGAGAACACCCACTGAGATCCCCCAGGCCGGGGCAGCAGTGGAGGGGGAACATGACTTAAAAAGTGCTGAGGGAGCTGGCCCACATACACAGAAGGGGGTGACAGCAGGAGGTGGGGTGAGGGAGTGGGTGTCAGCCCCTGCTTTCCTGACAGGGGACAGGAATTGAGCAGCTTCTTGGCGCCTCTAGACCAAAGGGTGTGAAGCATCAGATAACATATATTTTAGGTTTTGCAGGCCAGATAGTCTCTGTACAACTACCTCACTTTGCCCTGCAGCACAAAGGCAGCCACAGACAGTAGTAAATAGTAGGCATAGCTGTGTTCCAATGAAACTTTGTTCACGGGGGCGCCTGGATGGCTCAGTGGGTTAAGCATCTGCCTTCGGTTCAGGTCAGGATCTCAGGGTCCTGGGATCGAGCCCCAGTAGGGCTCCCAGCTCAGCAGGGAGCCTGCTTCTCCCTCTCCCTCTGCCCCCCACCCTGTTCCTGCTCCCGCGTGTGTGCGTGTGCTCTCTCTCTCAAATAAATGGGTAAAATCTTTGAAAAACACAAAAAAACAAAACTTTGTTTATAATCCTCCCCACACCAACCACAGTTGGCAGCTTTTAAGCAGCAGGCGTGAGCACTGGAAGCCAAGTGGGGTAGAAGGGCCCACAGGGACCCCCGGGGCCAAGCGCAAACAGACCCATCCGCAGACCCACCTCAGAAACAGCCACAAGCCCTAGCTGACGAAAGGGCGACTTACAACTGGGCACAGGTACCAAAAAAGGAAAATTCCACACATTCCCATACCTCCTCACTCCCCACCTGAACCACAGCCCCCAGCACTGCCTCCTGGCAGACAGTCTGCCTCCCTGTCCTGCTGTCCTGTGGGCTGCTCCCCTGCGGTGTGTTCAATAAACTTCTATCTCCTTTGTTCTGCCTTGGGTGAATTCTTTCACCGCCAGTCCCTCCACTCAGCTGGGTTGCCCACACCTACCAGTGGTCTGGATTTGGCCTGGGGGCTGCAGTTTGCTCCCCCCTGCTCTAGGCCCAAGAATGGAGACAAGCCTTAGGAGACAAGCCACCAGGCTCCCTTAAACAGATCTCTGCTAACCAAAGCCTTTAGGTTAACAATCAGATGGTCTCACTGTGTTATCTTGTGCACCTTTGACTCCCGGTGGGACAGTGAGGAGCTAATGCAAGTGTTCCTACGCAGTGCTTTTGACCTTCACACAGACCTATTAGAGGCTGATGAAAGCAACAGAGCCACAAAAAAAAAATGCACCAGCACGTACACAGTTTGCTTGCATACACTCTCAAGGGAAGTACAGCCTACCTTAAGCTTATTCATGATCACCCAGAGGCCTAAAAACCCTAGGGTAAGATCCCTTGCTTACCCAGAAAGACAGCAAATTTGTTTTTATAGATCAAAGAGTTCTTACAAAACACTTAAAAAAAAAAAAAAAAGACAAATCACACAAAGAAACAATTCACAGAATACAAATGACCACAAAAAAAGAGGTGGAAAGATGCTCTGTCTCACAAACAAAGAAAAATTTTTAAAAATCATGGTTATACCATTTTCACCAGATCAGACTGGCTAATATTTAAAAGGCTAATAGGGGCGCCTGGGTGGCTCAGTGGGTTAAAGCCTCTGCCTTCGGCTCAGGTCATGATCCCAGGGTCCTGGGATGGAGCCCCACATCATCGGGCTCTCTGCTCAGCAGGGAGCCTGCTTCCTCCTCTCTCTCTGCCTGCCTCTCTGCCTACTTGTGATCTCCGTCTGTCAAATAAATAAAATCTTAAAAAATAATAATAAAATAAAATAAAAGGCTAAAAACAAGGTCTGGGGAAGGGGTGTGGAGAAAGGGCCACTCTTATCCATGCTGGTACAATAGTATTAGGATGGAACCTGTGGGGAAGACCAGCAATCCCACTTCTAGGAATTTATTTTACGGGAAGGTATGTACAGGGGTGTTCCCTCCAGTAACACCATAAATCGGGAAGACTAGAAACCAACCCAAATGTTCATGAGCAGGAAACTAGTTGAGTAAATTATGGTATATCTATATTACAGAATAACATAGAACTGTTTCATAATGAGGCGGAGCTCTAGAGTTTAAAATAATAAGGTAGATTTCTAGGTACCGGCAGAAAAACATGTGAAAAGAACTAAGTAAAAAAGGCAAACTGATAACAGCCTGTTTTTAAAAAAAAGAATAACATTGGTATATGCAGATTTACATTTTAAATTGCTGAAGGTGTGCTTATAGAATTTCACAGCCTATACTTTCTATTCCTAAAATATTGACTTCTGAAAATAAAAACATTTTTGTCTATGATCATAAAAAAGGAATCCAGAAATCAAATTGTTATAGGCCTACTAGCCTCCTCCAAATGTTCCTTGAAAACTATAAGCTCATTCTTTTTTTTCTTTTTTTCTTTTTTTAGTAGTCTCCATACCCAACGTGGGGCTTGAACGCACAAACAGGAGATCAAGAGTGCCTGGGTGGCTCAGTGGGTTAAGCCGCTGCCTTCGGCTCAGGTCATGATCCCAGGTCCTGGGTTCGAGCCCCGCATCGGGCTTTCTGCTCAGCAGGGAGCCTGCTTCCTCCTGTCTCTCTGCCTGCCTCTCTGCCTACTTGTGATTTCTCTCTGTCGAATAAATAAATAAAATCTTAAAAAAAAAAAAAAAAAAGAGTCATAAGCAAGCAGGGGGAGGGGTAGGAGGAGGGGGGACAAACGGACTCCAGGCTGAGAGTGGAGACTGACATGGAGTTCAATCCCAGGACCATGAGATCATGACCTGAGCCAAAATCAAGAGCCGGACACTCAACTGACTGAGCCACCCAGGTGTCCCCTGCCAAAGCCTTTCTTAAAGGTGATTCATGGTGTGGTGGTTTTTACCCACTTGTCTTCTACTTTATTACAATAAAACATCTTTCTTCATCTCAGAGCATAAACTCCTGACATTCAAGGCCCATCTCTTTTTTATCCCTAATTTTACCCCTAAATTCTGCCATAACATAGGCACAGCATGACCAAAATAATGGGAATGATGCCAGGTTTTTAATTTTCATCTTGATGAAAGATCTGGTCATTTTCATGCTGTCAAAGAACAAACAGAACCATGACTTTTGTTTCACAATTTACACAACGTAGTGGGATTTGTGTACTTTGGATAGTTCTGAAATATTTCTTACTGTTTCGACATCTGTTTTCCCCCAGGAATTTGAGAAGGAGGGGGATACATCCATTTAAAAAAGAAATCTACCGGGACGCCTGGGTGGCTCAGTTGGTTGGACGACTGTCTTCGGCTCAGGTCATGATCCCGGGGTTCCAGGATCGAGTCCCACATCGGGCTCCCAGCTCCATGGGGAGTCTGCTTCTCCCTCTGACCTTCTCCTCGCTCATGCTCTCTCTCACTGTCTCTCTCTCAAATAAATAAATAAATAAATCTTTAAAAGAAAAGAAAAGAAAAAGAAATCTACCTGGTTAAGAAAATAGAAGTAACACACAAAAGAGTACAAAGTCAATCTCCCTCATATCACAGAGGGCAAGGCTGCCAGAGTTCCCAGAGATGCATGTGTCACTCACAGCCCTGTGTCACCCACACCTGTGTGTCACCTACGTCCAAAGCATACCACATACACAGCCCCCGCTGTGCCTTTCACACCTAACACAGAGTTCTCTGAACTTTCCATTTCCGTGGGCTCCCACCAGACAGTCATCCCCTCTCACCGGGACGAAGTTAACCAGGCAAAGCACAGGAAGGGGCAAAAGAAGAGGCACTGGGCCTGCCTGGGCCTGTCTTCGGGCTCAGGCTCACAGCCTGCAGGCAAGGGGTCACACAGATACCAGCACCTCTCTGAGCTCCTTCCAAGAAGACCGGCATCCCCAGGGCTCCCTCAAAGCCAAACAAGCACCCCTCAACAGCAGGACTCCTGACTCTTAGTGGAAAGGGACATCAGAAACCAGAGGCCCCTGCAAATCGGGATGGCAGGTACCACGTCATAAAAATGTTTGTCACAGGGAAACCGAGGCAAGCCAGACATTGCTGTTGGGACAGAAATCTCTCTGAAGAGCACAGTATTCTCACTTCTTTCCCACTGGCCAGCTCTGAAGGGCCAGCCTGTAGAGAGCTCCCTTCTTCCTCCTAGGGAAGACATGTTTGGCCTTCTTTGACTGACTTTCTTCTAACAACCTCTCCCACCTCACAAAGAAGCACGTTCTGTGGTATTCTGCTGCTACAGATAAGGCAGCACACTGGGGTGCCTGGGTGGCTCAGTTGTTAAGCGGCTGCCTTCAGCTCAGGTCTGGGATCAAGTCCCACGTCTGGCTCCTTGCTCTGCGGGAAGCCTGCTTCTCCCTCTCCCACTCCCCTTCCTTGTGTTCCCTCTCTCTCTCTCTTTTTTTTTTTAAGATTTTATTTATTTATTTGACAGGCAGAGATCACAAGTAGGCAGAGAGGCAGGGAGGGAGAGAGGGAGGAAGCAGGTTCCCCGCAGAGCAGAAAGCCCGATGCGGGGCTCAATTCCAGGACCCTGAGACCATGAACTGAGCTGAAGGCAGAGGCTTTAACCCACTGAGCCACCCAGGCGCCCCTTGTGTTCCCTCTCTTGCTGTCTCTCTCTGTTAAATAAGTAAAATCTTAAAAAAAAAGAAAAAGAAAAAGAAAAAGACAGGGGGGCACTCAAGCATCCCAAGAAAACACCTCTCTCCCCAGGGTGGCGGCTCTCTGTACCCTGGCATTCAGTAAACCACGACAAGAGGCAGCCATGTACACCCTTGAATTTTTCGTTCCATTCTGGACAAAGGCAATGGTTCAGGGTGGGGAGATTTCAAGGGAGGGTTGTTTTTAGGTGGCACTGTTAACCAGAGCCGCCATGGGAAATGAGAGAAAAGAAAGTGGGTGGCAGCTTTTTTCTCTCTACTCCTGTCTTCTCTGGGCACGTGGCTAGTGAGCTGGCTTCCTCAGCATGTAAGCCAAGGTCAGCAGGCAAGGGGTGGGCCTGCTCCAAGAGCCGAGTTCTGCTGCCTTCAGGCCTACCTAGAGAACCTCCCCAGCACAGGAGGCCATGACTGGCTTTGCTGCCAGGCCACTTCATCCCCAGCAGTCCTCTCCTGCTTGGGATGTCCAGGCACAATAGGCAGATGGAAGGCAAGGAAACTGAAGCCAAAAAAAAACTGCCTCAAATTCACAGAGCGAGGACTGAACAAGAGATCTTTAAAGAATCAATACTTACTGTTAATGAGGTGAAAGTCATGCACATCCCACCAAAGCCATTCAGAGCCAGGGAAACGAAGATGAGCACGGAGAGGGCTGTAAGGAAATGGAAAGCTCATCATCGGGGAACCACAGATGAGCTTCCGGAAGTCGAGGGCCTGGCCCAGTGCCTCGCAGGGAGCAAGCGGAATGGATGACAAGCCATCTGGGGTTAGTGATGGACACCTGGGGAGCTGGAACAGCCTCTTCCTCGCCACCATCCTCTTGCCTATTTTACAGAGCCTGGGTTCCTGCGGAAGGTGTAGCCCCATCCCCCTTTCTCCACTAACCTTAGCAGCAAGCCACAGGCCTTCTCCGAAAACAAAAATACAGGTGCTCAAAAATTAGTGGATGAGCCTGGCCAAGATTTTGGCAAACCTCAAGTGCTATTTTGGTGTTTGTTCTGAAAGTCCTTGAAGCAATGGCTCTACCTGAACAGGGCTGGGGACCAGCTGGATTCTAAGCCATCATTTTTTTCTTTTTAAGTAAGCGCTACGCCCAACGTGGGGCTCGAACTCATGACCCGAGATCAAGGGTTGCATGCTCTTCCAACTGAGCCAGCCAGGTGCCCCAACTTCTAACCCATCTTTATAGTGCTGGCCTGGGCTGCCTCAGGGGACTCAGCTCCCAAGTTATGCACACATCCCTCAGCTGGCCTGGTTCTAGAACTCAGGTTGGCATCAGGGAGGGCACTGGGGCCTGGCCTAGCTTGGTGATGGGATGGGAGTACTGCACACCCCAGGAGCTTCTCTTAGACGTCTGTCTGGAGTGACCACTGTCTTACCCAGTCCCCCATTTAAGACAAGTGACAGGGTGAAGGCTAACAGGCATCCCCTCTGACTTGAGCAGTGAGCCCCAGGCCTGGCATGGCTACAGCAAGCGGGTCTGCGAGCACCTCTGGGCACTCTCTCCCCAGTCCCTGACCAAAGAGTAGAGGAAAAGCATACTCACAGTTCGGGTTACTTGCTCCATAGGCAATCAGCAAGCAGGAGACAGCAAAGCAGGCACTAAAAACAAGGAGAAATAATACATTATTTATTATTACTGTTGTTATTAATGGTGTTCTTAGGAAGTATTTACTATGGGTCAGATGCTTCCAGAGAATTTGCATACATTCTCTCGTTTAATTTAACAGTTCTGAGGAGTACAACTGGCTCCATTTTACTGATGAAGAAAATAAAACAAAGAAAGAAAAAACCAGGAATGCTTGGGTGGCTCGGTTGGTTGAGCTGCTGCCTTCAGCTCAGGTCATGATCCCAGGGTCTTGGGATCGAGTCCCGCATGGGGCTCCTTGCTCAGCCGGAAGCCTGCTTCTCTCTCTGCCTCTGCCTGCCACTCTGCCTGCTTGTGTTCTCTCTCTCTCTCTGGCAAATAAATAAATAAATAAAATCTTTAAAAAAAAAAAAAAGAAAGAAAGAGAAAACCACACATTCTCACAAAGTCTCATAGACAGCAGCTGTCTAAGCTAGAATTCAGGGCCCAAAGGCAGATCTGATGAACACCACACTACACTATCCCCTCCCATCCTCAGACTGGAGAGGCCAGGGTTTTGAAGTGAGTGGGCACGACCCGTTCCCCAGGTTCCTACGCCCACTCTACAGAGGAGCGGTAGTACCTCACCGAGCATGAGGGAGCTGAGCGGCAGCTTCTGAATCCTGTCTGCTTAGCTCCAACCTGGGGACCAAGGCCTCTTATGCTCCAAAGAATGAATGAGACTGATCCTCCACCCGTTCCCTTCGCGGTCACAGAGCTCACCCATTGCAAACCACAGCCCTGTAGATGATCATTTCCAGCGGGACTGGTCAGGGGAGGGCTGTGGGCTGAGAGGACCCACTGCTTGGCGGACTAACCCTGAGTTTGGTGGACTGGAGCTTTATAGGCCAGGGGCACGCACCTCAGGAAGTACAAACCAGTGTTCTTAATGACAAGCAACCAAGTAGGCCCCAGGGCCCCGAGCCTTTCTTATGCAATACTAGCACACAGCAAGGACCACAGGACCTACTGATTTGGTGGCAGAATGGAGAGGAGCCCCACTCTGGGTGGGCATTTAGGGAGCTGACAGTGTGGCTGACAGCAGGGACCAGGATTCTCCACAGTGGGGATCTCAGCCCAGGAGTCCCACCTGCCCGCCCCCAGACCCTGCACTGACCTGCCCAGCAGCCTGAGCTTCCTTGGGCCATATTTGTCCATGACGATGCCGAGAGGCAGGGTGATGGCACTGAGCAGGAAGGAGCCTACGGTGAACGCCAAGTTGAGCATCTCATCCTGGGCCTGGCAGCTAAGCCAGCCATTCATCCAGCTGACATCCTCGGATTCCTGCTCCGGCTCTGCTGTGCCCCCCACTGTGCCGTTGGTGACAGTATCTGTATGTGTAGAGGGAGGGAAACTTGATCACAGGGTTGAGGCAGGGATTCCCAAAGATCAGCGGGGCAGCTGCACATTCAGACCCCACTGGAAATGTTAGGTCTGGCTCTGGCTACCCCGGGGCAGGCTTGACTGACTGTGCATCTGGCCCCAGCCCCTTGGAGCAGTAACGCAGAGGCTCTTATCTTTTGTAGAGGTCGCAAACCTTCTGGAGACTCCAATAAAGGAATCCATGCTCCTCCTCCGAAAACGCACACAAAGGCTTGCCCACAGTTTCAGGGGTTTCCCGTGTCCCTTGAGGCACGCATGAGCCCCAGCTTGAGATTCCCATTCGAGAGTAACCTACATCAGAGAAGATTAGGACTTAGGAACCAGCCTAGGCTGTGGGGTCACCGGCCGGCTGGAAATCTCAGCAGCTCTGTCCGTGGAAACAGGCTGCGGCCAGTCTATCAGGGCTCCACCCTAGACCACCTGAGAGGGACAAGCTGCTGGGGACACTGCAATGCCCTGGTTCTCCTCGGTCAACCAAAGGGAAGAGCAAAACCCCTTGGAGAAGTTTTTTGGTTTTGTTTTTTTTTTTTTTAATAGTCCTAAGTCATTAGCTTTCACTTGTTAAGGTCCACCTTTCTTACTTTCCCTGCTGGGGTCATGTTTTGCTGTCCCCTGAGGCCACACCTGTGCTACCTGCAGTCTCGGCCCTAATCGCCCCTCCAAAGTTCACCCAGCCGGGAGAGGGCGAGACATAGGGAGGAAGAAGTGCTGCGGCAGCTGCAGGCAGGAGGGTGGAGCACAGGCCGGAAGGCGGCAGAGGAAGCCTCTCCTCTTGGGGGCCCAGCTAGTTAAAGATGCTGACTAATCCTTCCAGAGAGGAGCAGCCTCTGATTAGATGCGAGGTAACACTGGGAGAGGCGAGGAAACACCTCTCTGCTGATAACTGCCCCCCTCCAGATTGCGGCCCTCTGGCGCCAGGGCCGTAAAGCTGAGGTCGGCAAAGGCCTGCCCAGGCCTCCCAGGGCTGCCCTAAGGTCATGGAGAAGGATGCACTTAGGATGAATCATGCTATGTATGCCAGCCTCTCACCAACAGCCCCTGCTGGGGGCACATCGATTGAGGGGGAGGGGCCAGAATCTGGCCTCTGGGTTTCAATTTTGGTACCTCTACTTCCTACTTGGATAACCTTGGAAAAATGACTTAATATCATTCTACCTGTTTCTTTATTTGCAAAATGGCACAACACGGTAGTTGTATCTACCTCCTAGAGTCGGGGGGAAGATACATGAGGAACTCCGGACAACACTTTAGAGCTTACACGGACATAGAAAGTGCTCGATAAACAACAGCTATGACCTGCTATTATTATCACTATTATGGGAGGCCTGGGATGGTGTAACTGGCCAGCGGTGGAGCTGGACAAAGGCACTGGGCGCAGGCTCCCACAACAGTGTGTGTGTACCATGACTTTGTGTCTCATCTCCCATTGGGCTGGCAGCCCACGTCTCCAGCACCTCACCCAGGTCCTGGGGTGCAGCAGGTGTTTACCAAATGAATGAAAACGATGGGAGTACTGCAGTCAGATCACCGAGGCCAAGAGGATACAGACAAAAGAAAGGAAATAGTATGTATGAAACCAAGGAGAAGACAGAGGGGATTTAAGGAGATGAAAAGCACAAGGTCAACCTTCTGAAACCACAGAAATGAAACCTAACAAGCCAGATTCTCTCCCCACCCCCAAACCCTGCCCCTCTGTCTCCTCAGAGAGACCCCACTACGCTGACAGCACAAACACATGACCAGCAGGATCATCTGAGTCCATGAGCATCCAGGTCAGAAGCCCCGCACGCATTGCCCTAGCCGGGGCCCGGAGCTGCTCGTCCGCGGTGGCATAGCTTCGGCACAGGCGGCGCTGCCTCCGAGGCTGGCGCTGGTTTCAGTGGACGGCTCGCGGCCAGCAGCAACAGGAACTGCACGTGAAGTGGGAGGACAGGGCCTCCACACCGCAACGGCCATTTCCCGGTTGGTGTGCAGATACAAGCAAAGCAACATACAACTGTCACAGAGGGAACGGGTGGAGAAGGCGCCTCGGGGTCTGGGATCACTGGCTTGCGAACCCTGACTGTGGCCGCTCAGGGTCTGGGACCGCACTACAGAACACAGGAGAACTCAGGGCTTGGAGAACTCTGGGTCCGCGGCTATAAGCAGAGACAGCCCGAGCTAGACAGGTAGCCAACGGAGCCAGGAAGCACTGTCTCTGAGTAGAGGCCCCAGGGTGCCTGCCCCCGGTTTTTCCAGAGCTGGACCCATAAACCCAAGACTGTACTTGCCACAAGAGAGAAGATAAATCCCAAGGCAATGTACTCAAGGCAGTCTCCCTGCCTTGCTGTAAGTGAGGATGGTGGTGGAAACATCTTGAATTTAAAAAGAACTGGACAGGGGCACTCCTAAGGAGAGAGGCAGGAGTGGAGGGAAGGGTATCTGTCCCCATCTTTTTTTTTCCCCCCTAAAGATTTTATTTATTTATTTGACAGACAGAAAGAGAGAGCGCAAAAGCAGGAGGAGCAGCAGAGGCAGAAGCAGGCTCTCCACTGAGCAGGAAGCCTAATGCAGGGCTCCACCCCAAAGCCCTGGGATCAGGACCTGAGCCGAAGGCAAATGCTCAACCTACTGAGCCACCCAGGCACCCCTGTCCCCCATCTTTCATCCTGGAGCCACTACACACAGGAAAAGAGACTTACACACTTTGGGCCACCAGCTTTAACTCCTTTTTTTTTTTTTTTTTTAATTTTATTTGTCAGATAGGGCAAGCACAAGCAGGGGGAGCAGCAGGCAGAGGGAGAAACAGGTTCCCCACTCCCAGCAACCTCTCAATGAGCAAGAAGCCCTAAACAGGACTCGATCCCAGGACCCTGAGCCAAACGAAGGCAGACGTTCAGCGGACTGAGCCACCCAGGCATCTCCAGCTCTCTCTCTTTAAAAAAAAAATCCCTGCCAACTGGGCTGCCTGACCCTTGCACTCCTGCCTCTAGGCAGTGATGTCCAGCAACAGATAAGCCCAGGATAGGGAGTCTCAGTGGCCTCTCTTGTCTGTCCGTGAAGCAATGCAAGAGAGTCCCTTGCTCCCAGAGGAGACTAGTCTTTGGTGAGCCCAGCTTTGTTGGCAGTAAACAGCCCACATGAATAATCACAGATCCGACAAATGCCCAAACACAGCCACACCCAGGCTGTTCCGCTCCCTCTGCTCCCACCTGGGCCACTGTGGGCCAGAAGAGACACAAACAGATAAGCACCAAAGAAGTGTCAAGCCCCAGGGTGCCCCTCTGCTCCCAGCCTAGCCTGTTCCACACCTCACCTGCACCTGTTTATCAAACATGCCTCTCAGTTGGGCGGCCAGAGTGGCCTGGCCCAGTCCGGCCCGGGGAAGGTGAACCAAGAGGACAGGCAAGCAATTGGTGTGGCCAGAGTGTGCCGAATCACTGTGAGTCTGCTGAGGGGCCAGGAAGAGAGAACAATGCCTGCACTGTTCAGCCCTCCTCACAGCAGACTAACACACAATCTGTACACTGAAAGCAGGGGACAAAAGCGGGTGCTATGACCCCACTTGGGCTCCCCTGGCCTCCCTGGGTCAAGGAGGGGGTTCCCCCCACCCCAGACAAACAAAGGGAACGGCTGCATGATGCTTAAAGGAACAAGGGGGCACTGGGCTGGAGGCTCCTTGAATTCCTGAGCATGTCCCTTCTCTGACTGCTTACTGCCTGCCTGCCCCCAAACCCGGGATGCAGGCCCCTGGACCTCCCTGCTGATGGTCCCTGCCCCAGGATCTCCTGTCACTTTCCTAAATCCTTAGTCTATCCGGCAACAGGAAGCAGTATCTCAGTCCAACAGGGAGATGTAGATGAGAGGTCAGCCTCAGACGCAGAGCAAACACAAGGCAGGACACAGACAGTCAGAGGGCCATCCTGGGTAGGCCAGAGCCTAGCCTCTACTTGTGGCCGTGTGTGCTGGCCACTTACTCAGTGGCTTTCGTTCCATGTCGCTTAGTGCTCTCACTCCCCGCCCACCGTCCACAACAGGACACCGGAGGCTTTGGAGCAGTCATGGTGCTTGTCTGACGTCTCATAGACAGCACCTTATGGAGAAGCTGGACCTGAGTCCAGGCTGCTGGACCTCAGAGTTCCTGGTTTTAGCCTCTGGGCTGTGCTGATGCTGTACTACCTGGGTCCAACGCTTTCCAAGAGAATATAATGAAGGGACAGAGACAGCACAGACAGCCCCAGGTGGCCCTTAATGACACCCAGTGTGAATGGGACTGACCCCAAGATCCTCCCTGAGAGTCAGCCCAAGTTGGACAAAATCTTAATGCAACACCACGAAGGCAGGTGGGGCCCACAGATGTGGGAGAGGGAAAGTGGGTCATGAAATGGGAAGAAGAAAGGCAAGGTTGGGAGGAAAGGCTGAGGGTTCCAGCTCCTTTCTCTGACTTACTGTGAGGCCATGGACACCAGCATTCAGACCTTCTCATCCGTTGCTAGAGAATGTTTATTTTTTTAAATCCCAAATAAAGCGAGGTGGAAAGGGGAGTAGGGGGAGCGGGGAGTGGGGAGTGGAAACAGTCACATTCACAGCAATACAAGTCAAAGGGTGGGCTTTCAAAAGCTATTCAAAGCCAGCAGCCTAGGGGCGCCTGGGTGGCTCAGTGGGTTAAAGCCTCAGCCTTCAGCTCTGGTCATGAACCCAGGGTTCTGGGATCGAGCTCCGCATCAGGCTCTCTGCTCAGCGGGGAGAGCCTGCTTCCTCCTCTCTCTCTGCCTGCCTCCCTGCCTACCTGTGATCCCTGTCTGTCAAATAAATAAATAAAATCTTAAAAAAAAAAAAAAAGCCAGCAGCCTTTGCGTGAGGAGGAGACCATTAAAAGAGGGCCTCCAAGCAGCAGGGAAGGTCTCCTGCCAACCTCTGCCACCTCGGCCCACCTGCGGGGCCCCAGGCCCATCTCTGCTTCCCTGGTGGACAGCGGCCCCTCTGCCCTCTCAGGGCCCGGGGGACCAGCTTCCTGCTTTGTTTCATGAGGGGTACAGCTCCACTGCCACTACAGGCAGCAAGACTTGGGTCTGCCTTGGTGTCCGTGAATGAGCTAGGCCGTGAAGGGAACAGAACTCGGGTCTGCCTTGGTGTCCGTGAATGAGCTAGACCGTGACTTCCTTGGGCAGAGACCGCAACTCCCACCCATGCCCCATGCCCAGTTTGTGGCAATACTGCAATAATTCCTAAGAGTCTAACAGGCGAATCCGATCGTCGCCCTCCTATGCCCCTGTCACTTCTTCCTGCCTTGAGAATAAAATAATCCAACTTCCCCACGTGGCCTCCTAGGCCCTGTGGGCCCTGGCCACCTCCCACCTCTTCTTGCCCCACTCCTCTCCCAACTCACCCCTCATTGCCCTCCCCGCTTCCCCCTAAACCTCAGAGAGGCCCTCCCACCCAAGTTGAACTGGATCCCCACTGCCGTTCTCCTTCCTGGCCCCCTGCTCTCACTGCAGTCCGGACCTCCACTTGGAAGCATATGGTCTGTGGGTTTGATGCTGGTGGACTACGGACTCCCTGAGGGCCAGGACTGCTCTGCACCCCCCAGCACAACACCTCAATGCTTACTGGACATGTGGGTTAGATGAAGAGATTAACAGCCCCCTGACCTGACCCTGTCCAAGCGGGCCATCAGATGACTGAGAAAATGAAGAAAGAGGTCAAGAGTGGGGAGGTATGGCGGTCATCCCGAGGCCAAAAGGACACGGGTCTGGGAAAGCCCTGGACTTCCTGGGCTAGAAAGCCAGACAGCAGCCCAACCACACCAGGGGGGCTGGGGAGGCAAAGCCCAAATGCTGGGCACGGGTCCTTAACAATCTCATGTGGTGAGAAAGGCAAAAAGAGCTGAGAGGCAGCAGAGAAACAGGCTCACTCCTTCTCCCACCTCACCACACTGCAACCCAACACCATGTGTCCGGGGCCAGATTCTGGCTGGCGTCCCAAGAATGAGTTCTGAGAACGTTTCAACAGGTTTAGGCAAATTTTCTTGAGAGAAAAACCCAAAAGCCAAGGTCCTATAAGTGACAAAAAGCTGACAAATTGGCATCTCAAGCAGCGGCAGACCAGTCAGCTTTTCACAAGTCTAACATAATAAACTCCATAAATGGCCCCACTGCTTCTCAGCAAGTCAGCCATCCACCAAGTTTAAACATATTAGGCCTAAGCGGAAACCTTGACCCTATACGCTCCAGGCACTCCAGGGAGGCAAGGCCTGGAGGAGACTCCTGCCTCCAAAAGGTGACAGGCTACTTGGGACTCCAAGAATCGAGAAGCAGGGAGGCCAGAGAGATAAGCTGTGTGGAATCAGCGGGGCTGCCCGTCCAGGATGCTGGATCAGCAGGCCTTCCAGGTAGTCAGAAAAAAAACAAAATCAAAGGCAGGGGCAAAGGCACGGGATAAGAAGTTGATGTTCAACTGCCACCCTGACCCTTCACCTTCACTTTGATTTATAGGAGGGACGGGGTCGAGCCTCTTACCGGCTTCAAAACCAGCTCAGCATTGTGTTGGCAGTCTCTGCAACTCCTCCCACTTTAAATGGAGGAAGAAGCCAAGGTCGAGGCAGGAATGAAGTGACCAGCCCCAGTGCTACCAGTACCATAAAATACATTAAGTCAGTGGACAAGCTCAGAAAAGAAACTTAGAATCTGGCCTTCTACAGTAGGAACCTTTCCCTCCCACACTCCCCGCCAAAAAATCAACCACAATAGTCCCTCAGTCTGGATGAGACACTGAAAGCTACACCTGGAAATGAGGTTTCTCTCTGTTTTTAGGAAAGACCCTCGGTGCAGCCTGAAAGAATCCATCAGAGAGGGAGGCAGGAAGGGTCATGAGCTAAAACGGAGGAGAGAGGGAGGGAGAGGAAGAGCCAAACACTCCAACCTGCTCCTTCCAGAGTCCTTAATCTGCTAACATCTCTTGGGCAAAGCAGAAAGCTTGTTCAAGGAACAAGGTCTGAGTGACTCTCCCATCTCCCTAGATTTCTTGCTGATGTGCGGAAAAGTCTGCCAAGAACCCTTAGGCTATTAGGAAATATTTCTGAGTAGCTAAAGGCTAAAGGTTATAAATTATATACTCTCTACCCTCCCCCAGGTGACCTCTGCATCCCCTTCGTTTCTCCTGCCCCTAACCTGCCCAGCAAAGCTTCCTTAGAAACTGAAACACTCAGAAATCTCCTGGGACTACCAAGAAAGGGAAACAAGGACTCTACATGGGGTTATAGGTAGCATGAGCTGGTCCAAAGCTTTCTCTTCCCCCCAATTTAGAACGCTAACAAGAAAAGGCATGCCAGTGCTGTGATTCAGAGGGTCAAACTCTACCCATCTCCCTCTAAGGGGACTCGTGCAGGAACTGGCTGACAAAGGCAATGGAAAGAGACATTACGGAGTTCAGCTATTAGGTAGCCACTGCTGGGGATAGCAGAGGGCAGAGGGAAACATTTCTTATCAAGGTTACCTAGGAAAGGGGTAGGAGGGTAGAGGTGGAGAGGCACTTGGGTCTCACTGTTCAGCTGAATCTACTAATCTACAACAATTAGGAGCCTTGGACGGGGTCAGGGGGGTGTGAAGGTAGGAGTTGGGGTTAGATTTCTTATAGACAAGCATCCTCAGCCTGCATTCAGCAAAACCAATGGTGTGGCAAAGAGAGACAACAGAACAAGTGTTATTTCCCTAAATACCCCCTTTGCCTCCCTCCACAATGGCAGGCAGATAGAAGGCCACTGGGATGTTCTCACAGCCTGTGGGAGGAAATGTCCTTTGGAAAATCATAAAGCAGCAAAAAATAGACAAGAAATTGTAGCTGACATGCCCTTAAGAGACTCCATAATGGCCTGACTAAAACATCTAGATTCCAGATGAAGCTTCAGTGGGGTGGAGGCCAAGCCACTTCCTCTCTTTCTGCACCCCAGCCACTGAGTCAGGAGTTCCTCTTTCTCACAGTCAGGCAGCAACGTATTTAGTGCAAGGCAAGTGATGTGCTATGCACTGGAAGGAGAGGAGTCCAGCAATGTTCCTTAAGGCGGGAGGAAGGACACCCTGGACTTAGGGGGATTCTGGCTCTACCGCAGTCCTTGGGCAAGCCAGAAGATGGGCCTGGGCCTCGGTTTCTTCATCCACAAAACAGCCAATGACACGTACCCAGCAGAGAGGGCTGAGCGAGGATCAAACGGGGCTTCTGCTAAACCGGGAGGTGCGAGGTAGTACTGCTGGCCGATCTTTCACTCCCGTCTCGCCCTCTCCCAAAGCTCCCACTCCGGGAACCACCCCCAGCCCGAGCCGCCCGTCTCACCTGGCTCAGTACACAGGTACGAGTAAAAGCCCTCCGACTTAAGCATGATGAGCAGCGAGCCCCAGCCCAGGAGGACTGCCGAGAAGAGGAGGTTTTCCAGCACGGCTGTGCAGGCCATCCACCAGCGGCGCCGATGGGCTGTGGCTAGGGTGGGCGCCATGGCGCGGCGCGGAGGCCCGGCTCCGGCTTCGGCTCCGGTTCGGCGGCCACCTGCACACAGATCTCGGCGTCAGCGCCCGGCGCTGCCCAGCCTGTGCGGCCAACCCGGGCCGCTGCCGCAGCGTGCGGGGCTTGTCACCGCTCCGCGGCCCAGGCGGTAGGGGCGCGCGGCGAAGGAAGCCCCAGCCCGGCCTGGGTCCTGGGCCAGCTAGTCTGCGGCTGGCTCGTGCGTCCGCCCTCAGCTCCGGGACAGCGGCCCCGGCCCGGCGGGGAGACCTCTCCCTCGGCGAGTTCCGAGGTAACCTGAGGCAGGGAAACAAGGAGAGACTAAGACATGCTCAGGGGCGTGGAATTAATCGGGCTCTCCGCAGATCTGACACAGCTTGGGGACCGGCAGGAGAGGCACCTTACGTCCGGATACCTGGGCAGGGCCATACCTGGGGGGCTGCCACTCCCTGGGACCCTGACAGAAGCCCTCCCGCCCGCACTGGAGACCCTTCCTCAGAGCTCGTTCCTTCAACCACAAGATCAGCGAACAGCGTCCGGAACGGCCCGCCCCCGACCCGCTCATTGGCCTGACGGCTAGAAACTGCGGCGCCATTGGCCGCTGTCTAGGTCGCTAGGCGCTGCGGCCACGCGAACCCCGCATGGGAAAGGCGAAGCCGGTTCAAACCGGCGGCGCGAGCCACCTGCGCGACCCCCAACCAGGGGTGTTTCCTCGGCATTAAGACTGTTCCCAGAAGCGGACCCCCGTCTCGCCATCTCCTAGCTGCCTCCTCTTTTCGTCATCTCTTCCCTGGCGGCTCCTCATCGGTCACATGTTGTCTCCCTGCACCCCTATTCGAGCACCTTCTGTCCTCCTAGCACCTATGCCCAGGACCTAGATACCAAAATCCAGCTCACCAGGCTCCCAGCAGCGTGTGTCGGGCCCGGCCGGCGCCTTTTCTGTCTCCTTTTATTCCAGCGCTTTTATTCCAACCCAAGATGAAAACACTGCCGCACGCTGATTGGCTGAATCGGGGCTGGAAACAAGCACTGACCAATCAGAAGCCACCTGCCCGCCCGGCGGCGAGCAGAAGCCGGTTCCGGCCGGACTCCGAGACAAACAAGAGAGCTGGGGGGGCCCCGGGCAGCGGCGGGTCGTGCCTCTCCTCTGCTGCTTTTAACTGGAGTCACAGCCGGGCTGGGAATCCCTGGGGGCATTGCCCCAACGACTCTCAGAACCTCACTCTGAAGCCCTACCTGGGTCAGGCTCCCCCGGTCGATGATCCAGTAACCCCCGGACTGCGTGCCTGTCTCCCTCACACCCAGCTGGTGCTTCTGCACTCCATTCTTCTCCGGCCCGCTTGTGGAGTCCCCAGCTTCCCCTCTGACCTGGGCATCATGTCCCGATGCTCTGGCTCCGTGTGGGTCGTTCCGCTCCCGCCGCCTCCGCTGCTTCTCCCACACAACGCTGCCATCCCCGGCTGCCTCGGGCTTTGTGTTCTGATTCCTCGTTCGCCTGTCCCCAGTGTCCTCCATCCAGGCGCTGTCTGCTCATCCTGGATCCCCGGACCCCTGCCCAGGCGTGGTGTGCCTCTTCCCTGCTCTGCTGATTTCACGGACCCTCTCTTCTGGGTGCCATTTGCCCGGTCCCTGGAAGATGGCCTTGGGGGATCCGTAGGTGGGAGTTTGGGGCTTGTCTGTACCCTAGGACGGTCCGCTCCCATCAAGACCGCCCCCTCGCCGCCTCCTGCTGTCCTTGGTCCCCTTGTGGATCCTTACTCAAAGTTGACCATACAATCTCCATTGTCTTGCAACACCTCCACCCGCTTACGTCCCATTCCTGGACGTCAACTTCAGGGGCCCTCTCTGCTTGGTGACGCGGCGGGCAGTGCCTCCGGGAAAGCGCCTGGAGTCGGGAGGGCTCGGTACCCAATGTGATCAGAGAGCTGGACCTGCTCCCAGGACGGCTTGGCAGCGGGATAGAGCCCGGGCACTGGGGAGGTTGGGCAGCCCAGCTGCGTATCCCCGATCAGAGTGGCTAGCCCGATCTTACTAGACCCTCGGTCTACCCCAGATTCAGCTTGGTCTCCCTGGCACGCTCTGGGAGCTGGCCTCTTCCAGGACTCTGGGAGCCTCAGCAGCCTCCTGTCTCACGTCCCTGCATCCAAGTGCGCCCCCTGCCGCCGTGAACCCGCTACTGGCAACCTTGCTTACACCTCGCTCGGCGCTGTGGGCTTGGGGGATCCTGGCTGGTTACTTATTCTGTTACCCAACCCGCAGAATCTCACCCACTCACTTGGGACTGCCACTAGATAAACTTCAGTCCCCCCCCACCACCACCACCTCCTTAGAGCCACCTGCCAGAGGAACGTTTCCAGGCAGCTGTTCCATACACATCTCTGAACGGTTTCAAATACATCTCTAAAATAATTCACTTTAGGAGCACCTGGGTGGTGAGGTGAAGCCTCCAACTCTTGGTTTCTGCTCCGGTTGTGATCTCATGTGTGGTGGGATGGAACCCCGCCTGGGGCTCCCAGCTCAGTGGGGAGTCAGCCTGAGATTCTCTCCCTCTGCCCCTGCACATGCTCTCCTGCTCTCCCTCTCTCTCAAATAAATAAATCTTTTAAAAAAAAATAACTCACTTTCTACTCCCCAAACTGTCCCTCTCATTCTTTCTCAAATAATAGCACCACTACCTACCAAAATTAGATATCGTGAACCATCTTTTCAATAAATATTTGAAATTTGTCTTAAACTCTCCATTATTCTCCCTCTCCTTCACCCCACCCCCACCCCCACCCCACCAACACAGCCATATCTCCTAAATATTTATCTAATTTGCCCATCTGTATCCCTAGGACTGCAACTGCTTTTTTTTTTTTAAAGATTTTATTTATTTATTTGTCAGAGAGAGAGAGAGAGAGCACAGGCAGACAGAGTGGCAGGCAGAGGCAGAGGGAGAAGCAGGCTCCCCACAGAACAAGGAGCCCGATGTGGGACTCGATCCTAGGACGCTGGGATCATGACCTGAGCCGAAGGCAGCTGCCTAACCAACTGAGCCACCCAGGCGTCCCTGCAACTGCTCTTCATTCAGCCTCTGATCTCAGGTTCTCAAATACATTTCTTCACCCAACCCCATCCCAGTGAACTGTAGGAAAGGTAAATCTGACCTTAGTACATTTGACCTCTGCTCAATCCTTCAGAAACTCTCTACCATTTGTCCTGTAGGATAAAGTTCAAGTTCTCCAGCCTAACCCACACAGGCTCCTCCCTATTGGTCTCTTCCTCCACTTAGAGGCTGGTTGACTGGCCAGATCATAGGTGCTTCAATCACATGGAATTGCTTGTGGTTCCTGCAGGTGCTGTACTCTCGCCTCTGGCCTTCAAAGATAGACTCTTCTTGGATAGCACCTCCTTCAAGAAGCCTTCCCTAACCACTACCCCAAATATCCTTTACTATCTTTGTCCACTGATTGCACTGTTTTGTTTTGTTTTTTTATAGTGCACTGTTTCATTTGTCCCTCCCTTTTCCCACTGACTATGAACAAATATTTGGGGGCAAAAACTATGTCTTACTCAACTTTGTTTACCAGCGCTTAACACAGAAGCCCAAACAAAGCAGGTGCACAAAATTGGGCTTGTTGAGTGAAAACATGAACAAATGAAAAGGGTTGGAAGTTATCAGCTTCTTGGGACAAAGGATTCAAATCTGGGAGAATGATGGTGATGCAAATAGTAATTACCCTTTTTTTGAGAACTAAAAATTTCCTAGGTGCTTTATGTAGTTTCTGTCATTTAATCCCCACAACAGCTCTGGGAGATGGCCAGGTCCCCATTCCAAAGTCCCCAGATGAAAAAAAAACTGAGGTTTTAAATACCATTTCAAAGTCACAAAACAATTATTATCAGAAGATTGGATCCAGGGCTATTTGAATGAAATTCTGGGTTTCTTTTTTCGGTGTTTTTGTCAAGGGTGTTAAAGCCCCAACACCAGAACTGCTGACAAGTCATAAAGAAATAAAACCACTAGAGTACCAGAAGAAAAGGCAGATGATTATTTCACTAGTTTTAGGGTAGAGAAGGCCTTTCCACTAAGCATTTGAAACTCACAAGTCAAGGGGTGCCTAGGTGGCTCAATGGGTTAAGCCTGCCCTTGGCTCATGTCATGTTCCCAGGGTCCTGAGAGAGAGCCCTGCTTTGGGCTCCTAGCTTAGCTCAGCGGGGAGACCGCTTCTCCCACTCCCTCTGCTGCTCCCCCTGCTGGTGGGCGCGCAAGCATGCGCTCTCTCTTTCAAATAAGTAATCTTAAAAACAAAACAAAAAAACCCCTCAGCAGTCAAGAAGAAAAAGACTGTCTAAAGACTTCCCTGAGAGGAAGCCACCTTTAAAAAGGATTTGGGACCACTCTGCAAGGAACCCTCCACCCTTTCCCTTGTGACAAAAACCTGATTGGATGACAGGCGCCAGGAGAGTCAATCAGATCAAAACAGACAGCCAGGGGCGCCTGGGTGGCTCAGTGGGTTAAGCCGCTGCCTTCGGCTCAGGTCATGATCCCAGGTCCTGGGTTCGAGCCCCGCATCGGGCTTTCTGCTCAGCGGGGAGCCTGCTTCCTCCTCTCTCTCTGCCTGCCTCTCTGCCTACTTGTGATTTCTCTCTGTCAAATAAATAAATAAAATCTAAAAAAAAAAAAAAAAAAAAAAAAAACAGACAGCCAACAAGCCCATAAAAACCCCTAGACTTAGAAACTCCCATGGCAACCCTCTCCTGTCCCTTACCTCCTTAGGAACTTTGTACTATCACTTTGCCATTGCTCAATAAACCTTGCTTTGCTGCCCACAAAAAAAAAAAAAAAAGAAAAAAAGAAAAAAAAAAGTCTGTCTAAAATAAAATTTTAAATTTCTATAGAAAGAAGAAAGAAACTATTACCAGCATTAAATGATCAATCACAAATGGGGCAAAGAATTAATATCCTTGATATACATAGGCACTTATAAATCAATGAGGAAAAGATGAACACCTCAGTTGAAAATCGGGGAAAGAACATAATCAGATAACTCATAGAAAAAAAATAATTATTAAAGACACGAAAAGAAGCTCAACCTTAGAATAAGCATAGAAATTCACATTTTAATGATATGACTTTTTGATAGTTAAAAAACAAATGTAAAAAACCCTTTTATCTGTATAAAGCTTTTAACTTCTTAAAAAGCTTTAGCATGTTATCACTTTATTATTTTTATTGTGCTAAGATAATGAGATACCATTTCAGCCTATTAGACCGGGTGTGTGGAAATAGATCTTGCTTTCATTTGTGAGAATACAAAACCATGTAACTTTTTTGGAGGGCAATGTGAAGTAAGTGCCCAAATATTTAATGTCTTATCCTATCACCCAGCAATTCCACTTCTAGGAATTTCTTCTGCAGAAAAGAAATATGGACAAAATAGTACACTGTGTCATTTATTGCATCAAAATGATTAGAAACAACCCAAATCTCCACAGGTAGGGGAATGGTTTAAATAACCTGTGTTTCTTCCACATGATGGAATTCCACGTAGCCATTTTTTTATAAAAAGAGGTAGCTTTACATTTACGGACATCAAAATATAACCAGGATATATTGTTAAGTAAAAAAACAAAGTGTACAACAATATGATCTTTTGTTTTCATGTGTCCAGAAAAACATCTGAAAGGAAGGATCTGAACTGTTGTTCACCAGATTCTCTAAGCACTGGGATAGAAGGGGAAGCTGCTGGTTCTGTACTGACTAGGTAATTCAAGTATGTGAGAAAAAAAAATTCAAACAAGACCAAAAGACATTCAGAGACAAGTTAAGTCTGGTCCCTCCCCTGTCCCTCAGGTTCCTCTGAGGAAAAGGGAAATCTCTTTTTTACTTTATACATGTCTATAATGTTAGTACTTTTTAAATTTTTTCACAAAAAACATTGTTTTTAATAATTTTTTAAAAAAGTCTAGTGAGAAAAGTAAAAAGAATGTTCACTAATGAAAATTTACAAATAATACAAAAGTTTAAGAAAATAAATATCGCTACAATCTCATCTCCCCCCCCAAAAATGCCATTTGATGCCTTTCCCTCAAAATTTTTTATGCACATACATCCTTCAGAAAAAAAAAAAAAAGTTTGTAAAACAATCACAAAATATACACAAAGTGGGAGGATTCTAAACATGTAGCCTGAAGCAAAAAGAAATGAAATTTATAAAAAGACACCTTATTTTTTACACTTAACAGTTGAGCATAAACAGTCTCCCCTATTTCCCATATTAAATATTCTTACACAATGTAATTTTTGTGGTTGTTTAGGGACCTATCCTAAGCAATCTTTCTTTAACCAATCTTTTGTCATCATTTAGGTTGTTTCCCATTTCAGAAAAATGTTTTGCAAATGGAGGAAAGAATAGCCTTTTGGGGCAGAGTCTAGGAAAACAGAAAAGAAGTCCCTGCAGTCATCTCTTTCCCCTTCCTGACTCCACCCCATGGGGTCTCTGCCCAGGCCTTCCAGACCACTCCCAGAGCACTGCCAGGGCCCAGAGCCAATTGGCCTCCAGCTCTGACGTTTCCCCATGAAAGGGCAGAGGATCTGGTCTGTCTTTCCTGGCCCTGAGATCTTTTTCCAGCAAAACACAGTCTGATCCAGGGGCAGTTCAGAAGCCTACCCTCTATCCACAGTCTTCCCACTCTCCAAATTCAAGGTTCTCAGGGTGCTGGTGGCCCAGAGATGGGTGCAACGTTCTCATACTGGGGCTCCTCCTGCTCTTCCTCATCAGCCAGCTTTTGGGGATCCTGTTCTTGGGGGCCACTCTCAGGGGCCAGCTCCTGGGCCCTTCCTGAGTTCTTGGTACCATCCCCCAGCCCCCTGGCCACTTCCTCTGGCCCAGTTTCTACAGACTCTAAGGACCTAGTAAGCTCATCATTTGGGGCTAGGCTGGGACTCTGCTTGGCAGAGCCAGAGGCTAGTCCAGGGCTGCCCTTATTTCGACTAAGGGCCCGGCGTGGAGGCTTGGGGATGGCACTCTTGACCTTGGGCCCTGCCTGGCCTTTCTGGAAGCTACCAAAATGGCGGAGAACAGACCGGACAGGGCCCTCAGATAACTGGGGTGTCCCTGCCAGCATGTAGATCGTAGTCACAGAGCCTGAGCCCTCCAGGACACTGCCCTCAATGGCTTCTACACGCTCAGCCACTGTCCGGCCACCAAGAGGTAGCCGGCGGCGGCCAGTGGCTGAATCCCTGGGGCTGGCAGCACCAGGAGGGGTCTCATCCATTTCTGCTTTCTCTGAGCCCATGGACTCCTCAGCCTCCTGGCTTTCAGGGCCCAACTGGGCCCCCCGGGAGAGCCTCTTGGACTTTCGCAGAGGACTGGAGATTTCCCCTGAGCTTCGGCGACTCTGTGGGGCAAACTTGGTGCCTTCGGCAAAGGAGACTGATGGCCGTTTGGCCCGGGCGAGGCTGGAAGTGCGCGGGATGGGAAATGGGGTGGAGGCATCCTCGGGGGGAGGGACGGGACCTCCAGCCAGGCTGGCTTCTGGAAACTCTCCATGGGCCATAGTGACCATCCCTGGAAGAAGAGACAGAAGAGCTTACCTAAAGCTGGGCTTGCCACCCCAATCCGTTCTGTTTACTCAGTTTGGCATCTGCTGGGAAGCCTCAACAATGGGGCGAGGAAGAGGGTGAGGGTACAGAGGCAGGGGACAGCCTATTCAGGTAGACATGACTCCATCCACACACTCTTCTCACCACCCCTTCCCCTGTGAACTAATGCCACATGCTAGCCAAGCTAAAGCTCTGTCAGTGCCTCAAACTCCAGTCCCTCTCACCTTCGGGCCTTTGCGTGTATTCTTCCCTCTTCCTGAAACACCATTCTCACCCCTCCTTAGCTGTCACTTGGTTGACTCCTCCTGATTCTGCTAGACTCAACTCCTGAGCCATATTCCCTGGCCCTAATCACCCCTGACAGGGCTGGATCATGAGCCCCTACTTGTATGTCCCCCATCAAAGCATGTTGACACAGCTTCTGTCTTACATGTTCCTGATGACCACCCGCCAGACAACAAGCTTGGGGAGACCAGAAAGTTCCGTCTCGTTCTTTACCATGTCCCACGGCCAGGAAATGGACCTGCACTCGAAAGGCCACTTGATACATGTTTGCTGAAGGAATAAAGAAGTGGCAGTGGGCAGGGCTGCTCAGGGCGGAGCGGGCTGTCGGGGGCTACCTTCTTGGGGTGGTACACAGTAGGCCGGGCTCTCGTCTTCTCCGGACTCGGGATCAGAAGAGAAGGAGTCATCTGAGGCCCAGCCAGCCGAGGGAGGCTCAATGAAGCTGTGGTTGAAGGGGATCTCCGGGTCATGGTGAGAGACTGCAGAGGGCTCGGGGTCAGGCACGGAGGTCCACGGAAGACCTTGTCCCATCCCAGCCCCTGACCTTCAGCACCCACACTGACCTGTCACCCAGGGAAGCTTGTGGCTGCTGAAGCTACCACAGGGTAGTGCCGAGCCCAGGCTGCTCAGTGCCCCCCAGACCTGCAGCTTCATCCTGGACACAGCAGCTCCATCGTGTGCTGGCCTGAGGGTACGGGAGGGTGGTCAGTGCATAAGACCACTGGTGGAAGCAGGGTGGGGGCTGCAGCAAAGGGCCAGGACCATCCTAGTCCTGGGGTTAGTGTGAGAGAGGCAGGGTCACAGAGTGACTGTCTACTTCAGTGGTTCCCTGGGACCACAGAGTAAAATCCAAACAACAGGCTTCACCTCTCTGGGCCTCAGTTTCCTCATCTGTCAAGTAGGGACAACGCCCTTCTATCACACTAGTGCCAGGCACCTGGTGGGGGTTCCCCCAAATGCAGCTTTGTGTTATTATCACCCTCGCTGAGTCCCAGCTCAGCTACATTTCTGAAAGTGCCACCACCTCCAGGAAGCCTGTCCCTGACACCTCCCCCCTCAAGCTGGAAGCCACGGCTTCACTGTTACCATTCCTCTGACAGCCTTTGTGCCTTTCTGTCCTCGAGTGGAGGTCTTCTTCCCCACCCCCAGGGTCTGTCATCTGTCAGTACCACACAGAACAGAGTAGGATGCTTGGGGATTAGTGCGTGAACTAATAATACAAGAGCACCAGAGAATCCAGAAAAACAGAGCATGGGCTTTGTGGGCGCCAGTGACAGGCTGGGTCACCTTAGGCCTCCGTGTCCTCCTCTGTGATTTGAGAACACTAATCCTTCTGCCTGCATGTTCCCTGCTCTGAACCTCCTTGCTGCTCTGAGTCTCCAAGGAACAAGAAATGTGATGAGATTTGGTAAAGGAACAAAGCTCGGTGCAAACAACATTCCCCAGCAGTGGGCATCCCAACCTCCACCCCTGCAAGTCCCCCTAATCCTTCCTATTATCTCCTCTTCTCAGAAAGCCGCCATCTCTGATAAACCACCACTCGGACTTTGAGGTCACTCTCCTTTGGAGAAACAGGGAGTTGTTGAGGCCTAGTCTCTTCCTGTCCCTGCCCAGCATTGCCCTGGGGATTCTGCCTTCCCTGCTTTCCTCCTCGGGTCCCTGTGAATAAACCCTCAGCAGCTATGGGCTTTGAGTTGCCCCAGCCTGATGCCCAGTGCCACTGCTCACCCTCCTGCAACTCAGAAACTTGCTCCTGGAAGGCTTCCAAGGAAGGCATGGCCTGGGCATGGCAGTGTCCAGGCCATGACCACTGCCAGCTACTCCATTACCTCAGACTTAAGTGTGTGACCCGGCCAGTCCTTCCCCACACCCGAAGGGAAACCAGATGCCAGCCTACTTCCAACCCCCTGTCCCAAGCTGGGGGTGGGGGAAGGGACAGGCCAGAGTTCACCTGTCCTTGGGGTCCAACCGGGCGGCCCAGCAGCAGCAGGCACAGAAAATGAGGCCCAGGAGAAGCAGCAGCAGAGGCACAAGGATGCCTGCGATGAGGGCTGCATCCCGACTGTGGTGCCCTGGAGAGAGCAGGGGAGAGCAGGAGATGGCCAAATATTCTGGGCCATTGTGTCTTCCATATATCATGTTTCCTCTCCAGTTCTGAGTTGTCCCCCGGCCCCCCAGAATCTTCCACCTACGGGTCCCTCCCCTTTTTCTGAGAGATGTAGGCTCTACTCAGCCTTGAGGCCCTCTTCCCAAAGCAGCAATCCTGCTAGCCTGTCCCCAGGTCTGTTCCACAAGCCCTTGCTCCCACTTGTCACACACCTGGTACTTATCCCCTTTGTAGCAGGTCTGAGAGTTGCCTGCTCATTTCCTGGCTGCTAGCCTAGTTTCTCAGGAGGAAGGGGCTGTCCTATTTTCAGGGACCCACAAAGTTAACCATACAGATTTCATGCCTCTGAAGTGAGCCCAAACTCCCTGGCAAGGGATACATCCCTGGAGCCATATAAAGGGCCAGTCTCTCCCTGGTTACTGGCCCCTGCACCCTCCTTCCTTCCTTCCTTTCTCTCTTCCTTTCTTTCTTTTTAAGATTTTATTTATTTATTTGATAGAGAGAGAGAGACAGAGCGCAAGTAGGGGGAGCGGCAGGCAGAGGGAGAGGGAAAAGCAGGCTCCCTGCTGGGCAGAGAAACGCGCGGGGGGCGGGGGCACTCCATCCCAGAACCTTGGGATCATGATCTGGGTTGAAGGCAGATGCTTAACCCACTGAGCCACCCAGGCGCCCCTGTACCTTACCCAGCTGGCAGGCCCCAGAGACAGGGTTGCAGGGTCCCTCAGGACATTCACAGGGAACAGAGCAGTTGTTGCCATGGAAGCCAGGTGGGCATGAAGTGTTGCAGCTATGGGATGATAAGAGAGACAAAGGCTGAAGGCTGGGTGAGAAGAGTTAGGGGTAGGCGGGGCACAGGGGAAGGTAGATTTCCGGGCACTGCTCCCCACCCCCTGCCACACAGACTTCCCTGGACGATGCCCAACCAGACTCCTCTGACCTCTAAGCCCACATTCTAAGTACTGCTGGCAGTATTTGGGAGAATCCCCTTAGCCTCTAAGCCTGTCTTCCAGAGAGGCCACCCAGAGGCGGCCCCTCAGTACCCAGCCCCCCAGGGTATAATCTTCAGACAAGCTCCACCTCTCCTGATCCTCACCCCTAGCCCATCCAGCACTAATGTGAAATAAGCCAGAGGCCAACGGCATCCAGAGAAAAGTCTTCAGGGTCTGGAGGTCTGAGCCTGCCCTGTCCTGCTCTCTGGGCCTTGGTCCTCTCCTCTAGAAAATTAGGTCTGTTCCACGTGATACTACATTCTGTCCTAGAGGTGGAAAACCTGACATCGAAGACATTGACCTTGTTTATGTTTTACCATCTCAAGACCTCAGGGAAACAACAACAAAGTCAGCAATCCTACCCCTCAAGAACTTCTCCACCTCATTAGGGAGCCAGGCCTTATAGATTAAGCATCACTACTTCTGGAAGATGCGGACCTCATAGCAGGAGGAATAACTTCACAGCGATGAGCTGAGTGTGCTGGGTGGGTGTGTGGGAGGGGGAGAAGTCCAGGAAGTTCAGGAAACAGATGGCACAGAGGTCTGACCTAGCCCCCTACCTTCCTGCCAGGGCCCCCGTTCTCTCACCTGGATCCCCAGTAGCCAGCGTGGCAGATACACTCCCCGGTCACAGCATCACAGGTTCCCTGAACACAGGTGGGGCAGGCAGAGCTACAGCCCTCCCCATAGGTGCCGGTCGGGCAGGGGTCTTCGCACCTGAGGTGATGAGAGACTTGGAATAGGCGCGCAGGGCAGGCCTGCCTGGCAAGGCAGAGCCCCCACAGAAGGGTCTTACCCATCTTCCCCCATTCTTTGGACTCAGGACCCCGACTGTCTACTCCTCAGCAATGAAGCTCAGGTGTAAACAGGGCCTTGAACTAGGGGCCAAACCCAAGAGGGGACAGACTACAGAGCCTAGAGAGGAAGAAGAGAGCTCAGGATACCTGAGTGGCGAAGAAGCCGGAAGAGAACTCTGCCCAGGGCCTCATCAGCCCCCATCTCTCTTCCCTCACACTTCCCCAGGAGGCAGGCCCCCAAGGCTATTCGAATTAGTGTGTTGGGGAAGGGGCCAGCAACTCCCCAGAGGGAGTAGCTGGAACCAGAATCCTGAAGGAAGGTGCACCCCACCCGGAACAGGCCGGCCCCCTCACCTGGGCCCCAGCCACCCAGGGTCACAGTGCTGACAGTGCCCAGTATCTGGCTGACAGGCCTCCCCAAGCCGGCAGTGGGGGCACAGCTGTCCACAGCTCTCGCCAAAAGTGCCAGGTGGGCAGGGCTGGTGGCACTGGGTTCCGTTCCAGCCCGGCTCGCAGGACTCACAGCTGCCTGTGTCTGCAGAGCATGGCTCCTTGTGCTTGCAGTGGCCACAGCTGGGAAGGGAAGGAGTGCATGGGAGCACTGAGGAGCGGATAGAGGGAGTCCCCACTGAGGCCTCCAGGGACACTGGAGAGTAAGTACCCAGAGCACTCAGGCAGGTTTGAGCCTCAGTTTCCCCATGTTGTACAACAAAAAGGCTGGACAGAGGATCTCCGTAGGATTCCAGCCTTCTCCTTCTAACTTCCCATTCTAGAACCTGGCCTTCCTAGGGTCCCAGGGTTACCAAGAGCTCCCAGCCCAGCCAGAACAGCCAAGTTACTATGGCCAACCTCCCCAGTGTTCCTTCCTATCCCTTTTCTCCCCTCAACCCTCCTATCCCCGCCATCTCTGAGGTCTGGCATGATTGGGACTCAGAGTATCTCCTGTCCCACAAAAGGAAAATGCATAAAAATTAAAACATGTCTGTTTTCATCACTATAATTTCAAGTTTATCTTATGTTTAAAAAAAAAAAAAGTCTTAAAAAAAAAAAAGTCTTTGGGGCACCTCGCTGGCTCAGTGGGTTAAGCATCTGCCTTCAGCTCAGGTCATGATCGCAGGGTCCTAGGAGCAAGTCCCACATGGGATTCTCTGTTCTGCAAGGAGTCTGCTTCTCCCTCTCCTCCCTATCACCTTGTGCTATCTTTCACTCACACTTTCAAATAAATAAGTAAAATCTTAAAAAAAAATTTTTCCCCAGTTTTGTGTTTTTTTAGCTGTAACTATCATACTGTACTGAATAACTTTAAGGTACACAGCCTCGACTTGACTTACCTATATCGTGAAATGGTTACCACAGTAAGTTTAGCTAATGTCCCTCATCTCATGTAGGTGCAAAAACAAAAAACAAAACACAAAACAAAACAAAAACAACGAAAAAAAATTTTTTTTTCCTTTGTGAAGAGAACTCTTAGGATCTACTCTCCTAAGAACTCTCCCACTAAGGTTTTCCTTAATCTTAATTTCTCATTGATTCTTTAACAGCTTCTTTTTTTTTTAAGATTTTATTTATTTATTTGACAGACAGAGATCACAAGTAGGCAGAGAGAGAGGAGGAAGCAGGCTCCCTGCTGAGCAGAGAGCCCAATGTGGGGCTCCATCCCAGGACCCTGGGATCATGACCTGAGCTGAAGGCAGAGGCTTTAACCCACTGAGCCACCCAGGCACCCCTCTTTAACAGTTTCTTTGAAAAGTCTTTCTCTGGATAGTTATCTGGAATCATATGTTTGGATCAGATTCGTTTGTTCATAAAATCAATTCAGCAGATCCGCAACAGAAAGAAAAAGCAAGCAAGCAAGCATTACGGTGTGTGTATGTATCTCATGTATGTAATATATATATACACATTTATATTACATGTAATACATGAGGCAAAGATAAGTGTATGCTGTCTGGTTAAGCTTTTACCCCAGAGCTGTGTGTGTTGAGACAGAGTTAGGTGGGATGTAAAACGCATTTCGTTTTGTTGTTTTGTTTTTATTTGCTTTTAAGTAAGCGCCATGCCCAAGGCCCAACGCCCAGTGCAGGGCTGCAACTCAAGCACCCCCACCCCAACCCCCGTTCAAGAGTCGCATGCTCTACCTACTAAGCCAGACAGGCGCCCCAAAACGCATTTCTTACTGTGCGTGGAGCGGCCCAAGTTTGAAAGCCACTAAGTTAGAAAGGCACCCTGCAATCGTTTTGTCACACGATTCATCTTTTATCTGCTTCAAACTATAGTTTGCTGGTACTCCTACGGTTTGAGAACAACCAGACGACGGGCTGGGCGAAGCTGGACCTAGGGCTTCGAGGGTCTTTCTCCTCCTTCTGTCCCGTCCCCGTCGGTCTTGGCGGAAAGCACCGTGCCCCGCTCTCCCCGCGCCCCCGCCTCTGCCGGGCTTCCCCCTCCCCCGCGCTCTCGCCCCTGCACCCCCGCACCGCTCCTGTGCGGGGCAGGGGGTGCTCGCGGTCGCGTCCCCGCCTCCTGCTCACCTGTCGCGGCAGTGAGGCCCGTAGCTGCCGGCGCGGCAGGGCAGCTCGCAGCGGGCACCGCGGAAGCCCGGCGGGCAGGCGCACTGACCAGAGACGGCGCTGCAGCGGCCGCGCACACACTCGCACTGCTGCCGGCACTCGGGGCCCCACCAGCCCGGGCGGCAGGCGCAGCGGCCCGTCTCCTGCGCGCACGGGGAGCCGTGGCAGGCGCAGCGGAAGCTGCAGCGGCGGCCCCACCAGCCCGGCTCGCAGCGGCAGGAGCCGTCGGCTTGATCGCAGCGCGCCGCCGCCGGGTTGCACTGGCATGGGCGGCGGCAAGTGGACGACCACCAGCCGGGCTCGCAGCGGCACGCGCCTGTCGCGGGGTCGCAACGCCCGTGCGGGCCGCAGGCGCACGCGAACTCACAACGGCCGCCCCAGCGGTCCGCTTGGCAGTGGCACACGCCCGTGGCCGGCTCGCACTGGCCGTGTGGGTGGCAGGCACAGATCTCACGGCAGTCGGGGCCCCAGTACTGGCCGGGGCAGCCTGCAAGGATGGGATGGGACGGGGTGGGGAACGGAAGGGGGTCAGCAGGCTCAGGGCCAGACATGGCTCTCCGCCGCGTCGCAACCCCCTTCCACAAGGAAGAGGGGTGCCAGGCCCACCCCCAAGAGCCAGAGACAGACCCTTGAACAGGCAGCCTAACCTCCTGGGGCACAGCTCACTTCCTGCCTTTGACTCTGAACTACAAAAATCCTTTGCAGTGGCCCAGCTTCCTACTTCATACCCCAGAACACACTTAGAGGTCCCGAGAGGGAGAAGCTTTGGTCAGAGTCACACAGAAGTAGGATTTCATCCATGCCCCTTCCTTCCTCTCACGCCCTACCCCCATCCTCCACCCACCCCACTGGAGGTGAACTGAGCGTCCTGAGTGTCTACCCCAGCCCAGATGGTGACTGTGAAGATCACAAAAAAGCCACATTTGCCCCTAGTGTCTCCTCTCAGCCCTGAATCCTGCTTTCTGGTCATCCTGCGCACCAAATCCTTTCTCATGCCCTCTTTTTACCAGAGAAGGAAGAGCCAGGCCAGGGTTCTCCTTCCACCTTCCACACATGCCCATTTTGCAATTAACAGGGATAACCAGCGTCTTTTCCAAGAAGTTGAGCAAGATGGTGAAGGACACACAGCTAAGAACTGTGCGTAGGGCTTTGTGGATATGGGTAAAAACCAGATGACTCAGGTCACCTTCCAGGAATGCGTCACTTCCCGACTCTGGGCCTCCATCTCCTCGGTGAAGCTTGGAGGGATTCTGGACCTGCTGTTCTAAGATCACATTTCTACCTGCTTTGCCTCCCCGCGGCCCAGTTCTGCCTAGCAACTTCATCCTCCAGGTGAAACTAGGACTCACGGGAGTTGCACTGGGCCCCGAAGAATCCAGGTTTGCATCGACAGAGGCCTGGTTTCACACAGACTTCATCTTCCCGGCAGGCATCTAGCCCCTCACAGATGGCTGGAAAACATCCCACCCAGGTGGGAAGGATGGTGGCATGGCCGAACCAGGGGACCACTCTGCCCCTCTCACTGGTTCCCAGCACCCTGCCCCCTCAAGAGTCATTCCCTCAGGGCTGGGCCGGGGGGACGTCAGGATGGACTCAGGAGGGGAAATAGGCCCCAGGAGGAGGGGAAGGAAGGGTCACTGGGCTATGTCCTCATTTCTTCCAGGGTAGGGATCTGTTCTGGCTACTCACGGATAGTGCATTCTTGATCTTTCTGCCTCCAGCCTGGGCAGCACTGGATCTCAGCAGAGGGGCTGTGGGGCAGAGAGGGGTCAGCTGGGGGACAGACTGGCTCCGAAGGTGTATCTCTGTCTCTGGCTGAGATGTGGGAGGCCGCCTCAGCTGCATCAGGCAGGCCTAGCCAAGAGTCACAGCCCCAGTGTCCCTAATCCCTTCCCTTTCTTTCCCTGGCCCTCCCACCTCCAGCCTTGCCTATCTACCACCCTCCAGGCTGTCCCCAGGCCCCCTTCCCTTCAGCTCCATGGTCTCTTCCCTCATGTCCTCCTCTTTCTCGGCAATGCCTCTACCCCAGTTCAGCCACCACCACCCCTACCTCAGATTCCCACAAAGACCCACCTGCTCGCCAGGCAGACATGCTGCCCATTGGGGTCCAGCTTGGACTCCTGGGTCCCCTGTGTCCAGAGCAGCAACAGTAGAAGCAGCCTCGGTCCCATGGCGGCCCGTTCAGCCGGAGGGCTTGGGTTAGTCTGGCCCCCACAGCTCCCAACCCCCTTCCTGCTTCCTTCCAAGGCCTTTCCTGAGGAAACCAGTGTGAAGGGGCGGGCTGCCATGAGGCACCTCCCTGAGAGGGGCGGGGGGGGGGGGGGTGGTGGTGCTGGGAAGATCAGACACCAGACAAATAAAAAGGAAAGGAAAGCTGTGGTGAAGGCTGAGTGGGTACTATAAGGGCTGGCCTCAGTCTGGAGGGGTCAGGAAGATGAAGAGCCTGGATACTGGGGCACAGGCAAGTGTGTGTGGTGAGACTGGGAGCCATGTCTTTCCATTAAGTCATACTACACAAGTGAGGCCCTCACCAGGAGAAGCTCCCCACCCACTTAACAACCAACAAGACCCTGTGAGGAAACCACATCCTGACCCTGCCCCAGGCAGGGGGAGACCACTAATACACAGACTTGGAGCCATTTCTGGGTATCATGGGCAGCTGCTTTATTACATTGCCTTAGGCCACTCTCACAAACCCTTGGGAGGTAGGTAGTCAGCTCTCCATTATATGGATGGGAAAACTGAGACTCCAGAAGGAAGCAATTTTATCTGACCCCTGAGGCTTGGCACAGAGATACAGGAAAGGAAGGTAGGCTGAGCTCTTCATCATGACCTAGCTTAGGCCAGGACTGGGAAAGAGCCTGGGGAGGGCTGAGAAGGACAGAGCCCTGTCCTCATTTGAGGCCACACACCCACCCATAGCCAGATTCCAAAGTCAGTTCTCTGGGGCAGCTGAGACCGCCCCAGACAAAGATGTTCATCGGGTGCAGAGCAGAGCCAGTCAGGAATTGAGGAATGTGGGGCTGCCCCCAGGCTCCAAGTGGGGATGCTGTGGGGCCTCCTCTTCTCCCCCTAGCTCACTGGGAGCCATGCTGCTGGTCTGGGCTTCGGGGGCCTCTGTTTCACCCTGATAGGACAGGCCAAAGCTGTGGGGAGAACCAAGAGGTATTTTGAGCTTGGATACCAAACAGGTCAAGGCTACGGGCTTGGGGAGTGGTGAGGAAAGAGGATACAATAGGAAGAAAGGGCAGCCCGAAGTACTGAGGAGGGGAAGGGGCCAGGGTCAATGGAGGGAGGGGCGTGCTTAGAGCTCAGGACAGTAGGATGAATGTCAGTGGAGCAGGAAAGGGGAGAACAACAAAGGTGGGGCCCCTCCTTCACCCCCACAACCTTTGTCCTTCCTCTTCCCACAACATACAAACTTTGTATTCTGGACTCAGTGGGTGCAGGGTGGGCTCCCTTATCACTGGAGAGCAGGAGCCATGAGCTGTCTTCATCGTCACTGAGGCAGGGAAGAGGAGAGAGGAGATGTGGGGGTCATTCATCAAGGCCCTGGGGGACCACAGGAATCCAGCTATGTCCAGTCTTCTGCACAGTACCCAGAAACAGCCAAGGTCAGAACAGAGTGATTATGGGACCCTCAAGCCTGGAGAGAAAGAGGTGCTAGGGAGATGAAGGAAGGACATCTTGAGGCTTTAATTTGATAGCCTCATAGCAGGTTCTGATGTGGCTGTAATTACATTCTTAACCCCCTGAGAACAAGTAGATCCAGCCAAGACAGGAAACTGAAAAACTAAGGTGGAGAAGCAGCATTACCAAGTTTCTTCAGCAGGAGATAGAGTGAGCGTGGCAAGTCAGAGCAAAGCAATCCAGATAGAAGGGTGGCAGGCTGGACAGCAGGCTGAGGGGGTGATCAGGCCAGGTCAATAGGTTTAAGAAGTGACTAGGCTAGGTGACAGGCTCAGGGAGTGATGAGGCTAAGGTGGTAGGCTCAAGGGATGATCAGGCTGGGTTAGAGCACGACCCAGCTGGGTCATCAGGCTTGGCACAAAGAGCAAGGGAGGACTGGCTCAGTGGGAATGGAGGCAGGGACTTACCTGCTCTCTGCCTCCTCTGGGATCCCTAACATCTTGGCCTTGATCTTCTTCCTTTGCTTCTTGACAGCCACCTTCATGGCCTCAACCAGAAGCCCAGGAACCCGGTGGTCTGTGAGCAGCTCCCTATAGAGGAGGGAAAAGGGCAGGGTAAGCCCTGGGAATGCCAACCATTGCTCTCATCTCAAGTGCCTGTGCGTGTTGTTCCCCTTTTTGAAACACTCTGCCTTGCTAACACCCCTCATAGGTAGCTTAGATGTTGCCTCCTCCTAGGAGCCTTTCTTTGACCACTGCTGTAACTTTTTGTACTACCTCCTCCCCCATTTGGAAGAAGTTCTAGGAAGACAGGAGCTGTGTGATTCATGTCCTCTCAGTGTCCAGCACAGTGCCGGGCACATGTCATTGTGGATAGATCAGTGAACCAAAGAATGAAGCTGGGGACCTGAGGCCCAGCAATGGGTGTGAGTGCGACCCCTGAACTTCCCAGCCCCTGTCCACTGCCCTCACCGCTGGAAGTAGGCCAACTCCTCCTTCAGCAGGAACACATTGGCTTTGAGCTCATTCCGCTCCTGAAGGATCTGCTCGAGCTCCTCTCGACTGAAGCTGCACTGTCCTGCCTTGGAGGGGTGGCCTGGCTGCTGCAGAGCACCCGCCTGCGGAAGGGCAGGCTTGGTCAGTGGGGGCCTCTACCGGCGCTCCCCTCCACACCCCCATCACAGAGCAAGTGACGGGCACGGAGACTTGGAGGCGAAGGCGCTGCAAAAGATGACAGCTGAGCGTGGGAGCAGGTGCCGGCCACTCGTGTGCAGCCTTCCGCCTTCCGGGTGGACCTGCTACGCAACACAGAAAACCCGAGTGCCCACCAAGTACCGGACCTGTGAGTACGGTGATGGGCACTCACCGGGTCCTCAGGGTTCTCCGGGGCTCCTGCGTCTGCGGTGGCCCGCTCGGGCTCCTGCCTCTGCTCGTTCCCGGCGCCCGCGGCCCGATCCCGGGCCAGCTCCACGGCCCCCTGGCTCTGCAGTTCCCGCTCCCTCTCGCGGTCCCTCGCGGCGCGCAGCTGAGTCTGTACCGCGGCCAGCTTGTGCCGCAGCTCCGCGTTCACCAGTAGGAGGCGCTGCAGCTGCTCCTGCAGCTGGGGGCGGAGCAAAAGGGGAGGTGGGCGGGGCGTCGACGGATGGCCTGGGGAGCGCCCCCCTTCACGCCCTTCGCCCCGCCCGGTCCTCACCGCCTCGGTCTCCTGGCTGCGCTGCTGCAGGTCTCTGCTGTGCGCGCGGAGCTCGTCCCGCTGGCGGTCGGTCACTTCCTTGAGCTGCCTCAGGAGAGCGCGCTCCTCTGAGGAAGGGGCGTTCTTAGCCGTGGCCTGGGGAGGAGGCCCTGAGGCGGCCCGCCCTGCCCGTTGGCGGTGCCCGCACTCACCCTGTGGCCCGGAGCGCAGCTCCCTGCGGAGGCGCTCGTTCTCCTCCCGCAGCCGCCGCAGCTCCGCTTCGGCCTGCTGCGCGGACACCTGCAGCTGGGGAGGCCAGGCGGTGAGGGCTGGACTCCCACCAGCCCTGCGGGGGGCCAGGGGAAAGTCGGTGACTCACTGAGTCTGGGTCCGGCCCCACCGCAGCCTTTTCCAGGAGCTCCAGCGCCCGCACCACGAGCGGCACCAGCCTGGCCGCCGCCTCCGGCCCGAAGCGGCGCGCCAGCTCCTTCAGCTCCGTGCCCAGGGCCCCCGCTAGATGGTACACGAGCTCCGCAGCCGTCCCTGACCCCGCGGCCACCCGAGGCCCGCAGCTATGCACCCCAGGCACCGCCTTCCTGGGCTCCATGTTCCCCGAAAGTTAAGGGCTGCGACAACTCCCGCCCCCTCCAACCCTCACTGGGGCAGGAAAAAGCCAAACAGTTTCCGGCCCAGGAAGCAGTTTAGGGCAGTAGAGGGCGGGGAAGAAGCGACAGAGGAGGAGCGATTAAGAGAAAAGGCATGGGGAAAGAGGTAGTGCACGGGGGCCCCCTGGGCCCTGTCCTGTTAAAGCCCCCAAGGTCACAGGAAGCGGGACTGCCTACTTCCAGCCAGGCGTCCAAGAGCTGAGGCACAGGGTTTTAAGTGGTCACTTTTGTCAATCCCTCCCCACAGGCCCAGTCCAGGCTCCACCCCTGTGTCTGGAGTCATGAGGCCCAACTTGGCTGCCAAGTACTACAGGCAAGAGGTGAGGTAGGAGGGCTGTCATTGGCCTCAGCCAGAGACATCCATCTGCCCAGCCATGCGCCTGTTTTCCCAACCACCAGTGACACAAAGCTTAAGAGGCTAGCCTGGGCACCATAGCTGCCAGGGGGAAAAAACTACAAGCTTCCAGACTCAGAAAATGGGAGCAGCCACTTCAAAGGATGTTGAAAGGAGTGATAGTTTGCAAATATTTTGAAGGAAGTTGGTAAATGTGGTCAATGCAGTAAGGGTATGAAAGCCCAACCCCACCTCAGTTCCCTGAATCTAAGGGATACGTGGTCCACAGCCCCTGATTAGGGGCCTTCTACCCCTTTAAGGCTGAGGCCAGCTGTGAACAAGTCCAGCTTCTTCCATCTTTACAGTCAGAATTTGGGCTCAGGGACAAAAACCCCCACAAAACTCCAAAAGTCCTATTTATACAAAATTTATTACTGTATTTTGCTCAGGACTACAAGCCACCAGAAATCAATAATACAAGAAGCACAAATAGGGGAAAAAGGGACCAAGCTGCTGAATGTCACCAGCTTCTCACTGGGGGTAAAAGGCTCCAGTCTTTGGGACGTCTGAAGCAGGAGGAGGTGAAGACAACTAGGCATAGAGGTCCTCTCGGTCCGCAGAGTAGACCTCGCCCTCTTGCAGGAGCGCGAAGTTGAGGAAGTGGGAAGGCCTGTGCACCTCGTGGTAGAACTCTTTAGGATTTGCCAGCTGCAGCTCATACTTCATGTTGGGATCATGCCGGACACCTTGGGGAAGAAGGAAAGGGCCACTGTTAACCAGGTATACTGCCTCACCTAGCCTGGGCCCCTGTGCTCCCCAACTTACCCATAAAGTTGTAGTTCCATGAGGACTGGGCAGGAACCATAAAAAAGCCAAGGAAACGGTCTGACAGCAGCATCTGGACCCTTTCATAATGTGAGGGTAGATAGCCCTTGGGATTGTTGCCCTTGTCTGTGTTCTGGCGACCCCATTCATAGCCACTGGGGGTCAGCTTATAGGCGGTCAGTGTGCAGGAGCCTGGTGTGAAGCTGAAAGAGGGAAGAGGAGAGAGTCAGAGCTCAGGTTACCATTTCAGGCCCTGTGCTGCAATGCCAGCCCTGCCATACCTCAACGGGGCCCAAAGCCTACCTGCAGGTGATGATAATGGTCTTTTCACCATCCCAAGATGGGTTGTCAGCCATGATCTTAGCATGGGTAGTGACATCCTGGGGTGACAGCTGGGGGGATTCATTGGGCTGAGTGTGGATCCATCCTAAGGGTTCCATCTCCTATAGGCAAAGAGAGGTGAAAAGCTATTTGGAGCCCTATCCCATCTGCAGAAAGGAATCACTTCCGAAAAGTAACATAGCTGCCTTCCCTCCACCACTCTGACAAAAGAAAGCCTCCATTCTTCTACACCTCTACTGACCTTGAGGTACTCATGCTGGGGCAGCTGGCCAGGCAGGTGCACGGTCTGGTGAGTGCCCCACTGTGGTACCATTACGATGCAGCGTATCTCCTTCACCTGGGGATTATCTGGTGGGCTCACTCCATACAGGTATCCTGCAATCTGGAAACAAGGGGATCAAGAACCAAAATGATTTTCAGTACCACTCTAAGACTCTGGGCTGTTAGACCTGTGTTTCGTTCCCTTCCCCAAGAACAAAGAATAGGTCAGAATGTGGTCAGAATTACCTGGGGTGCTTGTTCAAATGTAAACATGGACCTCATCTCAGACTTACCACATCAGAATCTCGAGTGGGGCCCAGGAATCTGCATAGTATAATCTATATAATATCCGTAAATAAATGATCCAACACACAGCTCATGAATTTTCACAAGCTAAATACATCTTTAAATCTACCACTAAGTGGTATATTATTTTTTTTACCTTTTAAATCTTTTTTTTTTTTTTTTTTAAAGATTTTATTTATTTGTCAGAGAGAGAGAGAGGAGAGCGAGTGAGCACAGGCAGACAGAATGGCAGGCAGAGGGAGAAGCAGGCTCCCCGCCAAGCAAGGAGCCCGATGTGGGACTCGATCCCAGGACGCTGGGATCATGACCTGAGCCGAAGGCAGCTGCTTAACCAACTGAGCCACCCAGGCGTCCCACCTTTTAAATCTTTTTTTAAAGATTTTATTTATTTACACAGAGAGAGAGATCACAAGTAGGCAGAGTGGCAGGCAGAGAGGGGTAAACAGGCTTCCCACCAAGCAAAGAGCCCAATGCAGCGCTCAATCCCAGGACCCTGAGACCATGACCTGAGCCGAAGGCAGACTTAACCCTCTGAGCCACCCAGGCACCCCTCCACTAAGTGGTATTTTAAATTTTACACTGCCATCAACAACGTAAAAGAACCTGTGTTCCTATAAAATCACGCATACAGAATATGAACTATCTTTTCAAATTCACCAACCTGAGGCCACAAATTGGTTGTTTTATATAATATGAATTACCTGATTATTTGTAAAGCTGGGCACCCTTTAACTGACTGAGCCACCCAGGTGCCCCGGGACTGTCATTTTTATTATACATCCTGAAGTGACTGCCAGGCTTTGGATTATCAGAGACTTGAATAAGAATCTAAGAAAATGCAAACACACTCATTTGACTGACAAAGCTGATTCCTGAAGTCTTTTCACAGTTTTGAGGAGAAAGGAAGAAGAGGTGATGAGTATATTTCCGCTCTGGGAAAGTGGTCCTCTGGGAAAGTGGTCCCGGTGAGCAGACCTCCCGGTGGTGAGGGCATGGCGAGGACGTGGCACCTGTCTACCAGGACCTCAGCTATATGGAGCAGCCTCTCCCCCTGCCCATCCCCACGGCTTCACATATGCTTGATTCTCCAGTTTTTATTTTTTATTTATTTATTTATTTTTTTAAAAGATTTTATTTATTTATTTGTCATAGAGAGAGAAGCGAGAGTGAGCACAGGCAGACAGAGTGGCAGGCAGAGGCAGAGGGAGAAGCAGGCTCCCTGCCAAGCAAGGAGCCCGATGTGGGACTCGATCCCAGGACGCTGGGATCATGACCTGAGCCGAAGGCAGCTGCTTAACCAACCGAGCCACCCAGGCGTCCCTGATTCTCCAGTTTTTAAACTGTATTTTGAGAATTGTGTTATAATTTATCCCCCAAATTAAAAATGTTTTTCAGTTAAAAAAAAAAAAAAAAAAGCTGGGCACCTTTTCATTTGCCATCTGTCGCTCCTTTTCTGAACTACCTTCGGATTTTTTTTTCTTAAAATTTTATTTATTGTCAGAGAGACAGTGCACACACAAGCAAAGGGAGCAGCAGGCAGAGGGAGAAACAGACTGCCCCCTGAGCAAGGAGCCCCATGCAGAACTTGATCCCTGGACCCTGGGATCGTGACCTGAGCTGATGGCAAATGCTTAACCAACTGGCCAAGCATCCCTACCTTCAAATTCCTTGCCTAGTCAACAGTTATGTTTTTATTTATTTTAAAGATTTTATTTGAGACAGACAGGGAGCACACAAGCAGGGAGTGAGGGAGAAGCAGACTCCCCACTGAGCAGGGAACCCCACACAGGGCTCCATCTTAGGACTCTGGGATCATCACCTGAACTGAACTCAGATGCTTACCCAAGTGAGCCATCTTCTGTAATTCCCTATTCTAGATTCTAATCCATCTTATTTTAGAGTTATGCAAATATTTTCTTCCTGTTTTTAGTATGTCTTTGTCAAACACAAGTTATTATTTTTTTTAAAAAATATATGAACTGTGTTTTGTTTTTTTTTTAATGGAAACAATTTTTTTTTGAAGATTTTATTTATTTATTTGAGAGACAGAGATTACAAGTAGGCCGAGAGGCAGGCAGAAAGAGGAGGAAGCAGGCTCCCCGTGGAGCAGAGAGCCCGATGTGGAGCTCGATCCCAGGACCCTGGGATCATGACCCGAGCCGAAGGCAGAAGCTTTAAACCACTGAGCCACCCAGGCGCCCAAGTTATTATTTTGATTATGGTTTTGGGTTTTACATCTTAAGAACGCTATCCCAGGGATGCCTGGGTGGCTCAGTTGGTTAAGACGCTGCCTTTGGCTCAGGTCATGATCCTGGGGTCCTAGGATCAAGTCCCACATTGTGCTCCTTGCTTGGCAGGGAGCCTGCTTCTCTCTCCGCCTCTGCCTGCTTGTGTGCTCTCTCTCTGACAAATAAATAAACAAAATCTTTAAAAGAAAAAAAAAAAAAAAAGAACGCTATCCCAACACTAAGGTAATCAGTACTATCTTCCAATACTCTACATCTTAGTATTTTACATGCAGATCTTTACATGTATTTTTTTTTTTATGCTGTGAGCCAGGGGTCTGATTGCTTCAGTATCATGAAGCATCCTTAATCCTACAGATCTAATACGTATTTATTTTTTTTTTTAAAGACTTTTTAAAGATTTTTTTTTTTTTTTTTTTTTTTTTGACAGAGAGAGATCACAAGTAGGCAGAGAGGCAGGCAGAGAGAGAGAGGAAGGGAAGCAGGCTCCCTGCTGAGCAGAGAGCCCGATGCGGGACTCGATCCCAGGACCCCGAGATCATGACCCGAGCCGAAGGCAGCGGCCCAACCCACTGAGCCACCCAGGCGCCCTTTTTTAAAGATTTTATTTATTTATTTGACAGACAGAGATCACAAGTAGGCAGAGAGGCAGGCAAAGAGGAGGAAGCAGGCTGCCTGCTGAGCAGAGAGCCCAATGCAGGACTCGATCCCAGGACCCTGGGATCATGACCTGAGCTGAAGGCAGAGGCTTTAACCCACTGAGCCACCCAGGCGCCCCCTGATACACATTTATTATATCCACATGAATCCATTTCTGATTATTTGCTATCCTCTTCCAATAACTTTTGGGCCAATACATCATCTTCATAATTGCCACAGCTTTATAATGCTTTAAGATTTGATGGGAGCCAAAACCTTTCCTGCTATTTCGTTTTGTTTTGCTTTAAAGATTTTCTTTATTTAGGGGCGCCTGGGTGGTTCAGTCGTTAAGTATCTGTCTTCTGCTCAGGTCACGATCCTGGGGTCCTGGGATCAAGCCCCACACTGGGCTTCCTGCCTGGTGGGGAGCCTGCTTTTCCCTCTTCCACTTCCCCTGCTTATGTGTCCCCGGTCTCACTTTATCTCTGTCAAATAAATAAAATCTTGGGGAAAAAAAAAAAAAAGGTTGTATTTATTTGTTTGAGAGAGAAAACACGAGTAGGATGAGGGGGGAGAGGGAGAAGCAGATTCTCCGCTGAGCAGGGAGTCCAACACAAGGCTTAATCCCAGGAACTCCCGGATCATGACCCAAGCTGAAGGCAGATGCCCAACTAAGCCACCCAGGTGCCCCTCAGCCATTCTTATATATATATTTATTCATCCACAAATCCTGAAACCAGCACCTTAAGTTCCAGGCAATCTCAGGTGAGTTTTGGGCACAGACTATCTCCTAGTTGAGCACACTTACCTGGGCCCGAAGGTCAGATATGCAGATAAACTTCTTAAGCACATTTTTGGGAAGGATATAGGTATAACCGGTCTCCTTGATGTCATCAGATGAAACATAAATATGATTGGTCCTTAGGTGAAGGTTGGCAGCAGAGATGGCTCTAAAAATGGTGGGGAATGTTAGTATTTCTCTGGCTAGCACCACAGGTACTATCAGTAGGCGCTGCCGTCCCTAACCCCTCCTGTCCCTTATAGTACCTAACCCTCCATTCAGTCTTGGAGGAGAAAGTCTGGGTCTCATAGTTGCTGGTGGTAGAAGTAATGATCTCATCGCCATGCTTGTTGACAGTACGAGTCTGTGTTGCTGTCAGCTGTGACTGTTCCTTGGTCTGCTTCTCAATCTCCGCTATCTGCTGCCGCTGCTGCGATGGTGCCGAGATCTCCATACCCAGGATGATGTCTCGAATTTCTGATTGTGTCAGCGATGCCACATTCACACTGTGGGGACAGCATGGATCACATCACAAGATCCCTTGCCTTCAGTCAATTTTGTCCCAATGGCAAGAGTGTAATTTGGTAAGTCAAGGGACCCCAGACCCTTACCCCAGACCATCCTCAAGTGGCATTCGTAAAGGAAGTGTGACGTCGAGATGTACTAATACTGATAAGATTTATCACAGCCCAGGAAGGCTCTGTGCATGTACACCTTTCAGCCATGCTCAAACCTCATCAGTAGCTAGACCTTCCTCTTTCCTTTGACAAAAAGTGCCCCAGTTTAACAGCACAATTTTTAAAATCAGAAACCCTTAGAACATGTTCTCAACCACAGCTAGTATTGCCAGTCACCCTAGGTAAACCTGGAAATCTATGGACATTTTTATTTTTGGCTGCACAATGAAAGGGAGGGGGAAGGAAGGAGTAGGGGGGTGTGTGTGTGTGTGTGTGTGTGTGTGCTATTAGCAATGGTACCTGGGGATCCAGGATGTTAAAAATTCCTATAATGTATGGACAGTAAAGAAATGCCCTGCTCAAAATGGCAACATGAGAAATGCTCTAGAATCAGACTGAAGCCCTGAAACACAGACATTTTCTACGTTATCTGAAGACACTGCCTACCTCTTTTCTACAGCATTCCCCAGGACAATTCCTTGAGAAATTTCTGAACCTAAGTGTTCCCAAAATACCCAGAAACTATATACTGAGCCATTCATTTCACTCTTTTAGGATCTTCCATCTGTCTCCCCAGCACCACTGCTCACTTGTTTTTCTTGCCATAATCAGCCAAGATGAGATCTTTTAGCTGCACCTCCACTTTGATCCACTCCTCGTCAGTCAGAGTGGGCCAGATGTGGTGTGGTTCTGTAATAGTAGTCTTGTCTGGCTTCAGGATCACCTTCGCCCGGTCATTGTTCACATGCAGGGCACGCAGAATCAGGATGAGACGGGAGAAAGCCTGAGAAGAGATATGGCAGCAATGGGGAAGGGAGGGGAGGTCAGCCACTAGATGTCTTCCCCCTTTCCTCGATTCTATCCTTTCAGGGAACCCAGGAATTGATTTCAACCTCTAAGATGCAGCCTTCCTCTCCTGCTCTCAGTCAACTTTATATGTGGTGCACAGAGTTGCTACCTCATCCACAAGTTGAAGATGTGAAAATGGCCTCATAGGGGTCCTGGGAAAAAGCTAAGGCAGGCACAGGATTGTCTCATGGCCCCAGACCCATCCTCTTAGAATGACCCTCTTTGTTGGGTGGTTTCCTACCGTGTAGGATGAGATAGTCTTGAGCCAGTCATCATAGAGATTAAAGAGAACCATCTGGGGTTCAGTGGCTTTAAGGATGAGGTCCCCAAACTTTTCCACCTTGAGACAGGCCTGGAAAGGTAGCTGGAGTTCTGATCCCTTGATCACAATATTGGGAAAGTCCAGCAAGTGCACCTGAAACAAGATCAAGTCCAAGATTAGAAACAGAGCCTGCACGTCTCAGACCTTCTCTCTTCTACCTCAACTACCTCTCACCTCCAATGGGTCCAGCATGCCCTTCCTGGTGACAATGATCTGCTTGGGCTGCTCCTCCACAGGTAGAGATCGGATGAGGGCAGCCACTTCCTCAGCTGTCTTCCATTTAGCCAACTAAAAAGAAAGAGGGGAGGAAATGGAAATTGAGTTTCTATCATCCCAAAGTCAACTAGAACAAAAGCTCCTAGTCTTGAAATAAACACTCTATGGAGTGCCTGGTTGGCTCAGTTAGTTAAGCCTCTGCCTTTGGCTCAGGTCATGATCTCAGGGTCCTGGGATCGAACGCTGCATCGGGCTCTCTGCAGGGAGCCTGGTTCCCCCTCTCTCTCTGCCTGCTTCTCTACTTGTGATCTGTGTCAAATAAATAAAATCTTAAAAAAAAAAAAAAAAATCAATGTTTCTGTTGCGCACTGCCAATGAATGCTGGGTACTTGGAAATGCAAAATAAGTGTCAAATAGCCTCGCCCAAAAGGCTTTTCAACCTAGCTAGCCAAAAAACCTCATACAAGATATACCATGATGCAGTATCTAATTACGTAATATATCACAGACAAAATAGATTAAGGCTAAAGATCAAAAAAGCTACATAAAGAAACAGGAAGACTTTATTTAGAGAGAGCATGTATGCACACAAATGAGGGGAGGGGCAGAGAGAAAGAATCTCAAGCCGACTCCGCACTGAGTGCAGAGCTGGGTAAGTATCTCACAATACTGAGATCACAACCCAAGCCAAAATCAAGAGTTGGACCCTTAACTGACTGAGCCACCCAGGCGCCCCACTCCATAAAGAAAAAGGTCTTAAGGAATGAGTAAGACTGGGGACCTGGGTAGCTCAGTCGTTAAGCATCTGCCTTCAGCTCAGGTCATGATCCTTGGTCCTGGGATCGAGTCCCACATCGGGCTCCTTGCTCAGCAGGGAATCTATTTCTCCCTCTCCCCCTGCCCATGCTCAGTCTCTCTCGCTGTCAAATAAATAAAATCTTTAAAAAAAAAAAAAAAAAAAAAGGAATGAATAAGACTGTGATTAACAGAGTACACAGAAGTGAGTTCCTTCTATAAGGAAGATATAGAAGCAAAGCCACAGAAGTGGAAATGAACAACAGAGTTTGGGGACAGCAGGACACTGGATTGTTTGCAAGAGCAAACAGGTGTTTTTAATTAATTAGAGAGAGATCACAGATGCATTGGCGGGGGGTGGGGGCGCGAGGGACAGAAGGTGGCAGGGACCCTGACTCACTTGGGCACCATCCAGGATGGTGGGATCAGGACCTGAGCTGAAAGGAAATGCTCAACCAACTTAGCCACCCAAGTGCCCAGGAAATAGATTTTAAAGGAAGAGAAACCATAGTTGGACAGGTTATAACCCAGCCAGATATCAAGTGTCTAGGAAGCCAAAGAAGAGTTAAATCACCGGGGTGCCTGCGTGGCTCAGTGGGTTAATAAAGCCTCTGCCTTTAGCTCAGGTCATGATCCCAGGGTCCTGGGATCAAGCCCGGCATCGGGCTCTCTGCTCAGCCTTTCTGCCTACTTCTGATCTCTGTCTGTCAAATAAATAAATAAAATCTTTAAAAAGAAGAGTTAATTCACCAAGAAGGGGCTACCAAAGGCTTAGAGGTAGAAATTTGGTAAAAAGTGATGTTTTAAGAATATTTGTTCCCTTTAGAAAGATGACTTTGGGTAGCCTTGTTTAAGACAGGTTAAAGATAGGAGAGTCAAGAAACAGAGACCAACTGTAGGTAGTGAAGGACCTCACACACTGCTAGGCCTCCTACAGAATACTTCCCAAGTAATTCAGAGAAAAAGTTCAAATGAGATACCTTAAATCTCTCAAACAGAAACAGGAAGATGCCCCCCTACCTCTACTGTTTCTCGCATCCCCCCCAAACGAAAAAGGGGTAGTAGAAGGTAGAAAACGTTTACAACTTCTCTGTCCTTTAACTGGCTCACCTGTCCCAAACGCTTCTGTCCAGCCCACACAGACGTGTGGATTATCTTGAGGAAGAGCTGCCCTGTGCGTGGATTGAAGATGAAGATGGCCCCATTGATGGGTTTGGTGGTCAAGTTCCCTTCAAAGGTCTAAGGAATGATTACATCAATTAGCACTATCTAGATACAATCATTGTGCCTTCACCCCAAATGTACACATTTGCCTTAGCACCCTCCCACAGGCATATATAGAGCCCCACATCCCTACCTGGCTTCTAATTCTCACCTTGTGGATAGTCACTCTGTAGACATTAGTGTCATCCACAAACCAGATGATCTGGTTGGAGAAGAGCTCACCATAATTCTGAGAGGACAGATAGGGCTCAGTGGGCTCAGATGAATAGAGTTGCAGCCCCTTGCGGATCCGTTCACGTAACACATACAAGGCAGGGTTTGCCTTCATGATCTTGGCCATGGCCTGCTGTATGAGAGGCTTGCTGCCTGGGAACCAGTTTCCGTAGGCACTATTGAGAAAAGTAGAGTGAAGACCAGACTGGCAGCCTCAGGGACAAGGCAAAATGAAACTCCAAAGAAAAGACTGCTGGCCGGGCGGACAAGGGTCTGCTCATGTACACTAAAATACACACATATATGCTCAAGTGTGCCAGCAGGCACCCCAAGAGGCCCCATACTTTAATGTGCATGTGTTTTTTAGTTTGCCAAGGTGGCACTTTCTTTTTCTGGGTCACTGACTTTTTGTTTGCTTCCTGGCCTCTGTTGTACAACTTTCAGTAATCTCAAAATCTTGAGTTCAAGCCCCATGTGGCCGTAATTTACTTAAAAAATAAATTAATTTAATTAAAAAATAAAGTATGTGGCTGACAGAAAATAGACATGCTTCTGAGCACCAACTTACCTGTGCAGATTATATGCCAGGTCAATGGCAATGAGCACACCAGTAGGCGAAGGGTAAATACTCATATTGTCTGTGGTGTAGTCCAGGAACTTGGCCCGGGCGTAGCGTTCAATGTCATGGGAATCATAGTCCCCCCAGCGCAACTGGATATCAATCCAATACTTCTGAGTGGTGGTACTATCCATCACATCCCTGTGGGCAGAAAGAGGTCAGGAATCCACACTTCTAAGAAGCCACCAGTATCATCAATGAACCACATGAACTCTCAATCACTACATCTAAATCTCAAAATTCCCAATCCCTTTGCCTGTTCCGATCAGCAAGCCCCTCACCCAGACAATCAGCAGAACTCTAAGGGTGCTGACAGGATCCAGGGATGGCACTGTACCCAAGTCAGAAAGAAAAGCAGGCAGGGACAATTGCTGAAGTAGCACAGGTAGAACAGTCAAACCAAGCTTCCTGAATGCCTAGGGCTTGGTTATAAAGCACTTACTTAGAGTCTGCCAGCAATGAGGGCCGAGAGACATTCCACTTATAGGAGGCAAAGAGCAGGATATCTGCACAGGAAGAATTCATCTTATAGGACTTCCGTGGGTGAATTGTCTCCTTTTGCACTGTCTCAATTTCTAGTGCATCCAGTTCCTGATCAAACACCTGGAGGCAAAGGCGGAAAGGTTATGACTGCTTATGGAAGCCCACCAGGAATGAGGGCTTGCGGAATCTCAGATGATGCAAGTCCCATCCTCAGTGCTGCCAGGGTGGACTTCCCCCACCCAAGAATGAGCTGACCTGACTTCTGGTGGTCCCCTCCCCGCTCAATTCTGGCCCACCTGACACAAGTCCATCACAATGCTCTCATGGATCTTCTGCCATAAGTGAGCCCGGAAAATCTGGATAAGAGAGATCTTCAGTGTGGGGATCTTGCCATGCATGAAGATACCCGTCAGGTCCAGCTGCACCTGAAAGCCTACATATACCTAACAAGAAAAAGAGAGACAGCAGAGGTCAAGAGACTGGTTCTTAGGAGTAATTAAGGAAGCAGAAACACCTGCTTTCAACTTCCTGTCTCCCAGGTCTAGAAATCACACTCACGTTGGCTCGGTTGATGGTTGGGGACCACCAGAGGGTGAATCTACGATTGGGAATTTGGTTCAATCCTGATCGCTGAGCATTAGTTAGCTTCTTCCACTTCATAGACTCCTCAAAACCACTGGCCTTTTCCCTGTGAAGAAGGGGCCAGTTAAAGCGATGCCATCTCCCAGAACATTGCTCTCCAGTAAAGACCACAGAACTCAACAGCACATGAGGGTTGAACTCAGAGGGTTGTGCTAGGTTACTGTAAGGGGAGAAGAGAATCCTCACCAGAAAAGCCCTTCCCAGGTAGGGAAGTAAGTGCCCTTGAAGAGTGTGTGTTCCAGAATGCCTTCCACGCCACCCAAGGCCTGAATCATGTCTGTACGATAGTTGTTCAGGTTCCAGAGCTTCCCATCATGCCGCTGGTGTGTCCACCAGAAAGGGTTCTGCTTCAAGACCTAGACGGCAAGGCAGCTACCATCAAGTTTCTGAGTGCCTACTACCCCAGATGCCCCGCATGGCCATGGATTCTTTTAATTCAGGGAAAATGTCTATCATCCCCTCCATGTACCTGGTACTGCTTAAAGTCAGTTCGAACCCGCCAGCCCTTATCATATGCCAACGTGTGCCTGTCCTTCTGGAAGAGGGTGTTGATTCGGGGAATGCCACGATCCCATGAATCTTCTAGATCTTCTAAGGTCAGTCGTCTGTCAAAGAAAAAAGATCTAAGTCAAACATTTGTTCAAAAGAGTTTACCATTCCTCCCTGGCCAAGGACAAATAGGTCAGATGTAGAATGTATTTGTCTCCATAAAAATATGGGCATGCTCTGCTCCTGACCTCCATGCAAGGCTCAAAGATCACCCCTCCACACTTCTGATCAGACTCCCATTCCTTCCTGGATGTGTACCTGTTCTGAGCAATGGCCTCTTGTCTCTTCAGTGCATACTCCGCCCAGACCCGCTGGGAATCAATGAACTCACTCTCCCACGGCTGTATATAGCGATACAAGTTGGGAATCAGCTGATCTTCTTCATGGCTCATTCCCGAACGAAAGTGTGTGATACCTACATCTGTCTGCTTGGACCACCTGTTTGGGGCACAACCAAGTTTTAGAAAAAATAAAAATAAAACCTAAAAGAAACATCCCCTTTCCTCAGAGTCTAGCAAGATTTTCTTTTCCCCCCTTTTCAAAGAAGTTTTTTTGCTTATTTATTTAAGTCTTCTCCACACCCAACGTGGGCTCATGATCCTGGAGAAGAAGAGTTGCATGCTCTTCCAACTGAGGTAGCCAGGCGCTCGTAGCAGGATTTTCAACCAAGTCCTACCTGAGGTCAGACTGGGGGATGAGCACATGGCCCATTGAGAGCATGCCGAGTCCACCCAACTCCTTAGGGGTATAGAACACAACAGGAGGGAACCGACTGGGCATCTTGGAGTTGAGGCCAATTTTGATACGTGTTTGGATCTTGTTCTCACATTTCACTAGCAAGTCCAGGAGCTCCTGGGTGTTCACCACAGCCTCCCGAAAGTATGTCATAAGGCCTATAAGAGCTGTGTTCCACTTATTCACAATCTGAAAAAAGTGGAGAGAAAGTAAATTATAGGTGAACTATGGGGGTGGCGGTGGTAGGGACTACTTGATCCAGCTAATAATATTCTGCCTAGTTCTCAAGGAAGATCTGAGCTCGTCATTAGGAAAGTATATATAAATCAAAACTACAAGATACTATTTAACACCTATAATAATGGCTACTGACAAGTGGCAAGTGTTAAGACTGTGAAGAAAATGGAACACTCTTATACTGCTGGTGGGAATGTGAAATCGGTACAATGGCTGAACCACCACCTGGCAGTTCCTCAAAAAGTTAAAAAGAGTTACCATATAATCTAGCAATTCTACTACAAAGTATATACCCGAGAAAGGAAAACTTATGTCCACACAAAAAAGGGTACACAAATCTTCACAAGAGCATTATTCCTAACAGCCAAAAAGTGGAAGAAAACCACAGATGTCCATCGACTGACAAATGGATAAACAAAATGTGGTATATCCATATAAAAGAACATTATTCACAAATGAAAAGGATTCAAGTACTGATACATGCTACAACACAGATGAATCTTTAAAACATGTTAGGTGAAAGAAATTGGACAGGAGTGCCTGGGTGGCTCAGTCCGTTAAGCGTCTGACTCTTGGTTTCAGTTCAGGTAATGATCTCAGAGGCCTGAGATAGAGCCCTGTGTCGGGCTCCATGCTCAGTGGGGAGCCTGAAGATTCTCTCTCCTGGTCTGCCTCCCACCCCAATCACACACGAATGCTGTCTCTTGCTCTAAAATAAATCTTTAAAAAAAGGGGGGGGGGGGGGACACTAGCCAAGAGAGTCACATATTGCACAATTCCACTTATATGAAATGTCCAGAACAGGCCAAATCATACACACAGAAAGTAGATTCATGGTTGCCAGGAGCTAGACATGGGGAGAACAACAGGGAGTGAAGGACTACTCATGAGAATAGAGTTTTTTCTTAGGGTGATGAAAATGTTCTAGAATGCAAGAGTGGTAATGGCTACACAATTTTATGAATATACTGAAAACCACTGAATTGTGTATTTTGAAAGTGTGAATTTAATCTGGAAAAAATCAATTAAGGCAATATAAACACTTAAAAGCAAGTACAGTAAGTAATCCAGGGTGGACGGGGAGAAAAAGGGATGAGAAAAACTACTAAAAATTAATAGAGGGAATGAAAACTAATGGGACCACAGAAATTGCCTTCCCATTATAAAGAACTATAAAACTAAGCAAAATACGTAAAACAGTATCTTCAGACAACTGACAAATAGGCAACACAGACCATGACCCTTGAGAAAAAGGAAACAAATGAAGTGAGCCCCACAAGTTCCCCAGCATCCTGACTACTGTCAGTTTCCCAGTTGCACCACACACATGGAGGGGGAATGGAAACAAAGCCCAACAGTCTCCTGAATTGAAGAGACAGAGATTAGAATTCAGGAGGCCAAGGCAGCTAGAATCTGTCAGGCAGAAGTACTAGAGAGAAGCAAGTTCTCAGAAAGATCTTTGGAGATCCATGAAGGGATTCCCTCTCAAGTTTTTGGCTGAGTACCAACCTATATGCAGTAAAACCCCAACATCTAGAAGAACACCAGAAACTCTTAACTCTAGGAAACTGAGGGTTGCTGGAGTGGAGGTAGGCGGGGGGATGAGGTAACTGGGTGATGGGCACTAAAGATGGCACTGATGTGATGAGCATGGGGTGTTACAGGCAACTGATGGTTAACTGAACTCTACACTTGAAACTAACGATGTACTATACACTGGCTAACTGAATTTAAATAATAATAATAAAAAAAAATGCCACAGATCAGAAAGCTGAACAAGTCCCACAGATCATGAGGTTGCCAACAGTTTGTGTTCCCACCAACCAGAGCAGAGAGACCTTGTAATACATGGGAATTGGGTAGAGCCCAAGAAAGTTATCAACCTAGCAATAGAGGTACGTTAGCCCCAGAACAAAGGGTGCTATATATTTTCCACAACCAAGTTTAAAAGCCTTAAATGGACCAAACTAATCTACAAGTTACTGACATAACACAGCTCAATACTCTTTAAAAAAAAAAAAAAAAGTAACAAAACCTATAAATAATGTAAAACTCAAAATTTCTAGCATGTAATAGAAAATTGCCATTCATGCAAAAAAAATTATAATCAGAAAAAACTCAATCAATAGAAACAGACCTAACAATAACACAAATAATGAAATTAGTAAGCAAGGACCTTAAAACAGCTACTTAACAAACCTTATAATTATGCTTAAATATATTAAAAAAAAATGAATATAATATGGAGAGAAAAGATAATAAACACAAAGACAGAATTCTAGAGATAAAAATTTCAGTACCTAAAATTAAAAAAAAAAAAAAAAAAAAAACTCTGATGGAATCAGTTAACACTAAAATTGCAAAAGTATGTAACAATTTACATTAATAGAAATGAAGACAAAGGAGCGCCTGGGTGGCTCAGTGGGTTAATCCTCTGCCTTCGGCTCAGGTCATGATCTCAGGGTCCTGGGATTGAGCCCCACATTGGGCTCTCTGCTTAGCAGGGAGCCTGTTCCCCTTCCCCCTCTGCCTGCCTCTCAGTCTGCTTGTGATCTCTCTCTGTGTCAAATAAATAAAATCTTAAAAAAAAAAAAAAGAAATGAAGACAAAACAAACACTTTTATAAACACACAAAAAGATACAGAATATAGACTGTATTCACTGCCAGTAAACTGTTACTACAAGAAATGTTAAAGGAGGGGTGCCTGGGTGACTCAGTCATTAAGTGTCCACTTTCAGCTCAGGTCATGATTCCAGGGTCCCTGTGATCGAGTACCATGTCAGGCTCGGAAGCTCAGTGGGAAGCTTGCTTCTCCCTTTCCCATTCCCCCTGCTTGTATTCCCAGTCTCGCATCTCTGTCAGATAAATAAAACCTTAAAAAAAAAATGTCTTTGTAGGGGCACTTAGGTGGCTCAGTCTGTTATGTGGCTCCCTTCAGCTCAGGTCATGATCCCAAGGTCCTGGGATTGAGCCCTGTGTTGGTCTCCTTGCTCAGCAGGGAGACTGCTTCTTCCCTCCCAACCTCTCTCTCTCAAAAAGGTAAAATCTTTCAAAAAACAAACAGCAGTGGTATCTTTGTGTGTATCAGTTACAAAGTCCAGGTCTAACTCTAGCGGTCTCTTCACGTTCATGACATAGCACTCCACGTGGCGTACTCCCTTGGTCATCACCTGCATGCAGGTTCACTGTTCCCAGGACAAAATGCTTATCAGTTTGCGTTTTGCTATCAATGAAATGGCCCCCCATTCCCCTAAACCTGCTAATATCTTGGATGAATCCTTGCTGGTTTTCCATCTGCAAGCCAACTACATTTTGCCCAACTTTCAGTTTTGTTCAACAAAATGTCCTGCCTTTTTATACAATTACAACCTGTTACAGGAGTAATTTTGTTTGTCTAAGTATTTTAAAGATTCCAGATTTCAAACTTCAGAACTTCTTCCATGCTAAATGTCACGTGGCTTTACGCTAAAAGTTTGATGTCTTTTTTTTTCTTTTTTTTTTTTTAAGATTTTTTATTTATTTATTGGACAGACAGAGATCACAAGTAGGCAGAGAGGCAGGCAGAGAGAGGAGGAAGCAGGCTCCCTGCTGAGCAGAGAGCCCGATGTGGGGCTCGATCCCAGAACCCTGGGATCATGACCTGAGCCGAAGGCAGAGGCTTTAACCCACTGAGCCACCCAGGCGCCCCTAAAAGTTTGATGTCTTATTTGAGAGAGCCCTCGCATGTGTGTAGGAGCACAAATGCGGGGGGGGGGGGGGGGTGCTGGTGAGGCAAGGGGCAGGGCAGCAGCACAGAGAGGAGACAAGCAAACTTCCTACTGAGTGTGGAGCCTGACACCGGCCTTGATCCCAGGACCCTGGGTTCATGACTTGAGCTAAAGTAGACCCGTAACGGACTGAGCCACCCTGGTACCCCAAAGCTTGAAGGTCTTTAATAAAGTGAACTGTGTCTCCGAACCCATTCCAAAAACAAAACAAAACCCAAAAATAAAAAAGATGGACATGAAAGTGGAAATAAATCAATCCAAAATTGTAGTTGGAGATTTCCAAGACTCTTCTCTCAGTAACTGATAGAAGCAGACAAAACAATCATTAAGGATATAGAAAGACTCGTACAACATATTCAATCTGAGCTGACATTCATAAGACACTGTCCAACAGTAAGATTACAGAGTACATAGGAGATAGTCAACAAGACAGACCTTATATGCTAGACCACAGAGCAAGTCTTAAGACATCTGGAAAAATGAAGATCATACAAGGTGTGTTTTGTTTTTTTTTTAAAGATTTCTTTATTTGACAGACGGAGATCACAAGTAGGCAGAGAGGCAGGCAGAGAGAGAGAGTTAGGGAAGCAGGCTCCCTGCTGAGCAGAAAGCCGGATGTAGGGCTAGATCCCAGGACTCTGGGATCATGACCTAAGCCAAAGGCAGAGGCTTTAACCCACTGAGCCACCCACGTGCCCCCAAGGTGTGTTTTCTGACCATAATGGAATTATACTAGCAACTAATAACAAAAATACCTGGAAAACCCTCAAATATGTTTAAATTAAATAGCATACTTCTAAACAACATATGGATGAAATAAAAACTCTCAAGGGGAATTAGAAAGTATTTTTAACTGAATGAAAATAAAGACACAACTTACCAAATTTGAAAGATGCAGCTGAAGCAGTGCTTAGAGGAAAATTTACAGCACTGGATGCTTATATTTAAAAATATTTAAAAAGAGGGGCGCCTGGGTGGCTCAGTGGGTTAAAGCCTCTACCTTTGGCTCGGGTCATGATTCCAGGGTCCTGGGATCGTGCCCCAACAGGCTCTCTGCTCGGCAGGGAGCCTGCTTCCTCCTCTCTCTCTCTGCCTGCCTCTCTGCCTACTTGTAATCTCTGCCTGTCAAATAAATAAATAAAATGTTTTTAAAAAATTAAAAAGATTCAAAATTGATCATCTAACCTTCACTTTAAACTAGAAAACTAAAAGCAATTCAAACGCAAAGTAAGCAAAGGAAAGATACTGTAAGAGCAGAAAACAGTGAAATAGAAAAGAGAAAAATAAAAATCAACGAAACCAAAGCTGGTTAAGAATAAGGGGGAAAAAAAGGCAAACTACAAAATCCAAAATGATAATCCAAATGATAATAATCAAGACTTTAACGTAAGGAGTATGACTAAAGTGCAAGATCACAATGGCTGGAGTTATCATAGAAATTAGCCTCGAGCAAATAGCATTCTTCAGGTAAGCAGGATAAAGGAACTACAGAGTTCAACAGCCTTAATCAAATCACAAAATCTACACTGAGCATCTAGTTCATGCTTAAGACGAACCAACCAAGGCAAGAGACCTGCAGAAAGGATCTGGGGGTAAAGGCAAAGACTTCAGTAGAACAATTGTGAGGCTTAGTGAGTTCTCTGACTATAGCTGGTTCTTGAACTGCCTGCCAGCTGCATGGTTTTTACCACCCAACACACCAGTTCTACTGCAGTTACCAGGGCTTTATTCCTGGTGGCTAAAAAGTATGAATTCCCAAGTACCACAGTCCTTTAAGAAAAGCCAGAGCTGCTGGGGATTCAGGGAAGCAGGAAAGAAAATGCCACTGAATGAGCAACTCCACAGGCTAGGTAACACGGTAATAACTTTACACATGTTATGCTGTTAAGTCTTCAGAAAAGGAACAAATTTGGGGTGCCTGGGTGGCTTAGTCGCTTAAGCATCTGCCTTTGGCTCCAGTCATGATCCCAGGTCCTGGGACAGAGCCCAGTATTGATTTCCCTGTTCAGCGGGGAGTCTGCTTCTGCCTCTCCCTCTGCCCTTCCCCCTGCTCCTGCTCTCTCAAATAAATAATTATTAAAAAAAAAAAAAAAAAGGAACAAATTCAACTTCCATAACTTGCCCAACATACCACATGACCCACTTGGAAGGGGATGTAGCAAAGTAAAAACTGATGTTAGGATGACAGGATTCTAGGTGTTTTCTTGCTTTTCTTAGTATCTAACAGTAATCAAAAAAACCTGGAACTCTGATACATCAGGTGGCAACTTTTTTTTCTTTTCTTTTTTTTTTTTTTTTTTAAAGATTTTATTTATTTGACAGAGAGAAATCACAAGTAGGCAGAGAGGCAGGCAGAGAGAGAGAGGGGAGGATGCAGGCTCCCTGCGGAGCAGAGAGCCCGACATGGGGCTCGATCCCAGGACCCTGGGATCACGACCTGAGCCGAAGGCAGAGGCCTCAACCCACTGAGCCACCCAGGCGCCCCGCAACTTTTTTTTCCACTTAAAAGTAAATGTATGGGGTGTCTGGGTGGCTCAGTGGGTTAAAGCCTCTGCCTTTGGCTCAGGTCATGATCCCAGGGTCTTGGGATCGAGCTCCGCCTTGGGTTCTCTGCGCAGCAGGGAGCCTGCTTCCTCCTCTCTCTCTGCGGGCCTCTCTGCCTATTTGTGATCTCTGTCAAATAAATAAATAAATAAATAAATAAATTAATAAGCAAGCAAGCATGCAAGTAGGTAAGTAAAAATAAAAGTAAATGTATGGCTGGACAGGGAGATGAATAGCCAGGTAATAGATAAATATCATAATACATTTGTCCAAACCCACAGAACATACAACACCAAGGGTAAACTGGAAGGTAAACTACGGCCTCTGGATGATTATGATGTGTTGGTGTAGGTTTATCCTTGGTAAAGAAGGTTCCACTCTGGTGAGTGGTGTTGATAATGAGGAAGGCTGCCCATGTGTTGGGGCAAGGAGTATAATGAGAAATCTCTGTCTCTTCCTCTCAATGTTATTTTAAAACTAAAATTGTTCTAAAAATTTAAGTCTAAAAATAACTAACATGAAATAGAAGTCAAAACAAAACCCCGAAAGGAACACAAATACATCTACTGCCAGGCACAGATGTTCTCTTGAGGTAGGTCTAACTTATTTTTTCATTTTTTTTTAAAAATCTTATTTATTTATTTGACAGACAGAGATCACAAGTAGGCAGAGAGAGGGGGGAAGCAGGCTCCCCGTCAAGCAGAGAGCCCGATGCGGGGCTCGATTTCTGGATCGAGATCATGACCCGAGCCAAAGGCAGAGGCTTAACCTACTGAACCACCCAGGTACCCCTATTTTTTCATTTTTTAAAGATTTTTTTTTTTTTTTAATCATTATTTAGAGAGAGGACGCCTGGATGGCTCAGTCAGTTAAGCATCTGCCTTCAGTGCAGGTCATGATCCCAGGGTCATGGGATCAAGCCCCTCATTGGGTTCCCTGCTCTGCAGGGAGCCTGCTTCTCCCTCTCCCTGCCCCTCCCCCTGCACTCTCAAATAAAATAAAATTTTATAAAAACAATATATTTAGGGGGACGTAGGTGGCTCAGTGGGTTAAGCCTCAGCCTTCAGCTCGGGTCATGATCTCAGGGTCGTGGGATCAAGCCCTGCATCAGGCTCTGCTCAGCGGGAAGGCTGCATCCCCCTCTCTCTCTGCCTGCATCTCTGCCTCCTTGTGATCGCTCTCTGTTGAGTAAATAAGTAAAATTAAAACATACATACATACATATATATATATATATATATATATATATATATATATATATATTTTTTTTTTTTTTTAAGAGAAAGACAGCAAGAAAGAGCATGAGTGGGGGGCTGGGAGGGAGAAGCAGGCTCCCCGCCCAGCACAGAGCCCGATGTGGGGCTTGACCCCAGGACCAGACCATGACCTGAGCCAAAGGCAGATGCCTAAGAGACTGAGCTGCCCAGGTGCCCCACCCAGGCACCCCACCCAGGCACCCCTGCCCCTCTGGCTTTAGACTTCAAGTCATCTGGACATGCAGAAAGGGATTCCCTGGTGAGGGAAGCAGAGTAGGAAGGCAGGAAACCAAGCAGGAAGGTAGCCACAAGGCCCTTCCCAAACGGAAGCTAAGCAGACTGTACCTCGTAAGTCAGACTATCCAAGTCCATTTCTGTTTTCCTTCTATTATTCCTGGCCCTCACCAAAACCTTGCTTAAATGTCCCAGCCTTATTTTATAGCTAGGACTGAAGGGAACGGTCCTATCTTCAAGTCCCAGCTAGTGTGCTACATACACCTAAAGCAAGAATGACGAAAGGATCTAAAGTGGTAGTGGCAGCGATGATTGCAAGCCTCCAAGGAGGAAGGACATTTTAGAGGACCTTAAGATTCAGCCACCTCTTACCCTACTGGATATTTCCCTCTATTAAGACTGGAAGACCAAGGGGCGCCTGGGTGGCTCAGTGGGTTGAGCCACTGCCTTCGGCTCAGGTCATGATCTCAGAGTCCTGGGATCGAGCCCTGCATCGGGCTCTCTGCTTGGCGGGGAGCCTGCTTCCTCCTCTCTGCCTGCCTCTCTGCCTGCTTGTGATCTCTCTGTCAAATAAATAAATAAAATCTTTAAAAAAAAAAAAAAAAAAAAGACTGGAAGACCAAGAAATTTTATTCCAAGTACTTTGCCTTAACACACCTCAAGAAATAAATCCCTATATTCTATTATCTGATCATAATCCCTGATTCCTCCAATTAATGATGGCAAACCTTCACTAAGCAATTTATTGAATATAACTTACTATATTAATTCTCACAAAAGCCCCCTGAACTAGATAACACATTCAGTATTCCCATTTTTTAAAAGATTTTTTATTTATTTATTTGACAGGGAGAGAAGTCACAAGTAGGCAGAGAGGAAGAGGGAGAGGGGGAAGCAGGCTCCCTGTTGAGCAAAGAGCCTGATGCAGGGCTCAATCCCAGGACCCTGAGATCATGACCTGAGCCGAAAGCAGAGGCTTTAACCAGCGAGGCACCCAGACACCCCATATCCCCATTTTTTTTTTAAGATTTTATTTATTTATTTGACAGAGAGAGATCACAAGTAGGAAGAGAGGCAGGCAGAGAGAGAGGAAGGGAAGCAGGCTCCCCGCTGAGCAGAGAGCCCGACGTGGGACTCGATCCCAGGACCCCGAGATCATGACCTGAGCCGAAGGCAGCGGCTTAACCCACTGAGCCACCCAGGTGCCCCCCATATCCCCATTTTTAAAAAATATCTGAGAGGTGGGGGGAGAGAGAGAAGCAGTTGGCTCCCCACTGAGAGGGGAGCCCTGGCTCGATCTCAGGGTTCTGAGATCATGACCTGAGCCGAAATCAAGAGTCAGAAGCTTAACTGAGCCACCTAGCTGCCCCTCAGCATCCCCACCCCCTTTTTTTTTTTTTAAAGACTTTATTCACAAGAGAGACAGACAGACAGACAGACCACAAGCAGGGGGAGAAGGAAAAGCAGACTCCCCACTGAGCTGGGAGCCTGACACGTGGCTCTATCCCCAAACCTGGAGATCATGACCTGAGCTGAAGGCAGATACTCAACCATCTGAGCCACCCAGGCACCCCTCCCCATTTTTAAAAAATTTAAGTAATCTGTAACCCAAGTTGGGGCTCAAATTCACAATCCTGAGATCAAGAGTTGCATGTTCTTCTAACTGAGCAGGCCAGGCACGTCATCATCAGTATCCCCACTTTATGAAAAGAACTAAAGCCCAAAGTGGGGCCTTATCCCAAAATCCCAACTAGTTATGTGACAGAGCTATGATCTGAACCTGACTGGACTCCAGAACCTGTCCTTCTAACTGCTTCTAAACCGCTTCCCTAATCTCTGATCTCACAGGCTCTGACCTCTCAGGTTCTCACCTCTAACCTATCTATCTACTCCTTTGATCCCTACACTTTCTCCCAAGACCTCTGGCCTCATCTGGTCTCTTCCTACCCACCATCCATCCAAACAAATCCAGGATCCCAAAAGAAGCCAGCACTCTGGATTTCCCTGCGTCCAATCCCTCGCCACTCCACAACAATCCTCTGGCAAACCCCAATCCTGAATCACCTCACTGACATGATATGATGGACTTTGTCCATCCTGTCACTGAGTAGCTAAGTATTTCTGGGAAGAACTCACACTCAAAGAGTTGTCCTCATTTTCCTGATACCCACCTGGGGCACAATTTCTTCAACAATCCTATTATTCCCTCACCACCATGCTCAAGTCCAACCCAGGCAAGACTGAAAAATTCAAGATTATAATTTCCCACTCAACTTTATATTCATATCTGTCCAGACCACTTTTCTTTTAGGTTCAGAGGATATTTCCCTCTGCCTGTCCTTTACTGTATTCCCACATTCAACACTTGGGAACACTGCTCCATTACTTACCACACTGGTCTGCTATACCCTGAACTGTCCCCTGGCTCCCTAATGGGAACATCCTCAAGCCAATCCCATTCAAAAATAGTGCCTTGGCTTAGATCTCCCTCTAGGTGGCGTATTATGTCCATCTTCCTTTTACTCCAGCTCTGGCAAGTTGCCAGTCCTTGCTGTCTCCACTCCCTTATTTCCCATAAAGCCTCACCCACTGCAATCTGGCTTCTCTCCCCACTATTTCTGAAACAGCTCTTGCTAAGGTCACCAATGACGTCCTGACCGCCAAATCCAATGGATACTTTTCAGGCCTTATCTAACTAAAACACTCTTAGGCAACTGACACCCTTAAATGCCTGCCTCAATTCCTGACATCCTTGGCTCTGATGAGCTGGCACTCTCCCAGTCTGGCCACACTGCTTCTCAGTGTTTCCTATGGTTCCAAATTCATCCTTCTGCTCTTCTTTCCTTACACCTGACCTAGACAATCTTGCTTACTCTTGAACTTTAAACCACCACCCTCGACAGACTCCTAAATCTACATCTTCCGTCTAGACATCTGTTCCAAGCTTCAGATTGCAAAATATCTCCATTTGGACATCCTACAGGAGCCTTGAAATTACCCCTCACTGCTCTTTCTCACCTCATTTCTCCCTCAAAAACTTAAAGTCCAAATTATTTTTCAGCAAATCTGAAAAAAGACTATCAATTTAAGGTGGGAAACACACACACACACACGCATATATACTTACCTTGGAACAGAAGAAAAAGGATATAATAAATGCCTGCCAAACACCTCCATCTGGATGTTCCCAGGAACCTCAAACTTGTTACATCCTCAACTAAATCTATTTATCTTCCCTCCTAAATCTGCTCTTCTTCCTGTACTCTTCCAGGTGGTAGTGCCAATATCTACCTAGTCAGCCATGCCCAAAACTGTTACTTTCCTTTCCCTCTGGCATTCCACCAAAATGAGGCTCTGCTGACTTTACCTGCTAACTACTTATCAGATCTGCTCCTGTCCCCTCACTGTTGTCATCACTGTCATTGGTAATTCAGAACCTCCAAACCCCAAACCTGATTTTCTACCCCATCCCAAACCCATCCTCCTCACAGCTGCAAGAAGAATCATACCTAACACAGAAATCTGGAAAAGTTGCTCTTACACCTAAGACCCTCACAGGATTTTTTTTTTTTTTAAGATTTTATTTATTTGACAGACACAGATCACATACAGGCAGAGAGGCAGGCAGAAAGAGGAAGAAGCAGGCTCCCTGCTGAGCAGAGAGCCAGATGCGGGGCTTGATCCTAGGACCCTGGGATCAGGACCTGAGCCTAAGGCAGAGGCTTAACCCACTGAGCCACCCCCCCTCACAGGATTCTTAACAAGGCATGCAATACCCTCCAGGATCTGGCTCTTGCTTATCTATCCCGCCCCTGTATCCCAACATTCCCAACTCAACAACCATACCCCAATAAACCTGAGCCTTGTATAGCCCCACACATATCATGCTAATTACCTCTCCTGGAATAAGGCTGAAGGAATGCCCTCCCTCACCTGCCTCATCACGTTACTTCTTCCAGGAAGCCCTTCCTCTCCCTCTCCCAGACTGGGCTAGAAACATTAACCTAAGTCTTCTCAAAGATTCCCAAATAATACAATAGCTCTATAAACACTACATCCTGTTATAGTTCTCCTATCCATGGATGTGTCTCTCCAACTAGGCAGGCCAACTCAACAAAAGCAGAGACTCTATCTTACGTGTAGTGTGCAGAGCCTTCAACACAGTAGTTATCAACAAACACCAATGGAATGAATGAGTTACATAATTCCTAATATCCGGCCCTTGGAGGAAATAAACCAACCTAAAAAGATAAAAGTTTTCTCTTCTTTTCTCTTTCCAGCAGGCAGAGGCAGAGGGAGAAGCTTCTCTCTCTGCCTCTGCCTGCCACTCTGTCTGCTCGCTCTCTCTCTCCCTGACTGACAAATAAATAAATAAATAAAAGAACCTAGCACTTCCCTCTCTTTTTGGCATTATGGGCACCATTATGGCAGCATGGAAAGACAACAAGAAGAGCAAGGTGGCTTTTTTTTTTTTTTTAAGAATATATGGTTATTTTTTTAAAAGATTTTATTTATTGGGGAGAGGGTGAGAGAAAACGAGTAAGCACGAGAGAGCGAGAGCGCATGAGAGGGGAGAGGGTCAGAGGGAGAAGGAGACCCCCACTGAGCATGGAGCCTGATGTGGGACTCGATCACAGGGCTCTGGGATCATGACCTGAGCTGAAGGCAGTCGCTTAATGACTGAGCCACCCAGGTGCCCGCAAGGTGGCTTTTTAAACCTTACATAAACTTAAGTATACACAGTTAACAAATCCCCAAATTACTCTCTCAATTCCAGCCTTCAGGTGGGCCTTCGGAAGCAACTGAAAGGGAGAATAAACACTGAGATAGCTAGTTATGCTTGCTTTTTAACATACACACAGTTATTGGTTAAAAGACAAACTATGTGAATAAACGATAAGCCTCTGGTAAGATGAGAAAAACGAAAATTTTTTTCAAATTAAAGAACCAACCTTCTGTTCTTAATTTAGAGTCATCATAAATACAGAGAACTAGGCTGCACATTCCCTACAGGGCATTCTCAGAAAGTACCTGAGCTATTTGACATCCTAAGCTGCATACCATAAACATGGAAACTGGTACACTGAGAAAAGCTGGGAGCAAGAACCAACCAGGGGAAGAGATGAAAGGGACTGGAGATGGACAGGGAACATGGGGCAAGCTAGGCTTTATATACCTTGGTGAAGGTGGTGGAGCCAGAGGCCATCAGAATTTGACGCACTCGGTTGTGGAAGCGCTGCATTGACTCATCATCCACACGCAAGAAACACTGAGCTGTCCGCTCCTTAGTAACCTAAACCATATGGTCAAGGTTAATTTGTCTCTGATATTGCCACAGAAGCAAGGCCCAACTCTGACCCCCGCCCCCCTCCCCACTCAACTCTATCCACCCAACAAAGCTCAATCGATAACGAAAAGGTGTGGTGTTCCTCACCCCGATGCAGCCCAGAGGTACAGGGGTGGTAATGCTGCTCCAAGCCCCTTTCCAGACTATACCTCATTCTGTAGGTTCCAGACCCCATCCTTGTGGGTGAACTCCTCATAGCTGGTGCGGCATTTAGGTAGGATGCGGCACTCAAAGCCACACATGTTGAACAGTAGGTTGGGGTTGTCCTTACTGTACACAGACACGAAGCTGTTCTCCCACTGAACTGTAGTCACTGACCGTGGAAGACGGTTCTTGATGTCCCAGAACACTGCTCGACCCCTGCTCACAGGGAACATACGGTCACGTGAGTCTCCTGGAACCTGAAGGAACCTCCCTCAGAAGGCCAGACTCACAAATATTCTACAGAGTACACTCCTCCCACCCAGGACACAACCTCATAAATTCCCTCTGTTCTCTGGGTCTCTCAGGCTGATGTCCTTCCAGCTCCCAACTTAGACTCACAAGTTGACATCATGCTTCATGAGGCGCATGCGGGCATCTCGGGGCCAGCACTTCTTGTTATTATAGCCAACGATATTTTCGTTGTTGGGGTCAGGGTGCTCTGTCAGGTAACGCTGGATCAGGTCCCGAGCCTCATCTGCTGTGAACCTGTACCAGGCAACACGCAGTGCTGAGACTGATACAACCTGGGATCCATGAGCCCTACAGCTCTGCAGATAAAGCTCACCTCCAACCCCCACCCGACGCATAGGACTTCATTCCATTTTAAAGCCTCAACCCACCATAATTCAACTAAGTTACAAGAGCTATGTCCAGAGGCTGGGCATATGCCTCAGTGCCCTGCAAGGATACAAATCCAGGCAAGCCCTCACCTGAAGAAAATGTGGATACGATCGATGTATCTGCAGAAGAGACGGATGGGGTGGGCAGCCTCCGTGGCTATGTCCTGGAAACTGAGGAAGTCATTTGGCATCTGAGGGGGCCCAGCCATCTCACTGGCCCGGTGCAGTCCTAGCACCAGCAAATCCATCACCAAGCCATAGTACTGCACGATGAATGAGGCAAACTGCAGACCTCTAATGATCCCGTAGGAATTTGTATGGTTCATGTCCTAGAAAGAAAGATTTACAACTCTGAACAATTCTTTTTTTTTAATTAATTAATTAGACAAACAGAGATCACAAGTAGGCACAGAGGCAGGCAGAAGAGGTGGGAGGGAGCAGAAGTAGGCTCCCCGCTGAGCAGAGAGCCTGATGTGGGACTTGATCCCAGAACCCTGGGATCATGACCTGAGCTGAAGTCAAAGGCTCAACCCACTGAGACACCCAGGTGCCCCCAACTCTGAACAATTCTAAACTCATGGCCATGTCTCACGCCTCTCTGGGTCCCATCCTCCTTGGTCCTCCCCTCAGCAAATCCTACCTTAGAGAGCCAGACACACCCCTCCCCAATTCCTTGACACCCTGCCCCTAAGACACACCTTATAATTGATGACAACGTTGTTCTTGGCTGTCATGTAGTCAGCTATGTTGTGGTCTACGATGAGTCGCAGCAGTCTGTTAAGCAGGGTCAAGTCGATCTTTTCATACATCTTCTCAAAGCGTGATTCCAGCATGACATTGCACTCACCCTCACTTGTCTCCCACACATCCTGCAGATTATTGATGCCTGAGGAGTAAGCAGACAAGTCTCCAGCAGGTTAGAAACTCCCTTCCAAGGTTAGTGCCTGCAGTCCCTATCACAATCCATAACCTTGTCCCACTCCACTCATTCACCTGGACTGCTAAGAGTGTCAGCTTTGCTTGATTTAACATCAACGCTATTTCCCTGGCACTATGCAGCAAGAGAATAAACTAATTACACAGCCTGGATGAGAATTTTGATGTACAACTCAATTCACTTCAAATTAACCCAATTCACCTCAATCCCCAAGGACAAAACCAGAAAAGCTTTACCTTGACACCACTTGTAAACAAGCAGAGGAGGTGGTTCTGTGTCAGCAGGCTTGATCCAGGGCGGGAAAAGGCGGCGCTTGTCAGCTTCATACCAAAGGTACTGGTCTAGGTAGGCATCAGTGATCTTCTCCAGTGGCTCCACGTCATATACGGGCACCAGGTGGCTATAGAGATCCATGAACTCAATGCCCACCTGTGGGACAGGGAAGCTGGCTTACTCGGATCCACCAACCACCTGAGGCAACCCAATACCCTGGATGCCATGAATGAATAGCACAGCCAACAGCACACTTGGGGGCCAGCTTACTCACTTCTTTAAAGGCTCTCTGTGTGAGGAGGTGACGCTTGATCCGGGACAATGCCTCGTGGGGGTTGTCATAGGCTTGCTCGATCAGACCTAGCTCCTCCCTCTGAGACTGGTTTAACCGAGACTTCACACTGACAAGGAAACAGGAAAGATGAATGGGAAAACAAGAGGAAGCCAAACCCAGAAAGGACTGAGGCTAAACATCCTTCCTTTGGGCTCTGACAATGACGCTGATCTCCCTGCTCTCACCTTCCCAAAGGAATCCACCTACTCTACCCCTCACCTGTAAGCTTCCTTGAGCCGCTCCAACGCCAAGATGAGCAACTTGGTGTCATGTTTGTAGGAGAGTGGGGGGAATGGGATGGGTGAGAACCTCCGGCTCTCCAACCAATGCACAGTGGTGGTATACACTGCCACCGCTTCCTCTGCTGTGATGTATGGCCCATCCTGTGAAACAGACATGATAATCAGCCTCCCACCATAGCCTAATCCCTATGGACAAGGCATGGTCCCAACTCTGCAATCTATCCCTCTGCCCACTCCCCACAGCCTAGCCAGAGCTGCCTAACCTTCAGGTAGTTGTGCTGTCGCTCCTGTTCTGCCTTCAGATAGAGCCGAGTGAGGCGGCCCAGGTTCTTTTTGCAAACAGTCTTGTCCACAGTGGCTCCACGGCGGATCCGTTCTCGGTTGTAGTGGGCAGTGTTGGTCCACCAATCAGCCTTGGCCTTCACATATCGAAGGATCATATTCTCTATAGGTGTTGGCAGCCCAGGTACCTGAAAGTACAAAAGGCACAATGAAAAAGTGATAGCAACCACACAGCTCCCAAAGGGAGCCCAGGAGTACTAATCCCACCCCCAGGAAGATGATGTCCATGCCTTCCCCGAGTTGAGGCGACACCCACCTTCCAGGGAATGTTAGCTTTCCAGCAGCGCCAGGCTTCACTGAGATGCTGCAGGATCGTCCGGGCCTTATTCTGTTTGATTCCCTCAGGCATCATGTCCAGAATGTCATGCATGACAGCTGCCCGAAGCTCAAGGTCAAAATGCGACTCCACTCGCTGCTTTGTAACAGTTTTTGCCACCCCCTTAGAGTGTCGACCTAGGAGTAAAATTGATTAAAAGCAAGATTCATTGCTTTTAATCGGTTTCTACCATCACGCACCCTCATCAATCACGGTTACACTGAAATCAAGAAGTATAAACAGTGTCCACACACCTGACACATGCAAAAAAGACAAGCTATCTCAAGACATTCACAACTATGCTTCCAAGAAATTTCCATCCTACAAATGCAAAATGTCCTAAAGGCCCCAGAAAGAAGCCCAAGAAACCAAATACTAGGTCAGAATCACTGGAGAATGGGACCTCTTAGAGGCAATCAAGCAGGAAGGGATTCTCAGTCTCAAACAAGGGAAGGGGATACAAAGGGAACATACGATCTACCTCTGAAGCAACAATAAAACACAAGCAGGACACAGAGAAAACCACTCACCTTCGAACTGTCGGGCCAGGAGGTTGCCCAGCCACCGTTCCAGCAGAGGGGTGATGCCACGCATGAAAAACAGCCAGACCCGCCAGCCAGCAGCCCAGAAGCCACAGCCAGGGCCCTTCCCTACAGGGCCCTATGGTCCCAAGCAGAAATCAAGAACATAAGTTAGCAATTCATTTAGAGAACCAAAGGAAACCACACATAGGTGGGATCAAGAGGAACACATCTTAGACGACAGAGTGAAAAAGAGGCAAACTCTGCGACCTCAACATCTGAAATATAGTAAATGAAAAATTCTAAGGCAAAAACCAGTAACTCAGATTCTCTCTTTAAAGGCAGCTTTTGGGATGCCTGGGTGGCTCAGTCAGTTAAGCATCTGCCTGCGGCTAAGGTCATAATTCCAAGATCCTGGGATCGACTCCCGCATTGGGCCCTCAGCTCACAGGGAGTCTGCTTCTCCCTCTGCCTTCCACTCCCCCTGCTTGCGCGTGCACACTCGCTCTCTGGCAAATAAATAAAATCTTCAAAAAGGGGGGAAAAAAAGATAGCTTTGAGGGAAGAGTTATAATTCATAAGGTGAGGGCAGATAACAATACACTTAGAGCCTCTAACTCAGTCCCAGTTAAAAGCCCTGACTAGACCTAAAAATTAAACTGGATCTGAAACTCAGGGTCCTGAGATGGAGCCCTGCATCAGGCTCCACCCTAGTGTGAAGCCTGCTTAAGATTCTCTCCCTGTCCCACTACCCCACTACCCCACCCCCTCACTGCCTGCCATGAGTGAATGAATGAATAAAGGAACTGGATAGAGAAAGTGGGAGTACGAGGGCAGGGTCCCACCGTGTTGAAGCGGTAATAGATGAGATGCTTCAGGTCCTTGCACATGCGAATCTGCCGCATCAGCTTGTATTTGTACCGGTACATGCCCGTCAGCTGCCCCACGTGAGCAAAGATATACTGCAAACCATCTGCCAGCTGCAACACAACGACCCCATCGGGCTTTAAGCTAGAGCCAGCTCCACGATTAGCTCAGGCTTCTTTCAGCTTCCCTACCAGGGGCAGGGATCAGGGCTACCTAGCCTCACCTGGAAGGCATCCACATTGCCCAATCGATACTGCACGTGACTATCCACCACCAGCTTGGTTAAACGCAGAACTTCTCGACACAGATGGAAAGCATTTCCGAAACGAGATTTCTTTCTTTCCTGGAGAAGGTGCCAGGAATAGAAAAAACATTGATCAGCAATGGTCCCCACTGGAGGGACGCCTTCGAAAGAGCAAAACCAGTCCACCCCTCAAGAAGATCCCTGAGACACAATGCACACACCTTGGTGGTGAGGGTCTTGACAGGTTTAAGGTTGAAGTTGTAATCCAGGTGCAGATAGTTGAGGTTTTTCCGGTGAATGAGAAGGTTGAGCATGTTGTAGCCCTGGCGGCACACCTGCAGCCCCACCTCCACCCAGTCCAGCTTCGTGGACTGAAAGAATTTGGTGGCTTTGAAGGAGCGAAACAGGTACCTGGAGTGGAAATAAATGGGAGAGGAAGAGTTAGCTTCCTGGTTAACTCTGGAACAAAAGAAGTCTGGGCAATGACCCTCAGGCACCCTACCTCTTCTTTTGGGCTTTAGGAGGCCGGTGCTTCAGGGCATTCAGCACATAGTACTTCAGTAGTTTCTGGTAGGAGACTCTCACTTTCACAGGCTGTCCGGCAGGACAATGCTCCCGATACCTGGGAAAAACAAGCCAACCAGAGCTAGCCCGTGGGAAAGGCTGCATGCCCACCCAGTTGGGATCTTTTCTCCTATACATCTACTACCATCCCCCCAGGCAGTCTTACCAGTTCTTGACAAGGGGGATGTCTAGGGCGCGGCGGGTGCGACCAGAGCGTAAGTTGAAAGGCCGTGGGGCCCAGAGCAGAGCAATACCATTGGCTGTATTGTCTGTGTAGAGGGGTGTGTCTTTCAGGAAGGGCTCCACAAACTCTGGGAGCTCAAACTCCTCATCATCATCAGGCAACGGTTCCTGGCTCTGAAAGAACAACCCCCAAGGGTTCAGCTCCCATTGAACTGGGCAGAGAGTTGGGATGAGAGGGAAACTCTCTGGGGCCAAGCACAATGGCTCCATCTACCATGGAAACTGCGCTGCCAGACAAGAGAAGCCCTGAAGGGCCAGGGCAAAAAGGGCCAAGGGAACAGAGAACAAGTCAGGACCAACCAGGAACGCAAGCATCACTCCTCACACCCCACTGGCTCACCACCAAAGGTCTCCCAAAAGAGCCCCAATACCTTAAATAAACACAAAAAACTATGGTAGGGTAAGGAGGTCTGTTAAGAACACTACGGAACATAGGTAAACATCAAAAACATTACTCCAAGTGTAAAAGGCCAATCACAAAAGACTACATACTGCAAAATCCCATTTATATAAAATCTCCAGAATAGGCAAATCTACAGATTTGCCTCCCAAGGAAGAGAGGTTCAAGGGAAACAGAGTGACTGCTAATGGTATGGGGATTTCTGGGACGATGAAAAGGTTCGAAAATTGCCTCTGGGAATGGCTGAACTACTTCGTGAACAAACTAAAAACCACTGAATTGTACACTTAAAATGAGTGAGTTTTATGTGTATATGAACTATATTTCAATAAAAGGACTGGAAGAAACCCAAAATGCAAATAGACCAGAATATACTACAGATATGTCCCAATCACAGAAACCCAGATTATACCAGTAACTTAGTTTGAGCCAAGTGCTGAACTGTCAAATTAGCTTAAAGCTCAAGCGGATTGGGACGCCTGCGTGGCTCAGTCATTAAGCATCTGCTTTCACCTCAGGTCATGATCCCAGAGTCCTGGGATCAAGCCCTGCATCAGGCTCCCTGCTTGGCGGGAAGCCTGCTTCTCCCTCTCCCACTCCCTCTGCTTGTGTTCCCTCTCTTGCTGTGTCTCTGTCAAATAAATAAATAAAATCTTAAAAAAAAAAAAAAAAAAAAAAGCTTGGGGCGCCTGGGTGGCTCAGTGGGTTAAAGCCTCTGCCTTTGGCTCAGGTCATGATCTCAGGGTCCTGGGATCGAGCCCCGCATTGGGCTCTCTGCTTAGCAGGGAGCCTGCTTCCTCCTCTCTCTGCCTGCCTCTCTGCCTACTTGTGATCTCTCTCTGTCAAATAAATAAATAAAATCTTTAAAAAAAAAAAAAAAAAGTTCAAGGGGAACACTAAACAGGATGACAAACATGTCTCCCTTAGCTGAATTTTTATCTAGTAACACTTCAGCCAGCCAGGAAATTTCTCTTCAAAGTACTAAGGTCAGGGATGCCTGCATGGCTCAGTTGGTTAAGCATCTGCCTTTGGCTCAGATCATGATCCCAGGGATCCTGGGATCGAGTCCCACATCAGGTTCCTTGCCCATCAAGGACCTGCTTCCCCTGCTTCTGCTCTGTCTCTGACAAATAAATAAAATCTTTTTTAAAAATCTTTAAAAAAAAAAAAAAAAAAAAAAAGGAACAACAACATCAACTAAGGTCAAACATTCCCTCTTCTCACCTTGACGGAGTGCCTATGAGAAATTGGGTTGATCAAAGGATCAAAGTAGAAAGCTGGGAGATCAGGATCCTCAGTTTTGATGAACACAACATTAGGAGTGTGGTACCTAAAATGAAAGAAGAGTAAGCAAGCTCAGGTTCTCCGGCCCTGGCCCAACCCTCTCTTTCCCACCATTGCTTCAGCTCTCACCAGGTAAGGTGGACATGGTGTGGAAGGTTGTTGTACAGGTAAGGAAAAGCAATCTTGTATTCAGTGCGGATAGGCTGCCGGATGATGATCTTGTTAATATCGTTGAATTCATTCCAATCTTCATCCCTAGGGCACAAAATTAAAGATGAGCAGGCTAACTGGGGAATTTGGAAACTACAACAGGATCAAGATTAGATTTTATTCAACCCAAGGTGCCTATAATCCCTAGTATCTCCAACTTACTGGAGATTGATGTCTCGAACAAGAGGTTCAAATTTGGGGCCTCCAGGAATAGCCATATTGAGTGCTTTGGAGGTAAAGAAGGCCTTCAGATCAAACAGATAGAAGTAGTTGTCATCTACCAAGTCTGTCAGGAGCTGATTGGCCAGGCGGTAGAGAGTAGACATCATGGGCAGTGTGAACTGCCAGCGCTGGTAAGTAGAGCCATTCACATACCTAGGAAAGAAACATAGGCCTATGTCAGGAAGAATACCTAGCCAAGCCATTCTACCTATTGCTCACCCAGGACTCCTTCTGGATTTTCAAAAGTCTAACAGGAACAGAAACTCCAACCACCACTCACTTCCGGCTGTCCCTCAATGGCTGGTGGTCATAGAACCAGTCCAATACAGGGGCATCCTCCTCAGGGTCCAGCTCTAGCTGAATGGCCTCCAGTGGTTCAACATCTAGGATGTTGTCAGCATAGTCCAAAGGTGGCTCCTCATCATCAAAAGGGGGGAAACGCATCCTCTTGAAATGCCTCCTGTCTCTTTTTTCTCGACGCATCATAATCCACATTGACCTAAAAGTCAGTAATGTCACACTATGGTTTCCACCCACTGCCCCCAACCATCAGAGCCGCCGCCGCCGCCACCACCACCACCACCACAACTACCACAACTACCACCACCACCACAACTACCATCACCAGCGCCAACAATAGCAACAACCATATTCCAGCCCTTCGTACCCCCACTGAGAGATGTAGACAGGTTCAATGACCCAGGGAATCTCATTGACAAAAGAAATGGCTCCAGTGATGTGGTACAGCACAGGCACATCCCGAATCTGCTCCCAAGGCATAGGCATGTTCTCCAGGAGTTTGAGGACTGCATGGGGCATGTATTTGAGGGCACTGCAACATCAGGGAGAGAGAGGACGTAAATGACAAGGTGTTCTGCTACCTGTACCGCAGAGAAGCCACATAGTTATCACAGTATAGCATTCCACAGGAAAGCTTGCCTTACAGTCCAAACTCTCAAACGTAGCACACAGGCCCTCCCTGACCAAGAACCCTGTTCCCCAGCCTCCAACTGTGTCACTCTTGCTCTTAAACTTCAGTCTACAATATTGGGTTTCTGTACCTTTATATCAATAGGTGTCCCTCTAAAAACAGCTTTTGGACTATTTACTCTCTGTACCTTCCCACAAATAATAAAATACTTCTCATATTTTATCGTAACCATCTTTCTCATATCTGTAATGCCACTAAACCATAAGATCCAGAAAGACCATTATTTTCTATTCACTGCTCTATCCCTAACCCCTAGCACAGTTCTCAAAAAACATTTTTTTTTAATAAATAAACAAAACATCTATGGCTATCTTTTTAAAAATAGCTATCTCAGACCAGTTTATTAAGTGGCTAACATTTTTACATCCAAATGGAAAAGAGATTTGCTAAGGCACTTATACCTGTATTCACTCAGCTTGGAACCACAGAAAAACAAGAGTATAGAGGCCTCAGGAGTTAAATATCCTGAACCTCAGAATTCTGCTGAGGAGTTACAGGTAACAAGAATGTAGTGTCCTCTTATGGATTTCAACCCAAAGATAGGGACATCTTATCATAGCTTCAACAAGATAAATTAGTACCAAGTCAAGAAAAAAAATTAGGGGGCGCCTGGGTGGCTCAGTGGGTTAAGCCGCTGCCTTCGGCTCAGGTCATGATCTCAGGGTCCTGAGATCGAGTCCCGCATCGGGCTCTCTGCTCAGCGGGGAGCCTGCTTCCCTCTCTCTCTCTCTCTCTGCCTGCCTTTCCATCTACTTGTGATCTCTGTCAAATAAATAAATAAAATCTTAAAAAAAAAAAAAAGAAAGAAAGAAATTAGGGCAATCAAGAGAAAAATATCACAGAATCCTAGTTTCCTCTCTTCTCCTCTAACCACCAAGACCGGCTGTCATAGAGGATTCTTGTCGCAAAATGACAGAGCAACTATCCAGGATAGCAACCTACGGGACAGGGAAAAGGGGAAAGAGCCATACTCCAAATTCCAAGAGATTCCTTACCCCAAGTAGACCCTTTTGTCATGACGAAACTTCCTGTTGGTCATGTCTCCATGGTCTCGAATGATCTTCCTAACATGTTCTGGGGGCATGTCTTCCTTCTGAGCATCCACAAATCCAAACTTCCGTTTTTCCGCATAGCGTTTGGCCTGTAATTGCTGCCATTTTCGGGCTACAAAGACAACTCAGTTTAAACAACTGCACACCCTTACCCTAATCATCCCCACGTCTCATCCCAGGGTAAGCCCCTGTCAGGATGTAGGAGTTAGAGGTGGGCATAACAGGAGCACTCCTTAACAATTCTCTTATCTCACTCTGCTTTACTTTTTCCTTTATCACATTTATGCAATTTTATTATAGATCCTTAAGTTTTTTATTGTCTACATCCCTCATTGCAACTCCACCCACCAGGGCAGGTTTTTGGTTTTCTTTTTTCCATTGCAATTGCGTCCCCATGGCTTGGATCAGTGGCTGTAAATAACAGACACCTTTAAACACGTAATTAGATGAGAAAATAAATGGGGCTGTAAGTGAGCGGGCAGCTTATGCTCTGAACCTTGCCAAAACCGGGAAAGGCAAACCCGCTGCGCGCAGGCGCACACCCGCCCTAAGCCTCGGGGCCCGCAGGCGCCGCTCCCGCACGCGTTCTTCACCTTTCTCTTGCAGCTTCTCCTCCGACATGTAATCTGGCAATGGCGCTAGAGGGCCGGGCACCGGGTTACCCGGCCCTCGGTAAGGAAATACTCCGGCCATTCCCGGAGAATCTAGGAGACAGAGAAAGAAAAAATGTAACGAGCAATAGGGCCCAAGCCCAGCAAGAACACATCGACACCCCCGGCCTGCAGTCCTGCTTTGCTCAGAGTTCTCCCAGCCCGGCCCATCCCAACCTTCCGGTTATCCAGCCCGACCCCATCACGCCTCCTGCAGCCCAGCCCTTAAAGCCCGCAACGCACCCCCACAGGCCCTCTCACAGACGGTCGCTTTCTTCACAACGCAATGGCGGCAGACCTACGTCCGCTGCGCGTTCCCAACGCCGGGAAGTACGCAAATCTCGTTAAGCAGCTCATCCAATAGGAGCCCGGGTCCTCAGACGGATTAGAGAGCTCACCAATCAGACTTGCATATAGGGCCAGAGGGGGCGGGCCTATAGGCGGAAAGCTAGGAACGCAAGAAGGTGGGGTCCGGGAGCGCAAGCCCCGCCTGCCGCCTTTTTCAGGTTTCCTTGGGGACCGGTAGTAGGTGTTCCCTCGCCTTAGCGTCCGCGATTGGGGGCCATCAGACTACCACAGACCTTATTTTTGAAAAATAAATTTGTTAACATCTGCATTTTACACTGTGTCTAGTTTCGTAAATGTACCCTTGAGGTCGGCTAGCTCCGAGTCCTTCAGTCCTTTGTTCATACATTCATTTATTAAGCCCTTGTTTATTGAGTGCCCAGTATGTATCAGAGGTTGGGAATGCAACAGGGGAAAAAGCCAAACCTGGGCGCCTGGGTGGCTCAGTGGGTTAAGCCGCTGCCTTCGGCTCAGGCCATGGTCTCAGGGTCCTGGGATCGAGTCCCGCATTGGGCTCTCTGCTCAGCGGGGAGCTTGCTTCCTCCTCTCTCTCTCTCTGCCGGCCTCTCTGCCTACTTATGATCTGTTTGTCAAATAAATAAATAAAATCTTAAAAAAAAAAAAAAAAAGCCAAACCTTATGGAGTTCATAGGGAGCAGGGAGGTCAAGCAACCCAGAATCTCATAATGCAATGTGATGGGAGTTGGAGGCAGGGCATATCCCTGCCCTTGAAGTCCAAGAGTTAGACAATGAACCCAGAATAAAAAAGAAGCCTTGCGGAACAACATTGCTTGATGTCTTTACTCCTCCCCTTCCATTTCTTCTCTTCTCTCTCTGGCAATGATTGCATTATGGAGTATATAGTGGACACCTTATTTTTTTTTTTAATTTATTTATTTGTCAGAGAGAGAGAGGGAGAGAGAGCAAGCACAGGCAGACAGAATGGCAGGCAGAGGCAGAGGGAGAAGCAGGCTCCCCGATGAGCAAGGAGCCCGATGTGGGACTCGATCCCAGGACGCTGGGATCATGACCTGAGCCGAAGGCAGCTGCTCAACCAACTGAGCCACCCAGGCTAGTGGACACCTTATAAATGCTTCTTGTTTTCCTCAGGCTCTGCCCATGTCTTGCTGCCTGAATTGTGTCCCATCTCCTGCCACCCTTGTTTCACCTTGTTTCACTTCCTATCTCTCTTACTCCTTCCTAAAACTTTAAATCTGCCTTGGTCAACAGGTAAATTTGTTTGAATTCACACAATTTACTGTGGAGGATGCCAAGGAATTGCAACGGATACAATGTCCCAATCTGGTTTATAATCTAGGACTCAAAGGTAAAATAATTAGAGAAGAATGCAAAGGAGAGTTCAGGCAAGAGCTGGCTGGTGCAGAGATTCACACAGATCACAGAAGGGAGAGGAGCATTAGTAAAGATTTGATGGAAATGGGTGAATGTGAAGGATTTGATGGAATAAAGAAAGAGGAAGGAAAAAAGAATCCCAAGTGATAGAAACTGCTAGAGTTGGAGTTTAGAAAGAGGAACCAATATGGCGTGCTCTGAAAACAGCCAGTCAATCAGCCTGGCAACAGTAGAAATTCCACTATCATTTTTATGTTCATCATTGTCATTGTCACGAAGTTTCACCTGTATAAGGTTCACATGTGTGCCCGGTATTGTTCTAAACCCTGGTAATCTCCTGGTATTGTCTATGGTTTTGTTAAAAGTGCTGATGTCAATTTCTGGTTTTGATTTTTCTGCTATCATCATGTAAAAAATTCTCAAGTGGGTGAAAGGTACATGAAACTCTCTGTACTCATTCATTTCTGTCCCTGAGATCAAGTTTTGAGCTGAGACCTAGAGTTGAACACTTAACCAACTGAGCCATCCAGGCACCCCCCCCCCCCCCCCCGCTTTTTTTAAGATTTTATTTTTGGTAATCTCTACACTCAATGTGAGGCTCTAACTCACAACCCCAAGATCATGTTCTCCACTGACTGAGCCAGCCAGGTGCCCCTGTTCTATTTCTAAACAGTATTATTGAGATATAATTTGCATTCCATAAAGTTCACCTGTTTAAATGATTTTAATCATTTAATGATTTAAATGATTAATGATTTAAAATTAATCATTTAATGATTTAATCATTTAACGATTTTTAAATGATTTAAATAATCCAATGATTTTTAGCATATTTATAGAGTTGTGCAATTGCCATTACTATCTAGTTCAGAACATTCTCATCATCCCAAAAAGAAACCTTGTGCCCATTAGCACTCACTGCCCATTTCCTCCTACCTCCTACTTCTCAGTCCTAGACAACCACTAATTACTTTCTGAATGTGTAGTTTTACCTTATCTAGACATTTCTTATAATTAGTATCACAATAGTGATCTTTTGTGACTGGCTTCTTTTACTTAGCATGTTTTTGAGGTTTGTCCTCAAAATATACACATGTATACACACATAGGTATATACACATCTACCTATACATATATGCCTACATATATATAAAATCTTCTTTGGAGAAATATCTATTCAGATCTTTTGTCTATATTAAAATTGTGTTGTCTTTTTATTATTGAGTTCTGAAAGCTCTTTATCCTAGATACAAGTTTCCTGTCCTTTATCTGATATGCAAACATTTTCTTTCATTCTTAGGGTTATCTTTTCATTTTCTTGATGGCTTCTTTGAAGGTCAAAAGTTTTTAATTTAAATAAAGTTCAACCTATCAAATCTTCTATTGCTTATGATTTTAGTGTCAAATCTTAAAAATTATTGTCTAATCCAACTTACAAAGATGTACTCCTAGTTTTCTTCTAAGAGTTTTATAGTTTTAGCTCCTACATGTAGATCTATGATTCACATCCAGTTATTTTTTGTGTGTGGTGTGAGATAGGGGTCCAAATGACTTCTTTTGTATGTGGATTTTCCGTTGTCCCATCACCATTTGCTAAAAAAAAAAACCTATTTTTTTTCAGTTTTGACTTGTCTTGACCCCTCTGTCAAAAATCAATCAACCATTTGTTTCTTTCTTGATACTGTTTTATTCCATTTATCTATATGTTTATGTTCTCTGCACCACTTTTGCAATCTTTTTTTTTTTTAAGATTTTATTTATTTATTTGACAGAGATCACAAGTAGGCAGAGAGGCAGGCAGAGAGAAAGAGGTGGAGGCAGGCTCCCTGCGGAGCAGAGAGCCCGATGCGGGGCTCGATCCTAGGACACTGGGATCATGACCTGAGCTGAAGGCAGAGGCTTAACCCACTGAGCCACCCAGGCACCCTTGATAAGGATTCTTAAATCCCTGACTTACACAGTGAGCTGATGGCAGTGCCATGCACAGACCAGGAAAATGCTGAAAGGCTGCAGGTCTGGGAAGAAAGTACCTGAGTTAGCTTCTGGACTAGTCATTGGATGTCAGAATGCAACAATCTCATCAATGAGGTTGTTCGGGGCACCTGGATGGCTCAGTGGGTTAAAGCCTCTGCCTTGGGCTCAGGTCATGATCCCAGGGTCCTAAGATCGAGCCCTGCATGGGGCTCTCTGCTCGGCAGGGAGCCTGCTTCCCTCTCTCCCTCTGCCTGCCTCTCTGCCTACTTGTGATCTCTGCTTGTCAAATAAATAAATAAATAAAATCTTAAAAAAAAAAAAAAAGAGGTTTTTCATTCTCAGTCTGTGGATGACCCATTTGTACATTTCTTACCTTTGGTTTCCCTCCTCTGGATGACTCTTCCTTTTCCAATTTCCCACCTTAACAAAATACTGGTTCCAGGTATCTTGTAGCCAGGCATCTGGCCTGTTTACTCAATAGTATAAATACTTTACAAACACTTGTTTGTTTGTTTTAGGATTTTATTTATTTATTTGACAGAGAGAGAGCGAACACAAGCAGGGGGAGCAGCAGTGGGAGAGGAAGAAGCAGGATCTCCACTGCGCAGGAAACCCGATGCAGGGCTGGATCCCAGGACCCCGGGATCAAGACCTGAACTGAAGGCAGACGCTTCACCAACTGAGCCACCCAGGTGCTCCTAGCAGTGCTGTTCTAGGCCAGTGTGGCAGCAGGATGTTGTGGCGTTCCAGTTCTTCAGGCTTCTCCGTCCTCCCCTAGCCATGTTCAAGGAGGCAAAGGAGTCCTTTCAAAGACAAAGGCAGGCAGGCCAGAGTGAGGAGGACAAAGCCTAAGCCCAAGAAATTATTTCTTACCCCTGGAATGTCAGACACGACCCCAGAGTGGTTTTTGGGTTGGACGGTTGGCAGGGAGCCCTTTGCAGGGACCCCCACAATGCACAATACAAAAGGAACTCCCATTCTATTACTCCTAAAGGCCACTGGGTTTACATCCTTCCTTCAGTTGCGAGAGCTCTCTAGGTCTGAGAATCTAGGTTTCAATTTTCTGCCAAAGGAAATAATAAGACTGGATAGTCTCAGGGCACCTGGGTGGCTCAGTCATTAAGCTTGGGGTGCTGTGACTTTAAGTCAGTGATCCCAAGCAAACATTTCATTTCAATTCAAGAGCAGTTCTTTAAAGAATAGCTTCCCTTATGTACTTTCCTGCTAAGCGATGGCTCATTTTCAGCCTGACAAATCCAGATTTTATGTAAGATAAAGCCTTGACAATTCAGTTATGGAGATTTCTGTTTAATTAATTTTCTTATTAACTCATGATTAATTTGGCTAAAAGAAAATTTGGATTTCAAACCTTCGCATTGAAAATCACTCTAAATCGTCTGAATGCATTGGCTTGCTCTAAGCCCATTCTACCGAATAAACTGGGTTTGCTTTTTCATAGTGGAGGATCTTCGAACACTTGAGGGCTTTGTAGGTCAAAAAGTTGGTGCCAAGAGGAGACCTCCCCAAGCAAAGCTTCCACAATCCAGTATTTCATTATAAATTGGACCATTAGAGCCAAGAAGAAGTGACTCAAAGAGACCACATATCACAAAAGCCTGATGCAATTATTTACATAGCAATTTATTAGTTTATGATCAGGATAGTGGTTTGAGACAATATAATACCAATGTCCCCCATCCAAGAAAGCCACTCCCCTGTGCCAGAAGACAAATAATTCATCAGCCAGTAGCTTGGTGGCATGGAGTCAGTCTTGAGGACCACTTCACTAGGCCATGATGAGGTCTGACAGATCACTGCCACAGTGACCCAACTCATTGTACCGAATGTAGCATTTGCCAACCTCTGCATATTTGAGCTTCTCTTTTCTAGGGACCCAAATGACCATGCCTCTGAAGGACCCATCATTTGTATCTGGTTCACACCATCTATAACTGGTCTACTTGATGAGAAATCTACTTAATCAGTTATAATCATAATGCCATCCTGCCTTCCTGAAGTTTCGCTGGGTCACCATGATGAAAATTTGTGATCCCCAATTGTTCAGATGTTCCTTCATGTCCTACCCCCATGAGTAGCTAATCTCATCCTTCCTGTACAAGGTTGACTAGTTAACCCACAGAAACAGCCATATTTCCATAGTGGTCAAGGTCTTGATAGATCTCATAGATACTATCAACTATTACCTGGAGGGGTACTCACTGGAACCATGAATTTATGATAGTGGCAAAAGAAAACATGGAGGGCTTAGAATGAATCAATACTGACCTCAACACATACTTAGGAAACAGATTCCTGCCATGGGTTTGACACATTGCTTTGTCTTTGAAAACTCAAGACAATGTTTTTGTTAATCCAGACATTCAGTGAAGATAGCAGATTGAGTTTTGAAGATGCTACTTCTATGAAGGACACACACAGTTTGATAGAATTCTACTATTTCTCTACGTCACCTTTCATACATTTGCCTCTCTGGCTCTTATGTAATTACATGAAGTATCTCTGCTCTTATTTTCTGCCTGTATCTGCTTCTGGCTGTGGCAATTTCTCCTGTCTCTATTTGTTATTCTTCTCTTTGTGCTTTAACGACTCTGATGGGCATCTGTCACAATCCCTCCCTTATTTTTTCCCTATCTCTAGTCTTTCTTTCTTCTTCTCTTCATCTATTTCCTCCTTTTCCTTGTTCCTTCCTTTGGATGTTTTTGTCTGTCTGTTTGGTGTTGTGTTTCTTCTTCTTCTTTTTTTTTAGATTTTATCTTTTTAATTTTTTAAAAAGATTTTATTTGACAGAGAGAGAGAGATCACAAGTAGGCAGAGAGAGAGGAGGAAGCAGGCAGAGAGCCCGATGCAGGGCTTGATCCCAGGACCCTGAGATCATGACCCGAGCCAACGGCAGAGGCTTTAACCCACTGAGCCACCCAGATGCCCCAAGATTTTATCTTTTTAATGTAATCTCTACACCCAACATGGGGCTCAAACTCACAACCCTGAGATCACACATGCTCTATCGACTGAGCCAGCCAGGTGTCCTCTTCCTTTGGATGTTTATTTAATCAGTTGTCAACCCCCCCCACAACTTTTCTTTCCCTCTCTGTGGTTCTCAGTCCCTTTGCCCATTCTTCCATCTCAATTGACATCAGGGATGTCAATTCTGACTTTTCTTCATCTTCCTACCAGTCTCTGCCTATCAGTTCCTGTCAGGCTGTCTTTGTATTTTGCACTGTAGCTGTTTGTCCTTTGTCTTTCTGCATGTCTCCAACTCAACATATTTGCTACTTTCTTTTTCTGCCAGTGAATCTTCCCTTCGAGTGCCTCCTCCACCTTCTGTTCTTCTGCTTCTCAGCTCCCCTGACTAACTCCCCTCATCTCTATTTCCCCCTCTCTCTTGCTCTGCCAATCTTGCTAAATGCCTCTCTTACCTCCATCTCTCCTGAGTCTAGTTGTTCCTTCTTGTCACTCTGTTTCTTTGTCTAGACCATCTGTGCCTTGTATCCTTGGGGTCCCTTCCTGTCAGCTTTTTTTTTTCTATTTTTCTGTACTGATTATTCTATATTAAATAATCTATATAGAATAAATATAATATATTCTGCACTATATTTTTCTATACTGAAGACTATATACTGATGTTTATGACCATTTTACCAGTTCCATGACTTCAGTTCCTGTTGGCATCCACGACACTTTCTCAACATTTCTGCCGAGGATTCCCTGTCATGCCCTCTGTCTCTCTTCACATCTGTCTCTTCGATACAGGTGATCCTTCTCTTTCTTTCAATCCGTCCCTCAATCTATGTGTGTCTATTTCTAAAGATTTTTTAAAAATTTATTTATTTGAAAGACAGAGATCACAAGTAGGCAGAGAGGCAGGCAGAGAGAGAGGAAGGGAAGTAGGCTCGCTGCTGAGCAGAGAGCCTGATGCGGGGCTGGATCCCAAGACCCTGGGATCATGATCTGAGCCAAAGGCAGAGGCTTTAACCCACTGAACCACCCGGGCACTCCTATGTGTCTATTTCTATCATCCCTTTTGTCTTTCTCTAGCTCAGCTTTTGGCCAGGATTTTTTGTTTTCATCTTCCTGTCTCTTGCTTTTGCTCATGTATCTTTTCTGTGGACAATTAAGGGTTATCTCTTTCTATCTGTTGTTTAGTAGAATAGCAATCTGAATCTTCTTTACACTTCCTATAACCTGGCTGTTCTGCCTGAAGAAAGGAAAGATTTTGCGCCACAGTTAAAGAGAAAGAAAGAGGGGCGCCTGGGTGGCTCAGTGGGTTGAGGCTTCTGCCTTCGGCTGGGGTCGTGGTCCCGGGGTCCTGGGATCAGGCCCTGTATCGGGCTCTCTGCTCGGCGGGGAGCCTGCTTCCCTTCCTCTCTCTCTGCCTGCTTGCGATCTCTGTCAAGTGAATAAATAAAATCTTTAAAAGAAAAAAAATGGAGGGACACCTGGGTGGCTCAGTTGGTTAAAAGAAAAAAAATGGAAAGAAAAGACAGACAGACAGCAGAAGTGGTAGGGGAGAGGGGCACCTGGGTGACTCAGTCAGTTAAGTGTCAGACTTTTGGTTTTGGCTCACGTCATGATCTCAGGGTAGTGAGATCCAGCCTGGCATTGGGTGTGGAGCTTACTTAAAAATAAAATTAGGGGCTGGGGCGCCTGGGTGGCTCAGTGGGTTAAAGCCTCTGCCTTCAGCTCAGGTCATGATCTCAGAGTCCTGGGATCGAGCCCCACATCGGGCTCTCTGCTCAGCAGGGAGCCTGCTTCCTCCTCTCTCTCTGCCTGCCTCTCTGCCTACTTGTAATCTCTGTCTGTCAAATAAAATAAATAAATAAATAAACAAATAAATAAATAAATAAAATTAGGGGCACCTGGGTGGCTCAGTGGGTTAAAGCCTCTGCCTTCAGCTCGGGTCATGATCTCAGGGTCCTGGGATCGAGCCCTGCATCGGGCTCTCTGCTCAGCGATGAGCCTGCTTCCTCCTCTCTCTGCCTGCCTCTCTGCCTACTTGTGATCTCTCTCTCTCTCTCTCTCTGTCAAATAAATAAATAAAATTAAAAAAAAATTAAAGGGGTGCCTGGTGGCTCACTTATTAAGCATCTGCCTTCAGCTCAGGTCATGATCCCAGGGTCCTGGGGTTGAGCCCCGCATCAGGCTCCCTATTCAGCGGGAAGCCTGCTTCTTACTCTTCCACTCCCCCAGCTTGTGCTCCCTCTCTCACTATGTCTCTGTCAAATAAATAAAAATAACATCTTTAAAAAAATTAAATTTAATTAAAAAAAATTTTTTTCCCTGTCTCTTAAGTGAGATAAGAGAATGAGAAATGGGTGGTAATAAATTACCCTAGGGGCATCAGGGTGGCTCAGTCAGTTAAGAAGCCGACTCATAGGTTTGTGAAATGGAGCCTGCTTAAGATTCTCTCATCCCCCTCTTAAAAAAAAAAATAAAAAAACAAATGGCAGGGGAGAAAAGAGAGGGAGAGCTTGCAAATGAATCCTAGAAGAGAGTTAGATATTTCTTAATCCCTCTGCAGCCAAGTGAAAGCCTCCCTTCGTCCACTTCTCCCTGTCTTCATTCTTCCATGAAGACCTGGGCCTTGGAAAACGCTACACTTGGCACCCAGAATGGGTGTTTGAGTCCCTGCAATGTCTCTGGACTTCAGTAGTTTCCTAAGAAGACAGACCTAGTCCCATGCTCATTCCTTTAAGAAGCTGCATTTTCTTTGAAGAGGTCAGAAGATAGTAAGAAAATTTAAAAGGCAGATGCTGGGCTTTTTAAAAATTTAAAAGGCAGTAGGACTCGCGCTAAGTACAAACATGGTAGTGTGGCTTCAAGAACCAGAAGTATCAGCAGCGACTGTAGTGGACCAGTTCTTCTGTTTCTTGGCCACTAGTATGTCCATCCCTACTGGCTACAGATAGCACCTGTTGTGGCCTCCTCCGCCGCCTGGAATTTGGTCACAGGTGAGGTCTCTCTTCCCTCTGAACCCACCCCCTCCACATCAGATCTCTCTGGTCCTAATAAGACCTCACCTTTGGGGGTGCCTGGGTGGCTCAGTTGGTTCAGCATCTGCCTTCAGCTGGGGTTGTGATCCCGGGATTGGGCCCCCTGTTGGGCTGCTCTCCCTCTGCCTACCACTCCCCTTGCTTGTGCTCTCTCTCTCTGTGCCAAGTAAATAAATACAAATCTTAAAAAAAAAAAAAAAAAGACCTCGCCTTCCTTCACCTGTTCCTGTGCTAAAAGTGGAGGATGCCATTGGCAGTTTCACCTAGCTTCATGCCTCCTTCTTCCCCTTATTGGCAGCACTGGCTGTACCTCCAGAAGTTTGCTGGAAGAAGCAGTCATCTGATGATGGAATTTACTGAACAATAGCCCAGTTTCCCACCCATCCAAGAACATCAGCATTTCTTCTCAGATCCTAGGAATGGGGGAGGGGTGTGAGTTACTTGGAAGAGGGACTGAGATACTGAAAATTCAGCCCAGTCTTTACCCCACAATGGACTGGACACTGTAGACCACAATCTCCCCGTCCTGGCCCTACCTGCCCCAGGCCTGGCAGAAGAGGAGCCTGAGGCCTCTCTCTAGTCTTTCAGGAGGAGAGTGGCATTGTCCCTGGCGACAAGCTCACCATCACGACACCTCCTTGTGCCCCTAGTTTCCTTGTGCCCCAGGATGGGTGGGCGGGGCCGAACCTGCAGGACATCATTGACCAAAATACGTACGCCCAGTGTGATGCTTATGGCACCCACAGTGACCAGCCCAGTTCCACTAAGGATGACCAGAGGGGGAAGAACCTGGTGTTGCTGCCGGATTAGCCACAGACTCATCCAGCCCAGAGGCACTAGGCGGAAGAGGGCCAGGGTGGCCCAGCTGGCCATGCTGAAGGCCAGGGATGGGGCCTGGTGAGAAAGCAGCAGCAGTTTCCGTAGGTGCAGGCAGACAGAGTTCAGCTCCAGGAGCAGAGACACCACACAGAGGCCCATGTACTGGTTGGACAGAATGGCAGTGCTGAGGCAGCTCACAACCTGGGGAACAGGGGTCAGAGGTCAGAGGACCTTCCATGATCTTCTGCCCACCACATACCAACAAACCGGGCCTTATTAAGACAGGGGCTCACAAGGATTTTGTGGCACCCTATCAAGAACTTGCCCTTTATAGTTGCCCTTATGTTGGTGCCTGAATGGCCTTAAAATAACCCTTCCACAGAATCCAAGCAGCCTTGGCCCTGAGGCTATATCCCCTGGGGCAGCAGCAGTAACTCCCTCCCCACAACTTCCAATTCTGCGCTTTCATGCCCTCTTCCTTTTTTATTTTTATTTTTATTTTTTTTAAAGATTTTATTTATTCATCCGACAGAGAGAGATCACAAGCAGGCAGAGAGGCAGGTAGAGAGAGAGGAGGAAGCAGGCTCCCCGCTGAGCAGAGAGCCCGATGCGGGGCTCGATCCCAGGACCCCGAGATCATGACCTGAGCCAAAGGCAGCGGCTTAACCCACTGAGCCACCCAGGCGCCCCTCATGCCCTCTTCCTATACTGGGACTCCCCTTTGTCAGAAAAGCTCCAGACGCAACATTTCTGCAATCAGATGGGACACCAGAGGGAATAGAAGCTACTTAGGCAGTGCTCAGACTCCAGCTGTGGCTAGCACTCAAACCTCTCCCCTGCAGACCAGCCCAAAGTTGGGGAGATCAAGCACCAACAAGGGTCAGAGACTCTAAGAAGTCATTGGACAGGGCGCCTGGGTGGCTCAGTGGGTTGAGCCGCTGCCTTCGGCTCAGGTCATGATCTCAGGGTCCTGGGATCGAGTCCCACATCGGGCTCTCTGCTCGGCAGGGAGCCTGCTTCCCTCTCTCTCTCTGCCTGCCTCTCTGTCTGCTTGTGATCTCTCTCTGTCAAATAAATAAAAAAAAAATTAAAAAAAAAAAAAAAAAAAAAAAAGAAGTCATTAGACAGAAACCTGAAGAGAAACCGGGGACCCCAGACTGAGCATACCACCCTTCCTGTGTCTCCTTTCCCTAAGTCTCACCACTGAATGATGACAGAGAAGTTCCCAGGCCTGGCCCAAGGTCTGATTCAACAGCATATCAACTCCATCCGCCAAGAAATAACCTATGGGCGTGACACGAGGGGGGAGGGGCGTTAGGGTTCCCTAAGTAGCTGTATCTCCTGGAGAGAAATCTTCACCCCCTCCTTTTGCCAGGTCTTTCGTTTCCTTCAGCAAAGTTGCCAGAAATATTTTACCTCTATGGAAAGGGCGAAAGGGGACCTGGAATTATCATTGGTAGGTTGCTCCCCGACAAAACGGCCCAGTCTTCCCTGCAGACTCACCCACGGACACAGCCACCAGCACCAGGGCCCAGGATGGGTGGCCGTTAATGGGGTCAGCAGCCATCTGAGGGTACAGCGACAACCTGTAGGAGGTGGGGGACCGTGGTCAGCATCTTGCAGACTTAGACCCCATTCTCCCTCTGTGCACGCTCACTTACCCATTCACACCCCCATGCCATGTCAGACTCTCGAGGTTCCGGTTCGATTTCGAAGGTGCCCGCCGGGTCTTTCAATCTCAGCTTTCCACCCCTCACCCTCACCCCGGTGCCTCCCGAATCTCTATATCCCGCACCCAAGCAGCGCCCAGACCCCTGTGAGCAGGCTGTGCACCAGGAAGACACAGATGTTCCGCCACTTCCAACTGTCCTGGGCAGCAGATCCTGGCGTGGGCAGCAGCTGAAGCGTCCAACGCAGCCCCCGGAAGACGGCGAAGGAGGCGCCGGTCACAAGGAGCCCTCAGGATGCCATGGCCTGGCGGGCGGGCTAGGTCCGGTTCAGTCCCTTGGATTCCCGCACTCTCAGCCGGGACTCCTCCAAAGCCAGCTGCGGGGACTGTGAGCTGGCTTCCGGACAAGATGGGTCTTTGGCCTCCCCAGCCCACCGCGGCTTTGGAATCCGCTGTAACTTTTCCAGGGCTTGACCACGCCCCCATCATTCGGCTAGGTGGCGATTGGAGCAGCCGTGGGGCCACGCCCCGGAGCCACAGCCACCGATCGCGTCCCGCCCTAGCGGGGTATGGAGGGTTAGGGGCTCCCGGCTGCCAAGCCTGGCCTGGGAGCTTCGGGGGACTCTCATCATGTCGATAGAGATCTTCCCCAACGCCCTGTGTCCCAAACCCCTCCGAGCTCCAGAAATAGGTCGCTAATCTCACCTGACATTCCCACAGACCCCGCCCCGTTGTCTTTCACCTCCTCTCCCCACGCTAACCTCTCACCTGCTGGTCCTTCTTCCCACGGGATCCTCACCGACCTTAAGGTAGAGGCCAGCGCACACCCACTCCCAATGCTTAAAAACATCGCCACCGCCCTGCTCCGCACCAACCCCCCTCTCAGCTGTGGGGGCACCTCACTTCCTCGGAGCCACCCTTTCCACCTCCCGAGGTTTCCAGACCTTTAGCACATCTTAACAACCCGATGATTCCAACAGTCCCGTTCCCTTACACAGTACGTTCGAACGGAACAAGAACTCCTATTTTGGAGAAGCGACCCACTGGAACTCCTCCCCCCAACCACTTTTGGGGGCCCTACAGGGGAAACTTGCTATTAGGAAGGGGAGGCGAAAGGAAACCACTCAGCACCGAAGTCTTGAAAAGCACCCCTCCCCCCAGGGCTTGGTAGGTGAATGGAATTCTCTCTTCCAATCAGAGGCGGCAAGGAGAGGTCACGCAGGGTCACCTCAAGGTTGGGGCAGAATTAGAGAATAACAAAGACTTAGAGGATTCCAGAACCTTTCAGCCTGGAGAGGAAAATCTACCCTCCCCCCCCCTTCCCCATCTTCCATCTCCTGGAGAGTGACAGGTTTTCACTGTTTTCCTTACTCCACTCCACACCTCTTTAGCTGGCTGAGAGCCAGCAATTCAGAGCGCTGTATCCCGTACGTGGAGAGGACAGATTGCAGCTACTCCTGGAGAATGAAGTTCTCCACATTCTCACAACCCTCTTTCTCCACCAAAACCCCATTATGTCCAAAGGGTCAGGGGCACCCCTTAATTCCTCCCCACCCACCTCTCCAAGCTCTTTTACAAAAATAACACTGATTCTTTTAAATTTTATTGTATGAAAATCATACTCAATATAGAATATTTTAAAGTTACAGAAAAGCCAAAGAGGAAAATTACAATGGCTTTGTTCCACTGTCCAAAGATAACTACTATTATTAACATTTTGTCTTTTTTGTGTTTTATGTATACAAGAATATATCCACCTTTAGAAAACAAAATTGAGATCACATAATACACACTATTTTTATAACATTTTTAATATTCAAAGAGCATTTTTCTTTCCAAATGTTCTTCTACATGACTTTTAATGGCTGTGCAGTACTCCACCATCTGGATGGATATACAATGATTTACTTAAGGAATCCCCCATTGCACATTTTTATTACAGCAGAAATGAATTCCCAATCAGACAGTTGCTTCTCATTTTCTTTACTGCAATACTCGGATGAGCATCTTGTGACTAAATCTTTAATTATTTTCTTAGGATAAATTCCCAAATGTAGAATTACTAGGTCTAAGGCGATGGAAACTTTTAGAGTATTTGAGACCTATCACCAACATTCAGGCTGTACCAATTGTCCCTCGCTACAGGCAATGTATGGGAGTGTTATTTTCTTATTTCTTTGCCAATGCTGGTTCTTTTTTTTTTTTTTTTTAATATAGTTTGCTGAGGGAAAAATGCTTTCAGCTATATTTGTCTTTCTTTAATTACTAATGAAACACATTGCTTTCATGGTTTTATCCATTTGAATTTCTTCTCTGAATTTCCTACTTATGTCCTTTCACAGCTGGTTCTTGCTCCTTGAGTCCACTTTATATAAAAATTAAAAGGTAAGGAGGTAGAAGTAGGAGAATGAAGCCACAGGACACTGTGATACAGTCTCCTATCTCTGAGGGAGACAGTAAGTACACTGGAGAGAAATAGTGAATGAGGCAGATGGCTGGGAGCTTGTCCTTGAAGGAGGCTGGCTGTCCTTCCTCCTCCTAGGGTGTTTCTGCCCTTTATGGGTCCCCTCTGAGGGGTGCCCAGACAGGGCCCTGTGCTCTCTAGGCCTGGTCCTTCACTGGTCTTCTGCCTACCTCTGTGTTCCCAGGCTGTTCTTCCTAATCTTTACTTCATGATGGGTCAGGATGGGTAAGGATGGCAGAGCCCTAGAACCAGGGCTGGACAGAGACCCTGTGGCCAGTGAGGCGGGGAGGGGAAGAAAGGATGGAAGCAATGTCCAGGGACAGAGCAATCTTTGTTGCAGACTCTGAATTGACTCAGTCTACCCACACCCTCCACTGCAGTCCCACACACACCTCCTGCAGCTTAGGCTGCAGGAGGGTGGATTCGATGATCTACTCTCCCCTAAATCTGTTTCTCATTAATGGAGACTAGGACCCCGCTATCTCCACACCTCCTGCCCCATGACAGGACAGCTCCCTGTAGCCGCTGAATTTGGCCACCTTCAGGTAGGGCATCTGGGCCATGGTTGAACCACACCGGAACTGAGCCCCAAGAGTTAGACTGCATTAGGAGCTGGGGTGAGGGTGGTAGGCTTATACTGCTTGATGTTCCAAAGGGCATCACATCCCACAGTTCACCTCTCCTGGTTGTAGGAGGGAATTTCCTGCCTGTACAAGCCTGAGCAGTCTCACAAACTATCCTGGAGGGTAAAGTGAGGGAAGAAACAGAGAACAGCAGTTGGAACCCTATCAGGGGCTGCAGTCCTGTTTTGGATGGCAGAGGAAGCCTGGGGCCACCTTTGCATGGTGGGATGTCAACAGAAAGAATGAGCTCCTCCTGGTCCCCTGCACTGGTATAACCTTACACCCCGTTTCTAATCCTCTCCCCTACCCTCCTTGGGTCATGGTGTTCAGGGATGGGGGGGAGGGGCAATAGCTTATGTGGAAAGCTGTTTTGTTCCCACCCACAGGGAGAGAAGAGCCCAGGCTCTGAGCAGTTTACAGAAGTAGGCTTCTGAGTCTCTCCTCCACACTCAATTGTGTGATTCCCCATGTCACAGGTGGAGAAGCCGAGACAAGAGGTCTAACAGTCCCACATATAGGTGATTATCACCAAATCTAGAGTCTGGGCCAGTCTAAGGAAATAGAGGGAAAGGTAAGAGCATGGGGATGACTACTCACATGGGAGTTTCAGTATGACCTTTTCCCTGAAGAAATTTACTTTGGACCTCACCTGGAAAGGCAGTAGGAAAGAAAGGGAAACAAGGAAGGAGGGCCAAGAAAGACATCTGGGTAAAGGGGTAGGCAATTTTCTTTGCTCCTGTTATCTTCCTCTTGTCACAGCAGTGTAGACCAACTAACCTTGCTTGGTCACAGCCATCTATTCCCCAAACCAACCAGGGTCTCTAATCTAAAATTGTTCTCTCTTGCTGGGCCAGTCTGGCTGAAGGCTCTCCAACTTAACAGGTTCCCTCTCCCAAAAGGTATCATCACTCCCACTGTTCGGACCTTCCCAGCCCCAGCTCTGTCACCTTCCAGATGAAGGGGAAAGCAGCTCCTTCTCCTCTTCCTCCTCCTCCTTGAAGCCAGTGGCAGAGGGCAACAGTTCTTCAACTGGCAGCTTTAGCTGGGTCAGGACATAAAGCTTGCCACTGAAGAACTACTGCGGCTCAGCCAGGTGAGGATGTGGGAGGGACAGGCTCCTAAAAGGAAAAGGAAGACAAAATGGGAAGGATCTGAACAGGGCCATGTCACAGGGACACTGTCCCACTGTCCAACAAAAGTCCAGCTCCAACAGATGCTCAACCTTGTAACAAAGTGTTCTTGGCTCTGACCTGGGCCTGCAGGAGCAGTTAACTTCAGTAAGAAGCAAGAGGCAGTTCTAAACATACTTCCTTGTGCCTCTTTCCAGAACCAAAGGCTGTAGAGACCCAGGTCTGCTCTCACCCCTCCTTGCCCCATCTATTCATGGAGGGCCCAGCCTCTTCAGCATTCAGAGAGGGCTGGACTTAGAACCCGGGACACATTGCACCAGTTGCCCAGGTACTAGGTGAGAAGTTGGACCTTAGGTCCAGAAATGTCAGTTCAGTGATCAGCCCAACTGACTTGTTCCCAGGGAGTTCAGCTGGAAGAGTTCTGGGGGCCCACATCTGGGGAAGAGTGAGGAAGGGAGGTCCAGAGTTTGGAAGGTCAGCAGAGGCTCCAGGGACTGCGAGGAGAGGACAGGGGACCAAAGGCTGGAGGGGAGGGAGGTATGGGTAGGGTGGATGGGCAGCTTCCCCAAGACTCTTAAATGCCAGGCATTCCGCTTGCGCATTCCGGGTACATCTGGTATGAATTCCAGGCTGTCTGCCGGCCCCTCCATGTCTGAACTTTGTTCCAAGTTCCAAGCCCCGCCCCCACAGTTCCAACGCATGAATCAGCAGGAAAAGCCGGGCCCTGCAGCATGGCCCAGGGAGGGGGCTGGGGGCGTGGCAGGCTTGAGGGCCTAGAGCTGGGGAGGCGGTGTCTGTGCTGACACTCAGTCCAAGGGCATGGCCCATGCCAGTGTCAGGAGCCAAGGCAGTCTTGCCTTGAGACTTCTATACTCAGAGGGTAAGAAAGATTAGAGTGGGGGGGTGGGAGGTTTTCAAATTACAAAAACCCTCTTGGGGAGGCATGAACTTTGTGGTATCTTCCTTCCCCCAGGTGACCAGTCCAACTCCTTCCCACTCTCCTCTGTCTGAGCCAGCTCTGTTCAGCCCATAGGACTCAAGGGCTGCTTAGAGTCTGTGCCAAGCAGGTGCCCTTGGCTGCAGGGTGGGGTGGGCCCAGGTCACTGACCCTCTGACCAGCTGCTCCATCAACCCTTTGGCACCCTGACAATCCCTAGCCCAGTCTGACAGCCAAGATGACAGGCCAAAGGAGTTGGAGAACTAGGGCCGGAGGGAGGTGGGGGCGATAGCCCAGCGAGAGGCCATAGGGAGGGGCCAAGAGTTGGCCGAGAGGTGGGGAGAGAGGGAGCCCAGTGATGACTAACCCAGGCGCCCCACCCAGCCAGCCGGCTTCCCAGGCGGTCAGGGCCAGGCCTGGGCTAGGGGCCCCACAACCGGACATGCTGGGGGGAGGTGCAGAGGTGACCTTCTCTGGGCCCAAGACGGCCAGTTAGGCTGGGGACGGGGGGTGGTTAGAGTTTCCAGGTCCTCCTCCAGCCCGCTTTCCCCACCAACCGCGGTGAAACCCTAACCTTTGGGTTGCATAAGGCCCCCGCACCGCCGCCCCCTACTCCTCTCCCCTCCCCCCTTACATAACATCCCCTGGAGGAACGAGAGGAGGGGCCGGCCCGCCCAGAGACCCCTTCCCTGCCAGGGCGCTCAAATGGCCCTGACCAACTGACTGCCTGCAGAGGAAAACTACCTCTCCGCTACCCGCCAGGTCCAAACCCTCCCCAAGCTGGGAGGCCAGTTCTCATATCCTCTGACTAGGGGGCGCCGAGGTTAGCTGCCCCCAGCCCCCTAGCCCCTCGTCTTCTTTCTAGCCACTCTGCAAAACCCTCCGCCACGACTGTCGTCCCGGACTCTTTCTTTAAGCCTCCTGCCAAACCACTCCAGCCAGTCCAGGACCCCTCACCCCCAGAGCTTCCCTGCCCCCGCCGCCCCCTCACCCCTCCCCCGGAAGGGCAGGGTGTGGCCACCAGGACCCTACTTTCCCCTATTACCCCGTTAGCATGGTTCCCTCCAGTGCGGCCGGGACCCCAGCTCACACCCACCTGGTGCTGGGTGGGGGGGTTGCTGAGGGTAAGGGAGCAAATCAGTGCGTCCGTTCCCCACGGCCCGCGGCGCTGTGTCTTCCCTGCGCCCAGCACACACCGGCTCCAGTCTCCGATCAGCTGGCGGCGTCGTGACGCACAAGCTGCGATTGCACCGCCCAGGGCCAATCACCGCCCACTGCTGGGCAGCGTGACCACACCCACTCGGGGGCGCCAGCACCTCGTCCAGGTCCCGCCTCTCCCGGCGTCTTAGCTCTGATTGGCAAGGAGGCCACCCCTTCGCCTGGTGGAGCTGCGATAGACCACGCCCACCAACTCACGAGCTCGCCAATACATGAAAGGGTGTGGCTGAGGCCTCCGCCTAAGGCCGCTCGCTTTGAGGAGCGCTACGTCAAACCAGAGTCCTAAAGAGCAGAAGGAAGTAAAGTCATGTGTGTTTGCGGTGCACACTGGTCAATGTAGTTCTCGTCTGACACCTCGTTCCCACAATCCAGCGCGCTCTGTGAGTTGGCATTTTTAAACTCATTTCTGAATCCATCCCGGCGAAGTCCTTAAAGGGCTACAGCCCCCCCTCTGGGGAGCCGTGAGTGTTTCTTTTAGACTACCCCAAAACGGATTCGCTGACTTCTGCGCAGGAGGCGATAGCTCCCTAGGGAAAGATGGAGCAGGCAAAGCAGCAGGAGTGGGTAGAACTGAAGATGGAAATCAGCCTCCGCCTAGCAGGCTCTTCCATTGCATGAGGACTCCTGAGGGCTTTTGGGGAAGGAAAACTGCCCACCTCGCCTAGTGCTAGCTTTCACTGGAGAGGGCTAGTCCTCCCCTTGTGGCGGGCTCTTACTAACCAGGAGACTTTTCTTGCAGAGTATGTCTCATCCCAATCGTAGTCAGAGCCTCTCAAGCAGCAGACTCCTAACAAAAGATTCATAGTACAGTCTTCACCTGAGGGTAGAAGCAAGACTTGTGGTCGGAAACTAGGGGCTGGGTCGTGCCAAAGTATCAACTGGTAAGCAACCCCATCCTCCGCCTAATACCCCATTCTGTCCCGCCCTCGAGAAGCCTTTCACTGACTCAGACCTACTTAGAAGGGATTTCAAAGGTAGAGACCAATGAGGAGTCTGGCCCTTCCCCAGGGGCCAATCAGAGCTGAGGCGGGGGCGGGGAATGGGCAAAACCAAGAGGAACCCAATGACTTGGCAAAAGCTGCTGAACCGCTTATTTAAAGGGGCAAGTCGGGGACTCGCGGCAATTTATCACCCACCCGCTTCCCCACCGCCCCCGCCCCGCCCCCGCCTCCAAAGACGAACGTGTCGACAGGAATCCATGACTTTTCCATAGCCTCCAAATTGAGTGTGAGGGTAACTGAGCCCAAGGATGAATCTCGGGTGGGAGATAGTTTCTCTGTACTAAACACCGGGTCCACCAAGTAATTGCTGTGGTTCCTAGGAGCTCCAGAATTCTTGACTCTGCGTTCAGAACAGTGTGCCTTTAAGGAAACTTCCTGCCTTCCACCCCAGTAACAGCTGATTGTTGGAAAGTGTGACCTCAGGGGACGAATCAGCTGTTACCACATCCTCCTCCATCCTCTTATCCCCCCACCCACCCCCGCGCCTCCGCCCCAATCCTCTCTGGTCCTGAGGGAAGAAAGGGGATGGAACCCCAAATATGGTGGACCTGCTTGTATGTTCTTTACTCTTTCACTCCAAGACTGTCTCCCTCCCTCCCTACGTCCCCACCCCCACCCCCACAGTCTGCAGGTTAGTTCTTCAGAGGTTCTGAGCTTGGAACGAGAAGTATTTCCTGTCTGCACAGTCAGCTCAGACCCGCCTTCCCAGGTCTAGAAGGAGGCCAGTATAAGGGAAGCCCAGAATGGTGGTTGGCTGGATGTGTGGGTGCTCCAGGAATGGGTGTTGGGGAAGGTCCAGTGAAGCAGCAAACCAAACCTAGAGGAGAGGAATGGCTGTGGAAAGCAAGCTTCCTGGGGTCAGAACCCTGCTCCCCAGGCCATGTGCCCCCTACTCAAGTTGCCCTGTTCCTTCCCAGACAGGGACCCCCTAAGGGGACTCTATTGACTTTGCCTATTCAGTCCACTTCTAACCTAGGTGCTACCTGACCCTTGTTTTATTTACACTCTCACCCTCCACAGCAAGGGTGCTAATGTGGGCTGCAGGTGGAAGGCATCGATTCTAGGAACCAGGGGCTTCGGGAAGTCCTCCAAGAAGGCCCAGGTAAATATTTTACCTCAGCTCTGAGCTAGGAGTCAGGGTTATTCCAGGACAAACTTAGTGTAAAGTCCTAGGACTGACTTGGCAAGGCTGGGAGAAACTGAGCAGGGCCTTGGCCAAGCTTGGAAGAATGAGAAACCTCACCAGCTGCCCCCATTATCCACTATCCTTATCTTGGAAGTCCCGTTCTCTTCCTTCCCAAGGCCTTTGGGGTAGGCCCATCTCCACTTTGTTCTACTAACTTTCCCTCCCCTCACCCTCCCACCCCACAGGGCAAAAGAAAATGCTTTCAGTCCAGGTTTTCTCAACCTCAGCCCTATTGACATTTTGGGCTAGATAATTTCTTGTTGTGGGGACTGTCATTTGTAGCATACTTAGCAGCATCCCTGACCCACTAGATGAAATTAGCAACACCCCTACCCTGCAGTTCGGACAACCACAGGTGTCTCTGGACATTACCAGATATCACCTGGTGGCTTCAATCTCCCCCAGTTGAGAATTACTGAATTAGACAATTCATTCTAATTCCAGCCCTTACCAGCTCTGAACTTGATGAAGATATTCAACATCTCTGCACCTCAATTTCCTCATCGGCAAGAGAGTGAATGATAAATTCACGGTTTATTGTAGGGATTAAAAAGGATTTTATTTGAAAACACCTAGCACAGTATCTGGCCCACAGTTGCTGCACTAAATGTTAGCTTCCTTCACTTTTCTCCCTGCCAGATCAGCAAGAACTAACCTCACTCAGCATGGGCTAACTGCCTGGGCAGCTGCAGCTTCCCTCCCTGACTATCCAAGCCATGACCTCCAGGAAACTCAATATTGAAGTTGGCAAAAGGGAGTAGCTAATTTGGTCCCAGATTCCCCAAAGCCCAAGGGTGCTTGGGTTGGGATTCCAGGGAGCTGTTACAGTTTTACAATTGAGCTGTTATAGATCATTACATCGAGATGTGGCCTGCAGATGACCTGCATTAGAATGAACTGGGGTGCTGCTTAAAAATTCAGATTCCTGGGTCTCACCCCAGACTACAGAATCTGAAGTACATCATCAAGTTTAAAAACCACTGTTTTAGACCTCCGATTGGGGAAGGTGTCAGTGCCCCCAGAAATCTTAGTGCACCAGTGCCCAGCATTGTAAGGCCATCCTATTCAAGAAAAGAATCCTTAGATTAGTTAGTTATACTCAAGGTCATTGTTGATTGCAAGCGAAACCACTAGAGGGCAGAGCACACACCGATTTGCGGGAAGAAAAAGCGCCTGCTCAGTGTAGGTAAACCGACCAGAGCAAAGACCTGGTGGACCCAATTTCATAGGTCCTTAGCAGCAGGCACTATCTTTTATCAAAACCGTTCTCTGCCTTCAGGTACTCAAACCAAATTTGGGGGTGTACATCGTGGTGAAAAAATAATACTGTATGGCCAAGGAGTGCAGTGAGCATTGGTTTTAGAATGAGATAGTCTGGGTTTGAATCTTGGCTCTACCACTTCTTTCCTAGCTGACCTTGGGCAAGTTACCTAAGGTAGTTAGTTACCTAAGGGCAAGTTACCTCCTCATCCTAAATGGTTATAAAAATATCTTTTTAAAAGGGTTGTGGTGAGAATTAAACAAAACAAGATATGCAAAGTGCTTAGCAGGGTGCCTGGCTCCTAATCAGTGCTCCAGGAATGATGGTTGTTAAGTTTTTACTGCCCCAGGTCATGTGACCAAGCACAGCAGGGCTTCCGCTGCTTCAAAAAAGAGGATGCAGATGGAATCAGATCACTGCTGATCCATTTGTTTCCTCTGTAATTGGGACTTTAGTTTTTCTTAAGCATCTTTATGGATCTCCCAAACCTCCACACCAAACTCCTCCATGAGGCAAAATCTCCTTCTAGAAGAGACTACAAAAACAAACAAACAAACAAACAAAACCAGCCAGTGGTTTTATTGCAATGGCCTATCTGTCCTGCAAATGAGTCAGAACTGAGACCCCTAGAAGTCGTCTAGTTTTGGTGCCAGTTCTCTGGTTTCTGCTCCTTGTCCTATGCTGCATCCCCCTTTCCATCCCCCACCCCCCAGCCAAGGTAGCAACTGTAAGGCTCTGACCACAGCAGCAGGCTCTGGCACCTCAGAGGCGGATCTTCAATGGGAAGTCTTGGGGGAACATTTCCTCCCAAGAACCACAAGCATCTGGGCCTGGGACACTTCTCTCCCTCTCAGATCGCCCAGAATTTGAAAGAAAGAGAGAGAGCCCCAAGAGGGCTGGGGCACGGGGGAGGGGTGCGGAGGGAGGACTCTAGGGCAGAAAATTTGTGAACCAGGTTCCAAGTTTCCATTCTGCCACTTGGGCAAGTCTCTTTGGTGGCGCTTGGTTACCACTTGTAAAGTATAAACACTATTACTATCTTTTCTACTTCAGGGGTTGTTGTAAAGACCAGATGTAATGTTATTGAAGAAATGTGTTGGAAAACTAAAAGCTGGTTCACTTGGTAGGTAGCATGGAGGCGCTGAAGGGACTTAATGCCAAAAGCCCCAGCTCAGCCAGCGGTTCCTTATCTGTAAAACCAGAGGAGCGCGTGGGGTCAGCCCGCTAAAGGCTGGAATCTCCGGGAAAATCGTCCTCAAATCCGCGTTCTGGTGCATGCAGGAGGAAGCAGGGAAGGGAGGGGAAATCTCGTGGGCCGTTCAGCACCCCCCTCCCCTGCACTCCCAGGAAACGAAGCCGCCACCTGACCAGAGCAGAACGCGGAGAGGGAGGGCGCCGCCGCCTGCCAGGCGGTGGCGCCTGCGGGAGGCGCTGTCCAGCCGGCCTCTCCGAGCCACGTGCGGTTGTTTCCGTGTGGGGGCGATCACGTGATCGCCGTCAGCTGACCGGTCACGGCAGAGCCCGACTCAGGCGCTCCGCATCCCCTGCCCGGCTGCGCCCGGAGCGCAGGACTTTGCAGAGGGGTAAGAGCGTCCCCGGCCTCCCCTCCTCTGTTCCCGGCCCACCCCCCGCCACCTTGGTCTCAGCCCCGGTCCCTCGCCCATTCCTCCCCGCCCGGCCTGGCACCCCGGAAGACGTCGCGGGCAGGGCCGTGGCGGGGCTCAGCCCCGCGCTGCCCCCAGGCGGCCGGGAGGGGATGCCTCTGGGGAGCAAGGGGCGGGAAGTCCCTCTTACCCACGGGGCGCACGGCTGGTCCCCGCCTCCAAGCCCGGACATGGAGGAGCTGCTCCAGAGCGTGGAGAGGGACCTGAACATCGATGCCCGGCAGCTGGCTCCGGCCCCGGGGGGCACCCACGTGGTGGCCCTAGTGCCCGCGCGCTGGCTGGCCAGCCTCCGTGAGCGCCGGCTGCCCCCCGGACCCTGTCCCCGGGCAGAGGGCCTGAGCGAGGCGGAAGTGAGGACTCTCCTGCAACGCTCCGTGCAGAAGCTGCCCCACGGCTGGACGCGCGTGGAGGTGCACGGGCTGCGGAAACGGAGGCTGTCCTATCCCCTGGGCGGCGGCTTGCCCTCAGAGGAGGGCTCCAGCAGTCCCGAGACCCTCACTCGCTTCATGCAAGATGTGGCTGCCCAGAATTATCGAAACCTGTGGCGCCATGCTTACCGCACTTATGGGCAGCCCTACAGTCACAGCCCTGCCCCTTCAGCTGTCTGCGCGTTAGACTTAGTCCGACAGGCTCTGCAGAGGGTCTATGGTTGTTCCTTCCTGTCCGTGGGTGAGTTTACCCAGGGCCAGTCATCTGCAAGAGAGGGTGCCTGTCCCCCTCGGGGCAACCTGGCCTGTCCCAGTCTTCTGCCAGCTGAGGCTCTGCTTGAGTCTCCAGAGATGCTGTACGTGGTACACCCATACGTGCAGTTCTCCCTGCACGATGTTGTCACCTTCAGCCCTGCCAAGCTGACCAACAGCCAAGCCAAGGTGCTTTTCATTCTTTTCCGTGTGCTGAGGGCCATGGATGCCTGTCACCGCCAGGGATTGGCCTGCGGGGCCCTAACTTTGCACCACATCGCTGTAGATGAAAAGCTTTGCAGTGAGCTCCGGCTGGACCTGAGTGCTTACGAGAGGCCTCAGGAGGATGAGAATGAAAAGAGCCCTGTGGCAAAGAACGGGCCAGGCGTCAGACCTGGAGACAAGGGAGGAGAGGGACCCAGGTGTCCCACCTGCCGGGAGGAACTTCGGGGTCTTGTGCTAGATTGGGTCCATGGCCGCATCAGCAACTTCCACTACCTCATGCAGCTAAACAGGTTGGCGGGTCGACGGCAGGGCGATCCCAACTACCACCCTGTGCTGCCCTGGGTGGTGGACTTCACCACCCCCCACGGGCGCTTTCGAGACCTCCGCAAGTCCAAGTTCCGCCTCAACAAGGGGGACAAGCAGCTGGACTTCACATACGAGATGACGAGGCAGGCATTTGTAGCTGGTGGCGCGGGGGGCGGGGAGCCACCTCACGTCCCTCACCACATCTCAGACGTGCTCTCCGACATAACATATTATGTGTACAAGGCTCGGCGGACGCCCCGCTCCGTGCTCTGTGGACACGTGCGGGCACAGTGGGAGCCCCACGAGTATCCTGCCAGCATGGAGCGCATGCAGAGCTGGACACCTGATGAGTGCATCCCTGAGTTCTACGCCGATCCCTCGATCTTCTCCTCCATCCACCCGGACATGCCTGACCTGGATGTGCCAGCCTGGTGCGGCTCCAGCCGCGAGTTCGTGTCCACCCACCGGGCCCTGTTGGAGAGCCGAGAGGTGTCCCAGGACCTGCACCATTGGATCGACCTCACCTTTGGCTACAAACTGCAGGGCAAGGAAGCTGTGAAGGAGAAGAACGTGTGTCTGCACCTGGTGGATGCCCACACCCACCTGACCAGCTATGGCGTCGTACAGCTCTTCGATCAGCCGCACCCCCAGCGCCTGGCCGGGGCTCCTGCCCTGGCCCCTGAGCCCCCACTCATTCCCAGAGTGTTGTTCCAGACCATCCAGGAGAGCACCGGCCGGGAGGACTTACCAGGACAGCTTACGAATGGGGCGGGCAGGCTGGTTTTGGAGGGCACTCCCTGCGAGGCTGGCTGGGCCAGAGACAGGCCCGGGGCAGGGGAAGATGACTTGGAACAGGCCACGGAAGCTCTGGATTCCATCTCCCTTGCGGGGAAAGCCGGTGACCAGCTAGGCTCCTCTTCCTTTGTCTCCAGTCAAGCCCCACCAGGCCTCCTGTCTTTCTCAGTAGCCTCAGCTTCTCGGCCAGGCCGCAGGAACAAACCTGCCAGTGCAGACCCTGGGGAAGGGGATGAGGGGAAGATTCTTCTACCCGAGGGCTTCAATCCTGTGCAGGCCCTGGAAGGGCTGGAGAAACTTGGCAACTTTCTGACCAAAGGCCTTGGGAGCCAGCTGGAAGTGCCTGAGCAGCCCCAGATCCAGCCACCTGTGCAACTGCGGGAACTTCTCCATCGGGACATGCAGGCGCTGGGGGTCCTGTTGGCTGAGATGGTGTTTGCCACCAGGGTCCGAATGCTGCCGCCTGACGCCTCTTTGTGGGTACGCTTTGAGGCCGTCCGGGGGCTCTGCCTCCGTCACCCCAAGGAGGTCCCCGTGTCTTTGCAGCCCGTGCTGGACAAACTCCTGCAGCTGAGTGGACCCGAAGGCCCTGTGGTGACAGGGAGGGGCAAACTAGCCCCACTCTTTGAGTACAGGCCGGTCTCCCAGGGATTGCCCCCTCCCTGCCCGGCCCAGCTCCTCAGCCCCTTCAGCTCTGTGGTTCCCTTCCCCCCGTACTTCCCAGCGCTACACAAGTTCATCCTCCTGTATCAGACAAGACGCGTGGAGGATGAGGCCCAGGGGCGGGAGCTGGTGTTCGCGCTGTGGCAGCAACTGGGGGCAGTGCTGAGTGACATCACCCCGGAGGGGCTGGAGATCCTGCTGCCCTTCGTGCTGTCACTCATGTCTGAGGAGCACACGGCCGTGTACGCAGCCTGGTACCTCTTTGAACCGGTCGCTAAGGCCCTGGGCCCCAGAAATGCTAATAAGTACCTCCTGAAACCTCTCATCGGTGCCTATGAGAGCCCCTGCAGGTTACATGGCCGCTTCTACTTGTACACTGACTGCTTTGTGGCCCAGCTGATGGTGCGGCTGGGCCTGCAGGCCTTTCTCATCCACCTGCTGCCCCACGTCTTACAGGTGCTGGCTGGTGTGGAGGCCTCTCAGGAGGAAAGCAAGGGCCTGGTGGGCGCCCCCGAGGATGAGGAGAGTGAGCTCCCGGGGGCCAGGCCCAGCTCCTGTGCTTTCAGGGAGGAGATGCCGATGGATGGTGAGCCTGCAGCCTCCTCGGGCCTGGGGCTCCCAGACTACACGTCTGGCGTCAGCTTCCACGACCAGGCCTATCTCCCTGAGACCGAGGACTTCCAGGCTGGGCTCTATGTGGCAGAGTCCCCACAGCCCCAGGAAGCCGAGGCTGTGAGCCTGGGTCGGCTGAGTGACAAGAGCAGCACCAGCGAGACCTCCCTGGGCGAGGAGCGGGCTGCCGAGGAAGGGGGTGCTCCCGTGGACAAGAGCAGCCTCAGGTCAGGCGACAGCAGCCAGGACTTGAAGCAGAGCGAGGGCTCAGAGGAGGAAGAGGAGGAGGACGAAGGCTGTGTGGTGGTGTTGGAGGAGGAGGAGGGGGATGGGGAGCAAGACGAGATCACCAGGGCCTCTGAACTCACTCTCTCTGACACTGTGCTGTCCATGGATACGGTGGTGGCCCGCGGTGGTGAGACAGATGGGGAGGAAGAAGATGAGCCGCTGACTGAGCAGTCGGAGGGCAAAGAACAGAAGATCCTCCTCGGTGAGTTCTCAGGCCTTAAGGTGTTGGTCAAACAGTCCTCTGGTCACTTATTTATTTATTGAATGAAGTAAGCTTTACACCCAGCATGGGACTCGAACGCATGACCCTGAGATCAAGAGTCCCATGTTCTGACTGAGCCAGCCGGGTGCCTTGTGGGTGTTTTTTTGTTTTGTTTTGTTTTGTTTTATTTATTTTTTTTAATTTAAATTCCAGTATATTTAACCTGGAGTGTTTTCTTAGTTTTCAGGTGTACAATAGTGTTTCACCAAATCTATGCAAGACTCTGGGCTCATCACGACACAAATACTCCTTAATCCCCATCACCTATTTTCTCCACCCCATCTCCTCTTCCCCTCTGGAGTTTGTTCTCTAGAGTTAAGAGTCTTTTTTTTTTTTTTTTTTTTGGTTTCTCTCTCTTTTTCCTTTGCCTTTTTTTTTTTTTTTTTTTTCAAGATTTAGTTATTTGAGGGAGAGCACACTAAGCAGACTGCACCGACCACTGAGCCCAGTGCAGGGCTCAGTCTCACGACCCTGAGATCATGATCTGAGCCAAAACCAAGAGTCGGACCCTCACCGACTGCCCCACCCAGGCACCCCATGCTCTCGTTTGTTTCTTAAATTCCACCTGTGAGTGAAATCATATGGGATTGGTCTCTCTCTCTGACTTTTTTTTGCTTAGCATTATACTCTCGGTCCAACATGTTGTTGGGCGTGGCAGGGTATGATTCTTTTTTAAGTGTGAATAATATTCCACATATATATATATATATATATATATATATATATATATATATATACTACATCTTATTTTTTAGGACTTTTTTGGTGAGGATCAGAGAGGGAGAGAGCATAGACAAGAGGAGCAGCAGGCAGAGGGAGAAGAAGGCTCCCTGCTGAGTGAGGGGCCCGATGCAGGAGTCAATCCCAGGACCCCGGGATCATGACCTGAGCTGAAAGCAGACACTTAACTGACTGAGTCACTCAGGCACAATATACTACATTTTCTTTATCCATTCATCTATCAGTGGACACTTGGGCTGCTTCCATAGTTTGTCTGTTGTAAATAATGCTGCAAAAACAGGGGTGCATGTATCCCTTTGATTGAGTGTTTTTTTTTTTTTTTGAGATTTTATTTATTTATTTGACAGAGAGATCCCAAGCAGGCAGAGAGGCAGGCAGAGAGAGAGAGGGAAGCAGGCTCCCTGCTGAGCAGAGAGCCCGATGCGGGACTCGATCCCAGGACCCTGAGATCATGACCTGAGCCGAAGGCAGCGGCTTAACCCACTGAGCCACTCAGGCGCCCCGATTGAGTGTTTTTGTATTTTGGGGGTGAACACCAGTAGTGCAGTTATTGGATCACTACCCTGTAGTACTATTTTTAACTTTTTAAAAAAGATTTTATTTATTTACTGAGAGAGAGAATGAGTGGGGGGAGGGAAGGGGGAGAGGGGGAATTAGACTCCCCTCTCAGCAGGGAACCCGATGCAAGGCTCGATCTCAGGACCCTGGGATCATGACCTGAGCTGAAGGCAGATGCTGAGCCAACTGAGCCACCCAGGCGCCCTGATATTATAGTTTTAATTTGCATCTCCCTGATGATGAGTGATATTGAGCATCTTTTCATGTGTTAGTTGGCCATCTGGATATCTTTGGGGAAATGTCTGTTCCTGTCTTCTGTCCATTTTTTAGTTGGATTATTTGTGCTTTGGGTGTTGACTTGTAGCAGTTCTTTATATATTTTGGATACTAAGCCTTTATCAGATCTTTCATTTGCAGATATGTTCTCCCATTCTTTAGGGTGCCCTTTAGTTTTATTGTTTCCTTAGCAGTGCTGAAGCTTTTTATTTTGATGTTGTCCCAGTAGTTAATTTTTGCTTTTATTTCCCTTGCCTCAGGAGACATTTCTAGAAAGATGTTGCTACTGCTGATGTCAGAGAAATTATTGCCTGTGCTCTCTTCTAGGATTTTTATGGTTTCGGGTCTCATATTTAGATCTTTAATCCATTTTGAGGTTGTTTTTTTTTTTTTTTTAATTTTTTCTCACCATATTGAGTTTATTTTTGTGTATGGTGTAAGAAAGTGGGCCAGTTTGATTCCTTTTTTTATTTTTATTTTTGTAGGCTCCATGCCAGGTGGAGCCCAGTGTGGGGCTTGAACTCAAGACCCTGAGGTCAAGACCTGAGCTAAAATCAAGAGTAGGATGGTTAGCTGATTGAGCCATCCAGGCATCTCCAGTTTGTCTTTTGCATGTAGCTGTCCAGTTTTTTGCCATATGTTGAAGAGATTGTCTTTTTCCCATTGTATAGTCTTTTCCTCCTTTGTTGAAGATCAATTGACCATATAATTGTGGGTTTACTTCTGGCTTTTCTATTTTGTTCCATTGATCTGTGTGTCTGTTTTGTGCCAGTATCATACTGTTATGATTGCTACAGCTTTGTAATGTAACTTGAAGTCTAGAATTGTGATGCCTCCAGCTTTGCTTTTCTTTTTCAAGATTGCTTTGGCTATTCAGGGTCCTTTATGGTTCCATAATAATTTTAGGGTTGTTTGTACTTGTTCTGCGAAAAATGCTGTTGGTATTTTGATAGAGATTGCATTAAATTTGTAGACTGCTTTGGGTAGTTTAGACATTTAACAATATCCGTTTTTCCAATCCATGAACATAGAATGCTTCTCCATTTCTTTGTGTTGTCTTCAATTTCTTTCATCAATGTTTTATATTTTTCAAAGTATAGGTCTTTTATCTCTTTGGTTAAATTTATTCCTAAGCATTATATTTTTTTGGTGCAATTTTAAATGTGATTCTTAATTTCATTTTCTGTTGCTTTATAATTAGCGTATAGAAGTGCAACCGATTTCTGTACTTTGATTTTGGATCCTGTAACTTTACTGGATTCATTTATCTGTTCCAGTAGTTTTTTGGTTTTGAGTCTTTATGGTTTTCTGTATATAGTGTCAGTTTACCTACAAATAGTGAAAGTTTTACTTCTTCTTTTACTTCTTCCTTACCAATTTGGATGACTTTTATTTCTTTTTGTTGTCTAATTGCTGTGGTTTGAATTTCCAGTGGTGAGACTGGACATCATTTTCTTATTCCTGACCTTAGAGGAAAAGCTCCTAGTTTTTCCCCATTGAGGATGATATTTGCTGTGGGTTTTTCACATAAGGCTTTTATTGTGTTGAGGTATATTCCCTCTAAACCTACTTTGTTGAGGGTTTTTATCATGAATGGGTGTTATACTTTGTTAAATGCTTTTTCTGCATCTGTTAAAATGATCATATGGTTTTTTTCCCTTTTTAAAAGATTTTGTTTGTTTGATAGAAAGAGAGAGGGCACACACACACAAGTAGGGGAAGCAGCAGGCAGAGGGAGAAGCAGGCCTCCCGCTGAGCAGGGAGCCCTCGATGCAGGGCTCCATCCCAGGACCCTGGAATCATGACCTGAGCCGAAGGCAGACACTTAACAACTGAGCCACCCAAGCATCCCTTACTCTGGTTTTCATTCAGCATTTCTAAGTACCTCGTCTGCTCCAAGGAAGTGGATTGAACAGATTCACGTGTGGCACAGGTGTGGGCCTTCCTTCCTGGAGCTCACTCCTAGCAGAGGAGGGTACCTTAGGTAAAGTAATGCTGTAAAGAACAGGGCTAGGTACTACAAGGAACTGTAAGTAGGGCTTAGATCTAGTTTTCAGGGGTCAGAGAGACTTCCATGAAAGTAGAGTCAGGGATGCCTGGGTGGCTCAGTCAGTTAAGTGTCTGCCTTTGGCTTAGGTCATGATCCCAGGGTCCTGGGATTGAGCCCCATGTTGGGCTCCCTGCTCAGCAGGCAGCCTGCTTCTTCCTTTCCCTCTGCCCCTCCGCCTCCACTTGTGCTCTCTCTCTAATAAATAAATAAAATTTTTAGGAGGAAAAAAAGAGGTAGAGACAGTTGAGGTCCAGTGAATAGGAGGTAGCAAGGCAAAAATGGTAGGGTCTGTGGTGGGAAGAGCATACCAGGCAGAGGGATCAGCATGTGTGAGATTCTGTGACTCCATTAAAGAAGCAGTGAAAAGGGATGCCTGGGTGGCTCAGTCCATTAAGCCGCTGCCTTTGGCTCGGGTCATGATCCCAGGGTCCTGGGATGGAGTCCCTCATCAGGGTCCTTGCTCAGCAGGGAGCCTGCTTCTCTCTCTGCCTCTGCCTGCCACTCTGCCTGCTTGTGAGCTAGCTCTCTCTCTCTCTCTCTCTGGCAAATAAAATAAATAAATAAAATCTTAAAAAAAAAAAAAAAGGAGAAGCAGTGAAAGGCTGGCCTGGTTAGACAGGGAGACTGGAGGGAAGAAGAGGGAGCACAGGCCATAGTGGGAGGGAGCTAGGGCCTGGCCAGGCCTCATTTAGCAGCTTAAGAAGATTCACTGAAAGGATGACCTTCGTGTAAGTTGTACCCGAGGGGAGGATTCTGGAGCAGCCTGGAAGCCAGGGTCACCTGGGGCAGTCCTAAAGCCACAGGTCCCCTCTGGCACTGTGAAATAGCTAGTGGTGATATGGGGCGCAGGCTGCTTGGCAGGTTTGCACCCAGGATTGGCTAGGAGGGGTGCTGTGGGCTGGGGTGAGAGGAGTGGCAAGCCACCGTTATCTGATGAGCTCAGGGCCTGCTCCTGTCTTGCAGATACGGCCTGCAAGATGGTCCGCTGGCTGTCTGCCAGGCTTGGCCCCACTGTGGCCTCTCGCTATGTGGCCCGGAACCTGCTCCGCTTGCTGACATCTTGCTACGTTGGTAAGGCCTGCGGTCGGTGCTGGAGAGGGGGCTCCATCTCAGACCTTCTGTCCGTCCTCAGCCCCCTGTAGGGCATCCTTCCCCCTTCCATGTCCCTGCCAGGTCCCGGGTCCCGGTCTCTAAGCCACTTCCTTCCTTGGGCAGGGCATGGTGTGGGCCCCAGGCTAGAGGGAATGGGAGCGGCTACCCTAGTTCCTGGAAGACTGACCCTGCTGCCCGCCCTGAGCCGCTCGAGGCCGCTGGCTCTTCCTTGGCAGGGCCCGCTCGGCAGCAGTTCACCGTGAGCGGCGGGGGGAGCCCCCCGCTGAGCGCGGGCAACGTCTACCAGAAGAGGCCGGTCTTGGGCGATACAGTGTCTGGGCCTGTGCTCAGCTGCCTCCTGCACATCGCTCATCTGTACGGGGAGCCTGTCCTCACCTACCAGTACCTGCCTTACATCAGCTACCTGGTCAGTCACTGCTGGGGCAGCCTCAGGGGAGGCCGAGGAGCTTGAGGGCAGACCTGAGCAATCTGGGGGTCCCAGGGGTCCATGGGCGGCCTGGCCCTCATCCACTCTGTGGCCCTAGGTGGCCCCAGGTAGCACCTCGGGCCCCAGTCGACTGAACAGCCGTAAGGAGGCAGGGCTGCTGGCGGCGGTGACCCTTACCCAGAAGATCATCGTGTACCTCTCGGACACCACCCTCATGGACATCCTGCCCCGAATCAGCCACGAGGTCTTACTACCTGTGCTCAGCTTCCTCACTTCCCTCGTCACTGGGTAGGCTGCTGCACCGCCCCTGTGCAGGGAGTAGCCCAGCTGAGGATGCTGCCTGGGAGGGGCTGGGAAGCTTGGGAGTGAGACTGGGTGTCAGGAGTCCTGGTTCTGATCCAGCGGTGCGACCCTGGGCAAGCCGCAACTCCTCTCTGTGCCTCAGTTTCCTTATCTCATTTGGGCCAATCAGTCTTGGAGCTCTGTTCATTGAAAGCTTTTTGGTAGATTCTGGGCAAGTCCTGCAGAGTGGGGGTTGGTGTAAGGGGGGCGCTGGAGCTCATGTGCTTTCTTTCCAGGTTCCCGAGTGGGGCCCAGGCCCGGACTGTCCTGTGTGTGAAAACCATCAGCCTCATCGCCCTCATATGCCTGCGCATTGGGCAGGAGATGGTCCAGCAGCACCTGAGTGAGCCTGTGGCCACCTTTTTTCAAGTCTTCTCTCAGCTGCATGAGCTTCAGCACCAGGTAGGCAGACCTGCTTCCCTTACCTGGCTGGACTGGGCGGGGCAGGCGCCGTGAACTTAGCTGACTTGCCCTGGGCTGTCCTGCCCCCAGGATCTGAAGCTGGATGCTGTGGGCCACAGCGAGGGCCAGCTGCCGGAGGTGGCCTTCTCCGACGGGCAGCAGCGGCTAGTGGACCCCAGCCTGCTGGACGAGCTGCAGAAGGTGTTCACCTTGGAGATGGCGTACACAATCTACGTGCCCTTCTCCTGCCTGTTGGGTACTGCCCCATCACATTCCCTTGCAAAGCCTTTGTGGCTCTGTCTCTTCCCCTGGGAGGGCTCTGGTGCTCCCCTTGCCCCCCCAGACCCTGTAGCTGGTCTTCAGCACAGTGTTGTGCGTCAGACCTCACCGTCCCAAGGTGACACGTAAACAGAGAGTGAGCATTAGCCAGCAGGGAGGCATGGGAGCTGATCTAGAGTATCCCTGGGGAAGGCAGGGGCCTTGGGCCGATGTACGGACATCTCTAGGAGTTTCTGGGAGGAATAAGTAGCCCACCGTCTGTGTAGCCTCAGACTACACCTTGCAGGCCTGGCACTGCTGCATGGTTATGTATGTTGTCTCCCTGAATGGGAAGAACGGCCCTGTGGTCAGATACGTTATTGTTCCTCCACTGAAATCTGGGTCCTGAGAGGGGGAGCGCTGGCCATCTTTCTCACCGTTCTGTTTCCCATGTGTCACATGGTGCCCAGCACATACAGAGGATGTGCATGTGAGCGAATCCATGTCTTCCTAGGGAAGAAACAGGCTCAGGGATGAAGAGTTACTTGCCTAGAGTTTCATAGCCAGCACCTGCCCTGTCTTCTGTTCCCAAGCTTTGGCGGGGTGGTGGCAGCTGCCTGCCATCTTCCCTGATCTTAGGATTACTCCCACCCTCCCATCTAGGTGACATCATCAGGAAGATCGTCCCCAACCATGAGCTGGTTGGGGAACTGGCGGGGCTGTATCTGGAGAGCATCAGCCCAAGCAGTCACAGCCCGGCCAGCGTGGAACCCACCATGCCCAACACGGGCCCCGAGTGGGACCCCCAGAGTGGGGGTGGCCCACGGGATGACAGCCACTCAGGGACCTTTGGGAGCGTTCTGGTCGGGAACCGCATCCAGATTCCTGATGACCCACAGCCTGAGAGCCCTGGCTTGCTGGGCCCCGTCCCGGGGGTGGGCAGTGGGGGCGTCAGCAGCGAGGAGGACAACGCGCTGAAGCGGGAGCTGCCCCGGAGCGCCCACGGGCTGAGCGGGAACTGGCTCGCGTACTGGCAGTACGAGATCGGCGTGAGCCAGCAGGACGCCCACTTTCACTTCCACCAGATCCGCCTGCAGAGCTTCCCGGGCCACTCTGGGGCCGTCAAGTGTGTGGCACCCCTGAGCAGTGAGGACTTCTTCCTGAGTGGCAGTAAGGACCGCACGGTGCGCCTCTGGCCGCTCTACAACTCAGGGGATGGCACCAGTGAGACGGCTCCGCGCCTCATCTACACCCAGCACCGCAAGAGCGTCTTCTTCGTGGGCCAGCTCGAGGCCCCGCAGTACGTGGTGAGCTGCGACGGGGCCGTGCACGTCTGGGACCCCTTCACAGGTGAGCGGGTCCAGGTGAGGCCTGTTCTCTTGCTGCCATACTGGGCGCTGCCAGGCCTCTGGGTTTGAGGACCCAGGGTTGGGCGGTTGGGGTGTAATGGTATAGGGGGTGGGGTGACCCAGTGAGGCCGCCCAGAGGAGCAGTTGGACCTGAGTTTGAATTGGTTTTGCCAACTTTATTTGCTGGGTGACCTTGTGCAAGTCACCTTGTTGATCTGTAAAATGGGAATCAGAACGGGGTTAGAAGATGATGCACATAGGAGTTTGGCTTAACATGTAGCATGTCATAAAAGTTTGGCAGATGGTTGCTTGATTGTATTTTGGCATCATGGGGGAGGAGAAGTAAGGTTAATAAGGTTTTTGAAGGGGGAGGGGATTGGGTAGTGTTGAGGTAGACTGAGGAGAAGTAGTGTTTGATCAGGGGGTGCCGTGGGAAAAGAAGAGGTTGCTCCGGGGACTGGAGCCTGGCCTGGCCACAGAAGCAGGAAGGTGGGAGAGTCAAAAAGCATCTTCAGCATTTTCTGAGGTCCTCTGGAATATGAGAAGCAGATCCAGGGTAGGTCAGGGAGATAGGAAGAATTGAGGTGCTTCTGTCAGCTCCTGGTACCCCAGATCCATGGTGCCTTTCCTTCCCAGGGAAGACCCTCCGCATGATGGAGCCATGGGACAGCCGCGTGCCCCTGACTGCTGTGGCCGTCATGCCTGCCCCCCATACCAGCATCACCATGGCCAGCTCTGACTCCACCCTGCGCTTCGTGGACTGCAGGAAGCCTGGCCTGCAGGTCAGGGCCGTCCAGTTCCCTGAGCTCAGGCCTGGATGCCCGGCAGGGAGGAGAGACCCCAAAGAGAGAAGGCCAGAGTGTCGTTTAGACCAATGACCCACAGCAGCAAACCCTGAGTGGGGGGTGGGACTGACCTGAGATGGAGGGGGGGCCCTCTGCTTGATAGAGGGGGCGGGGATAAAGGATCAGGCCTTTCAACTGTGTGGGCTTGGGAGGGAGCAGGACCTCAGGGAGAAATGGGTTGGGGTGGCACTTTAGCTCATCTCCCTCTGTCTGCAGCACGAGTTCCGCCTCGGTGGTGGGCTGAACCCCGGCCTCGTCCGCTCCTTGGCCGTCAGCCCCAGTGGCCGTAGCGTGGTGGCTGGCTTCTCCTCGGGCTTCATGGTGCTCCTGGACACCCGAACTGGCCTGGTTCTACGTGGCTGGCCGGCCCATGAAGGGGACATCCTGCAGATCAAGGTGACTGACCAGGTCCCTTTCCCCTCCTCACTGCCCAGCCCTGCCCCTACTCCAGGTCCTCTTAGGGCCCACTCAGGACAGGCTCCAGCTAAGGTAATCTCCCTTTTACCTGCCCCAGGGCTGATGGGCACAGAGGGTTAGGAGCCAGAGGCAGGCCATGGGGGTGGGAAGCAGGGGGTGAGCTGACCCTGCTGCTCCCTGGGGATGTTCTAATGAGTAACCCTTGTCCATATTTGCCTTGCTTGGAGGATCAGGGGTCAGGCCCTGTCCGTGACCCAGTTCAGGTTAAATAAAGCTCAGCTGGGAGGCTGTTTACTGCCCCCAGACCACGGAACAGAGTCCATGTCCCATGCTGGGCTGCCCTCATGGGGGCAGGGACGTCCCCGCCTGGGGATCCTACCCCTACCCCCACCCATTCTCAGGCACAGACTTCAGGGAACTGCCCGGGGAGGGATAGCAGGGGAGGAACAGGGTTCTTTGTGGGATGATATTTCCAGGCAGCTGGCACTTCCTCCCTGTGCTGACTGCAGCCAGGGGACCTGCATTGCCACTGCTAAGGACACACTGGCTCCAGCTGTGTCCAGGACCCTAGGGGGCCCAGGGGTCCAGGTAGCTTTCAGTTCGGACCTTCCAGGGATGCATTCGGAGGGCTTTGGGGTCAGCCTTGGTGTTAATCCTGGCAGTGCTACTTACTGGCTCTCTGACCTTGGGAGGATTACTTAACTTCTCTGAGCCTCGGGTTCTTTCTCTGTAAAATGGGAATAACAAGAGCATTTACGTCATTGAGTTGTCCTGAAAATTAAATTTGGTAATATGGCACGCCGCACACAATGCCTAGAGTGAGCGCCCAAGTTACAGTGGTGACTAGGTGCAAGACACCTGAGCACAGTGACATCAACCAGCCCTTATAAGATGTGGTGGAGGAGGCAGCTGGTCTCCTGCCCAGGACCCCTCTGTTTTCCTGGGAGATCCCCTGCGAGTAAACAGAAGACCCTGGAGCTCGTTGGGCACATGGGAGGGCCTGGGTCCAGCTGGCTCAGGCTCTCTTCTCCCCAAGCAGGCGGTGGAGGGCAGTGTCCTGGTCAGCTCCTCCTCTGACCACTCCTTGACCGTGTGGAAGGAGCTGGAACAGAAGCCCACGCACCACTACAAGTCTGCCTCTGACCCCATCCACACCTTCGACCTGTATGGCAGCGAGGTGGTCACCGGCACAGTGGCCAACAAGATCGGCGTCTGCTCCCTACTCGAGCCCCCCTCCCAGGCCACCACCAAGCTCAGCTCTGAGAACTTCCGAGGCACGCTCACCAGCCTGGCCTTGCTGCCCACCAAACGCCACCTTTTGCTAGGCTCGGACAATGGGGTCATCCGCCTCCTGGCGTAGGCTGAGGCAGGGCCGGCCCATGAGGGTGGGCAGACATCCCCCCCAGGAGTCCCTCCCTCACCCGTGTTTTCCCAGCAGCTCCCTCTGTGCAAGCATCAGGCCCCACACTCCGAGTGGCCATGTGGCCTGCAAGCTAGGGGGAGGCAGGAGTCCAGGGTCCCAAACTGCCAGAGCCACCAGTGCTGCCAGAAAGGATCTCCTTCACAGCTTGGGGGAGCTGCTGCCCCTAGTTAGCAGGAAGCAAGAGAGAGAGAGAGAGAGAGAGAGCATGGGAAAGCATTGCCCTCCCTTCTCCCTGGCTCTGCCCTCTGGGTCTACATGGGGACAGGGAAGCTCTGAGAAGAGGAACGGAGATGGGCCCCGGCCCAGCCAGTCTCCAGCTGAAGATGCCCCCACACCTTGCTGAGCTCTCTCTACCCCAGTCTCACAAGGACAGGACAGCTGCTCCAGTCCAGGACACTGATGGTGCTTGGACTCCAGCCTCTAATGAGGGCTGGTTGTGGTCCAGGAGTTAAGGGCCTTAGGCTGGGGTTTAAGTGTCCACCCAGCGGGGCCCTGCCCAGTGTGGGACTAGTAGGGGAAGAAAGAGGGCAGGACCAGGGGAGGGAAGAGGGACTGGGCCAGCCGGTGCCTGGCCAGGAGTGACCACCTGCCTTGCCTGCCCACCCCTCACCACAGTGTTTGTGCCTTGAAACTGAGGAGGCAGCCCCTGGGCCCAGAACCCTCATGGTCCAACACCCTGAGAGAAGGGGCAAGAATGATTTCTGCATCTCAGGTCTCTCCCAGGAGACAGGAAGACCCAGCCATCCTGGGACCCTCATATTCGGGAGCAGAGATGAGGTCTGAGCCTGCACCCCTACTGCCTCCTCATTATTTGCAATAGATGTAAATATGACCAATAAATCCTTTGGAAGAGCCATGGAACTGAGGGACACTTTTCTTGATGGTGGTATCAGGGTGGGGAAGAATTAGGAGTGGGCAGCTTCCCAGGCCATGAGGAGAGGGCGAGAAGCTGGGCAGGAAGGTGGGAGACAGCCTGATCATTGCCCTTGGGTGCCCCAGGGGACAGGCCTTCTGGTGCATGCAGCCCCAGGCCAGTTTCTTGAACCCTCAGCCTTGGGGGAGGGTAAGGAGGCAGCACTCCTGCTGGGAGGATACTGGCTGGGGCTGGGGCTCTCTCTCCTCTCCCCACCCCTTCCAGATCTAGTCTAAAGGCAGCCAATCAGGATCCTGGGCTTGTAAGGCTTGTAAGGGATGGGCATCCTATCTTGGGTTCTCCACATAGGCTCCTGCGACCTCCCTTTCCTTCCCCTCAGGATGGGGGAGAGGAAAGGACATTGGAAGTGGGAAGCTGGATGTGACCCTAAGCCTAACTCTGTCCTTGGGCATGTCACATAGCCTCTCTGACCAACTAGAGTGGGGTTGCTGGGAGGCCCCTGTCCTTCCTGGATCTGCTCTACAGATGAGAACATTCTCCTCAACTTTCCTGAACCTCCTTTCTCCAGGCTTGTGGGGAAAGAAGGGGGACCCAAATCCACAGGGCCTCCAGGTGGCTGTCTCAGGATTAGATGCCTTGGTGGGAATGGGGCTTCCGGCCCCAATATCAATGTTTAACCGGATGTGCAGGTCAATATTTACCAGAAGAGAAAGCAATCTGAACAGGGGTTGGCTGAGAGCAAAGGTCCTGGTGGGAGGGGAGGGCTCAGCTAGGCTGGCTGGAACCTGAGCAAAGTGTGGGGAGTACCCAAGTGGGGCCAGAGAGAAGGACATCGTGTGCAGCAGCAAGGAGCCCGCGGAGGTACAAGGGGAGGGGTGGCTTAGCCTGCTCTTTGGGCAGGAGAGGAGGTAAGAGCTGCTGTCCTAGCTGAGGGGGCCTGGAGTGAATTGATTCAGAAGGCCTCTCATTTCCCAGCCTCCTGGGGGGGGTGAGGAGCCAAGGTGGGAGTTCCGGCAGGACTCCCCCTGGGACTTGAAAAACTGGAGGGCTTTTCTTGACAAAAAAATTCAAAAGCCCAGGTTGGAGGTCAGGGGCCCTGTGATGGGGGTGGGGCCAGGGGTGATAGAAGGATCCCTTGGAAGGACTGGCCCTGAGATGGAGGCGGGGTTGGAGTGTGTGGGACCTGCTCTGAGGCCAGACCAAGACCTGCCCATCTCCACCTGCCAGCCTGGCTTCCCGGAGCCGACCTGGACAGAGTTGGGGGCCAAGGCCTGTGTTTCCCGTAAGTCCAAAGGTGGCTTTGTCCAGAGCCATTCATTGGGCTCTCTGGCTGGGTCAACAATGCCACTCTCCAGCCTACCCCACCAACCCTGCTGAGACTTCAGGGACTCAGGCCTGTCCACCCTTGTGGTCAAGACCAGACCAGCGAGAAAAGGTGGGCCCTGTGGACAGCAGGTTGGATAGGAGCCCCAGTATACAGGAGGCTTCGGGGGAGGGTTCCCAGAGGAGGGGCCTTGGGCTAGGCGGACAACAGCCCTATTACTGAGTGCCAGGCATTGTAATCAAGGCTCACAAAGACTGTCTTATTCTGGTCCTCACAACATACCATGGGAGGAGGTAGGGACTTTTGCTACCATTTTACAAGAAAAGGCAGAGTCCAGAGGAGTTAAGGGAAATATCTAAGGTCCTCCGGGAAGAGGCAGAGTCTGGATTCCAATCCAGGTGGGACTCAAAAGGCCAGGCCTTGAAGCATGAGGATTTCTTTTGTTTTGATATTTCCCCTATGAACCAAACCATTTTCAGTGCCCAAAATGTGAAACACTGGAAAATACAGAGGGGTTAAAAGCAATTCAGGGGGCCATCCCATGCCACAGAGATGGGAACCACCACTGGTGTTTGGGGGTGTGCTGGCAGTAGCTGGGTGTGCCCTCAGCGGTAGAGGCTCAGGATCTGCCAAGCCAGGCAGCGTGGGGAGTGCGATCCCACGCGGAAGTGCTGCCAGGTGGGAACAGTGGCTTCCTGTCCCGCACAGGAACATGGCGCTGCTCTGGGGGCTCCTGGTGCTCAGCTTGTCCTGCCTGCAGGGTTCCAGCTTGGTGGTGAGCCTGGGCCTGGGTCTGGGTGGGGCCGGGAGGCAGGTGGGGACGCGCCAGGGGTCCGGGCAGGAAAAGGAGGGGGCTGAGTCAGGGGAAGGTTTGGCTCTAAGGGGGTTCCCTCTCCTCTCTTCATCCTTTTCTCAACAGTTCTCTCCTGCCAGCGCCATGGAGCCCTTGGACCAGCAGGTACTGGGGAGGGAGAGGCATGAGGGGGAGGAAGGCCCCGAGGGGCCTCACCTGTGGCTCCCGCAAGGGTGGGGGAACCTGTGGGAAGGGTCACGCTCCATTTGCTTCCTCCCTTCTTCAGCTAATGAGCGGGCAGACCCAGGAAAAGCTGCCCCCGCTTACCCTCCTCAAGTTGGGCAACCAGGTACAACCAGGTGGGGCTGGAGGAAGGGTGGGCGGGGTCCGAGGGAGGAGGGCCAATCAGGAGGGGCGAGGGAACCGGGGGGCGGGGCCATGAGGCGGAGGCCAGAAGACAGAGGGTGGGAGGGACCAGAGCGAAGAACCCGGTCCCTATCAGGCCTTTGTCTGTGTGACCGTCTCTCGTCCCTCTCTCGTCAGGACTGAGATAAGGCCCTGCTGTTCTCAGGCACAGGGACTCCGAAAGGGATCCTCAACACAGAGCTGACTCCTTAACCCTCTCGACCCCTGATCTGTCCCTGTAGGAGGCCCATGGCCATACTGCCCTGAAGAAATCCCCAAGGGACTGCAAGGGGGCCCCAACTCCGGAGCAGACCCGCAGGTTGGCCCAGGCCATGATGGCCTTCACCACAGACCTGTTCTCCCTGGTCGCCCAAAGGTCCACCAGCCCCAACCTCATCCTGTCGCCTCTGAGTGTGGCCCTGGCCCTGTCTCATCTGGCACTAGGTACCATGGCATCCGTTTGTCTAGACCAGCAGAGCTGGGAGGCCAGTAGGAACTTAACTACTTCACGGTTTACTAGCGGGTGCTTCCTTCATTGGGGGCACTTGGCTGTTTGGTAAAAAGGCAGATTCCTGGGCACACCTCCAGATTCCTTGAGTCAGATCCCCGGGTATGGGACCTAAGGATAAGCTTCTGATGATTTTTATGTAGCTGCACTGTCTTCGCTGGACCGGAGGCTCTCACTGTGGGAAACCGAGGTCCAGGGAGGGAAAACAACTTGGACGGGGTGAGGTCACCCAAGATAGCCAGCAGCAGAGATGAAGGTGGAACTTGGGGGGGGTTCAGTGGATGCGAGAAGTGAATGCCTGTGCACCACGGGCATTCAACAGGGACTGGAGTGCACGGCAGGGCCGGGAAAGAGCCGGCGGCCTGGGCCACAGCCAATGCGGTCCCCTCCAGGTGCTCAGAACCAGACACTGCGGAGATTAGAGCAGGTGCTGCATGTGGACTCAGGGCCCTGCCTCCCTCACCTACTGAGCCACCTTTGCCAGGACCTGGGCCCTGGGGCATTCCGATTGGCTGCCAGAATGTACCTGCAGAAAGGTAGGTGTTGGTGCTTGGAGCTCCCTAGGTAGTGCTCTTGGGTGGACAAGGGTGATGGGGATGGGGTTGGCCTCAGGTCGCCAGTCTGAGGATTGGTGGCTCTGGAGCTCAAGCCCTTGGGAACAGTTTGTGGCCCTTTCTGCATAGGATTTCCCATCAAAGAGGATTTTCTGGAACAATCAGAACAGCTCTTTGGTGCAAAGCCCGTGAGCCTGACGGGTAGGAAGGGGGATGATCTGCTGAACATCAACCAATGGGTGAAGGAGGCTACAGAAGGGAAGATTGAGGATTTCCTCTCTGAGCTGCCAGATGACACAGTGTTGCTTCTGCTCAATGCCATCCACTTCCAGAGTGCGTTCCTCTTCTCCCCAGGTTCCCCACCTGCCCCATAGGCTGCTCCTATTCCTGCCCCATAGGCTGAGCTGGGCTGTGAAGAAACCTTTGTTCTGAGAGTCTCTCTTTCTCCTCAGGGATGGGCCACGAGGCAGGGAGCTCTTCAGGTTGTGGCTTGGGGGAGGGTAGGAAATGGGTAACAGTGTGCCGAGGAGGGGCCCCAGGAATTGGATGAGGCTGTTGTAAAGAGAGAACCCTAGGAGGAAACTGAGTTGGTGGGGAGATGGGGGTGCTCCTGGGAGCATGGCAGGGCACAGGAAAAAAGCAAGCCCAGATTTCAAAAGTGCTGCAGGGAAGAAACCTCAGATCAACTGAGTGTCATCTGGCACAGTGCCCCTTGGGGTTTCAACCTCTACCTTTTGTCCCTTGAATGGGTTCTGGGTGGGACAGAGAAGAGACAGGTGGTAGAGAACCTCCCTCTGCCCGGGTCTACATGGCCCCTGCCTTCTGCTGGCTCTAGGTTTCTGGAGGAGCAAGTTTGATCCAAGTCTCACCCAGAGAGACAGTTTCCACCTGAACGAGCAGTTCACCGTGCCCGTGGACATGATGCACGCCCACACGTACCCCCTGCGTTGGTTCCTGCTGGAGCAGCCCGAGATACAGGTCAGCCCTGATTGCCCAGGCTGGGAGGTGGTGTAGGGAGGGGGTGGGCTGTGGGCAGGCACAGGGGTGAAGGGGGGTGTGCCCTGCCTTCCTTGCAGTCATGTTCCTGATACAGGTGGCTCTGGAAGGTCTCGCTATACCCCGACCTGTGGGACTGAGCTTCCAGGCTCTTGGAAGTTCATGAAGCTCACAAAACGATATTGGGCATTTGCTGTCTGCCAGATACTGTCCTAGACATGGGAACTCACTAGCACGTGGGAGACCAGGTCCCTGCTGTCAGCAGGAAAGGAAAGTACACAAACGAACCTAAATCACAGGATCATTTCAGATAGGGTATGTGCTATGAGGGAAAAAAGAAAGTGATCAATTAGTGACTAGGGAAGGTATTTTAGATCCAGCGGTCAGGGAGTGTTCTTTGAGGAGGGGCCCCAGTGGAGAACCAGGTGATCTTTGGTTATAGGGGTTTGTTACCAGGGTCCATGGGTTGGTGGGGCTGCAGAGGAAGCCACCCAATGGCTACAGAGCCACTCAGGCCAAGGCATGCCTGAGCCTGGGCTCTGTGACCTGTCACAGTTCTTCTTAGAAGGGAGGATCTGGTTGTGATGGATGTGTCCATATCCTTCTGGAACATTCTGACTGGATAGAGCGCTATGCAAGGCTTGTCTAAGGGGAGGCCTCCCTTGCTTCTGGCCACAGTGTGGTCCTCTCAGCTTGAGTGTATATCTCTGGGCCAGTCAGCTGTGGCAGAGGCGGCCATGTTGGTTAGTTTCCCAAGGCAGCATGCCACAGGCCTCAGCCTTCTATAGCTCTCCTGAGAGGGGCTGTGGGCAGTGCAGTCCCTTGGAGTAGCATCCCTTTTCTCTCCCTTCCACCCTGATAGGCAGCTCCTGCCAGACTGTGTCCTGCCCATACTTTCTTCACCCTTTGTCTCTTGGGTCCTGGCCTCAGCCCTCTTCTTCACACTCTCTGCAGGCAGACCCAGGCAGCCAGATGTGGGGCTCCCCCTCCCCCCTCCCCCAACCCAGGGGTCCTGCTGCCTGGCTGCTCTGTCTAGAGACCAAAGAATCTGCAGCTGTCAGGAATCATGGAGCACAGTGCTTCTCATACTTACGTAGCTGCAGGAACCCCATTCATGTGAAATTACCTCAGAGCGCAGTCTTACATACAGTGGGGCAGAGTCACTACTGAGGGGTGTGGTGTGGAGAGAACCACCTTTTGCAGTGGCTCCCCTGCAGAACCTGGAGTGGTCTGAATCCGAGACACCGAGGGGATTTCTTGACCCAAATCACAGGGCCAGCTGGTAGCAGATGAAGGGAGAGGAAGTCCCCATTTTTTTGAGCCTATGTGTTGATACTTCACTGAAGTGTCACATGTCTGCCTGCCATTGGGCAGGTAGTATGACTCGACTTCACGGGTAAGGAAGTAGAGGCTGGGGGAGCCCAGACACACACCTGAGAAGAATGGACCGGAAGCCCTGGTCCATCTGTCTCTGAAGTGAACTCTGACACTGGGTCAGCGAACACTGACACAGACCCAGCTGGTCTGGGCACTTTCCTGTTCTTACATGGTTTCCTTTCCGCCTTGGTAGGTGGCTCATTTTCCGTTTAAGAACAACATGAGCTTTGTGGTCATTATGCCCACCCACTTTGAGTGGAACGTGTCCCAGGTGCTGGCCAACCTGAGCTGGGACATCCTGCACCAGCCCTTACTGCGAGAGAAACCCACCAAGGTCCGGCTGCCCAGGCTGCATCTCAACTATCAGCTGGACCTGGTGGCCACCCTCAGCCGGCTGGGTAAGGAGGCTGGGCAGGGGACCGCCCCCTGGGTCAGGCTAGAGCGGGTGAGCAGGGAGCCCCCTTGCTGGCTGTGGATCCGAGTCAGAGAAGACTGGTGTCCTGGCCTTTTCTGGGGCTTTGGGAGGTCAGAGGGCTTCCTAGGACCCCCCACTCCCAGGACTCTCTTTCCTGGGCTGAGCTGGGGTGCCCCAGGGAATGACAACCTGTTCCATCCAAGAGTGAACTTTGCAGACTCGAGAGCCTGGGTAGCATGTGGGTCTTGTCGGCTGTCCTGCAGGGGGCGCTGCACTAGACACTGGGTGCCCCCAGCTGACAAGACTGAGTCACGTGCAGGTGGGCAGATAAGGAATCAGGTATTTACAGTTCAGCATAAGGGATAAGACAGAGGGCTTCTCTCCCGTTCACTGGAGAAAAGGCACCCATACCCACTTTGGGGCAGGGGATTGGGAAGGGCTTCCTGGAGGAAGTGACCTTGAAGCTGACACTTGGAGGTTAGGTAAGAGTTAAGCAGGGATCTGTGGGTTGGACTAGTCCCTTGGCCAGAATGCCAGATACCGTCCCAGGCAGGTCTGGGCAGCTTGTGGGGTAGAAGGCAGCTCTGACCTGTCACCTCCTGTCCTGGGCAGGCCTGCAGGAACTGTTCCAGGCCCCAGACCTGCGTGGGATCTCTGACCAGAGGCTGGTGGTAACCAGCGTGCAGCATCGGTCCACGCTGGAGCTCAGCGAGGCTGGCGTGGAGGCGGCCGCGGCTACCGGCACGGCCATGTCACGCATGTCTCTCTCCTCCTTCAGCGTGAACCGCCCCTTTCTCTTCTTCATCCTTGAGGACACAACCAGCCTGCCCCTCTTCGTGGGCAGCGTGAGGAACCCCAACCCCAGCGCGGAGTGGGAGCGTAAGGAGCAGCAGGATTCGCCGGATGACAGGGACTACTTCCAGAATCAGAAAGCCTTCCCCCGCGGAGACAAGCCATTCGGCCCTGACTTGAAACTTGCTCCCCCATCAGAGGAGGACTACCCCCAACTTAATTGCCCCAAGTGAGAGGCCAGCTGCCAGCATCCTGAGTCCCTGCCTGAAACAACCTCTCCACTCCTGGGACTCTTTCCAGACGGCTTGGTGGGATTACAGCAGGGGCCTGGGTGGGCAGTCTGGGAGCGGAGAGGGAGTCATCTTCTCCGGTCTCCTCTCCTCTCTCGGGGCGTTTGGGGTGGGTGGGGCCAGGTCGAGGGCAGGGCTCCAGGAATCAGGGGTCTGGATCCCACATCCTTTCTTCCAAAGCGGCTCAAATGTTGTCCTTGTTTGGGGCTTGGGCAAAGGGACAGCTGTAGGTCCACTCTTGTCAGGAAGGTAGGAAGGTCTTTCCCAAAGCTGGCTGGGGCACTTCCACGTTTGTTTACCAGAGAAGGTGGGACAGGAGGGATTGGATACCTTGGCTGGGGAGAGGAGAGTTAGGCCCCCAGCGGTGGAGCCCTGTCTCGCTCTGTGGGTGGGGGCCTAGCCTTCCATATAGGCGCTTCTGCCATAACGTGCCCCTGGCCCTCCAGCCTCCACCTGCCCTGATGCTCCTGTCACCGCAGACTCCCTGCTGCTCCTAGGAGATACCGACATTGCCAGGATTCTCCCTCCTCTCTCCTCTTCCACTGCCCAGGTGTCTCAGGGGCTGAGGCGGGAGGGGAGGGCAATAGTTCCTTCCGGCTCTTTTGTAAAGTTTTTGTAGTGATTTTTATGACATCCGAATAAAGAATGAATGGCCCTGGCTGCTTTGAGGTCACTGTTCTGGGCACTCGTGGGGGCAGGGGGGGTCCCTGAGGAAGGGGGGAGGAAGCCACTGGCTACACAGAGCACCACGCTGGGCCTGGGCTGGGACAGCAGGCAGCCCTCTCTGCCACGTCTGTTCTCTCTTCTCGGCCACTCGCCAGCCTGTCTCAGCACAGTCCCCTCTGACCTCACCAGCCCTCTCCACGGCCACCTCCACGCCAGCCTGGCTCTGCTCTCCAACGGCTCCTCTCTAGAGGCCTCAAGCCGCCAGCAACAGGGGTGGCTCAGAATAGCGCTGGCCTCCCGCTTTGGGAGAAAACTGGCAATTAGGGAGTCCGTGGAGTTTCTAATTACATGCCAGTCCTTTTGCCAGGCGCAGGCGCCGGCCAGCTGGGGGGCAGGCTGCTGGGAATAGCGGCTCCAGCAGGAGGCTGTCAGCGCCTAAGGATTTGGGGGGAGGTGGCTGGACTCGCCCTGGGCCCCCGGGCTGGGGGCGGCATGGGTGTCCATGTGGGTGGGCCCTTATCTGTGAGTGTGGGGTGTCCCTGTGGCTGCAGCCACCCAAGACCCTGAAGGGCAATGGTCAAGAGCAAGGGCCTGGGGTAGACTCTTGCTTCCTACAGCCCAGCCATGTGGGGAGAGGTAATACACAGAACGAGTGAAATCGATGGTGAGGCAGAGGGTGGGAAGCACTGTGGTAAGAAGTAAAGCAGGGAAGTCTTCCCTGAGGAGGTGGTGTGGGAGCAAAGACTTGAATCAGGAGTAGGAAGTAGAGGCACCTGGATGGCTCAATCAGTTAAGCATCTGCCCTCAGCCTAGAGCCCACCCTGGGATCTAGCCTCACATCAGGCTCCCTGCTCAGTGGGGAGCCTGCTTCTCCCTCTCCCACTCCCCCCCGCCCCGCTTGTGTTCCCTCCCTCACTATATCTCTCTCTGCCAAATAAATAAATAAAATCTTTTTTAAAAAATGGAGTAAGAAGTAATTGGAAAGTTGAATTTAGCAAGGCACCAACTTAATTTTACCTGCAAAATCTTTCTCAGCTCTCTCCTCCTCATCCTGGCTGTAAGCCCTGGATCTAGTCGTCACGCCCAAGGGTCACTGCCCTTGCCTCCTAGGTTCTCCCTGCTGCTGGTCTGGCTGGCTCTCTTCTCTGCATCTCCCTGCAAGTCCTTATCAGGGCCCCTGTGCCCAGCAGTGCATTAGGCTCTGGGGATGTGGCTGTGAGCAAGCAGACAAGATCCCTCCTCTCCCTCTCCCCGCCCCCCACAGCCTAAATCTAGTGGTAGAAGGGTCTAGACAAGACACAAGTTAACATCTTCTGTTGAAATATAGTATGCAAAGCACATAAGTCAGAACCATATATGAATTAATGAATTTTTTCATGAATCATATATCCCTGTGCAACCAGCACCCACGTCAGGAAATAGTACTCCTCCTCCTGACTTTTTTTTTTTTTTAGATTTTATTTATTTATTTGAGAGAGAGTGAGCGAGAGAGAGCACAAGCAGGGGAAGCAGCAGGTTCTCTGCTGAGCAGGGACACCCCCCACCCCCAACGCAGGGCTCGATCCTGAGACCCTGGGATCATGACTTGAGCTGAAGGCAGAGGCTTAACTGACTGAGCTGTCCAGGCGCCCTCACTCTCCTGACTTCTAACAACAGATTGATCGTTCCTGTTTCTGAACTCCATGTAAAGGAATCATACAGTCTGCTCTCTTAGGTCTGGCTTCTTTCTTTCAACCTCATGTTTGTGACCTTCATCTGGGTTGTGGATGGCAATAATCCATTCACTGTGGAAAACTTTTTTTTTTTTAAGATTTTATTTATTTATTTGACAGAGAGAGAGAGAGATCACAAGTAGGCAGAGAGGCAGGCAGAGAGAGAGAGAGAGGGGGAAGCAGGCTCCCTGCTGAGCAGAGAGACAGATGTGGGGCTCGATCCCAGGACTTTGGGATCATGACCTGAGCGGAAGGTAGAGGCTTTAACCCACTGAGCCACTCAGGCGCCCCTCACTGTGTGAAACTTTTAACTGAGGGGTACCACGGTCTGATCTAAGCTCTAGAAGGCTTGCTTGGCTGCTGGGTGGAGAACAGAATGTAGAGGGACAATCGTGGGTTAGCAGGCAAGAGACAGGCGGTGTGGCCCAGGGTGTCGACTGTGGAAATGGAAGAAAGGGGTCAGCATGCAGAAATATTTTGCAGGTGGTGCTATAGAGTTTGTGGGTCGATTGTACAGGACATGAGGGAAAGGAAAGGCTCAAGGCTCATGGGGTTTATGGTTCAGATTCCTGGATTTTTTTTTTTGAGAAAATGGGTTTCACTGAGATGGGAATCAGGGTGAGCGACAGATCTGAGGACTGACTGGAGATTTTTATTTTGAACATGTCATGATTGAAATGCCACACTAATGTAGACCAACATGGGATAGTTCAAGTCATGTCTGTAGTTCTACTTTTGCTCTGAGGAGTGTTTGGATGATAAATTGTATGTTTGTCCTACCTACTGGACATCCATATGGACTTGTCAGATAGGCTGGTGGATATCTTGGTCGGGGCTGGAAGTGTATATTTGGGAATAGACAGATGCATTTAAAGTGATGGAACTGGTGGAAGTAACTTTTATTTTTTTGAGTCAGAGAGAGAGTGAGAGAGCACAAGCAGGGGGAGTGGCAGGCAGAAGGAGAAGCAGGCTGCCAGCTGAGCAGGGAGCCTAATGTGGGACTCAATCCCTGGACCTGGGACCATGACCTGAATTGAAGGCAGACGCTTAACCCACTGAGCCACCCAGGCATCCCTGGTGGAATAATCTAAGAGGGGATGTAGATGGAAAGGAAAAAGGATCCCAGGATCAAGTGAGCAAAGGAGACAAAAACAAAACAAAACAAAACAAAACAAAAACCAAAAAACGCGGCATGTGAGGCAGGAGTATAGGGAATGGAAGTGTATGAAGAGGCAGAGTTTCAAAAAGGAGGAATGGTCTGCTCTCTACTGCCTGCTCTCCAGGGAAGAGATGTCCTTTTGGTGGTCAACATGAAGGTCACCAACGAACTTGGAGACAGTGGTTCCAATGGAGAGATGGGCAAGATTGCAGTTGAGGAGGGAATGGTGCTAAGACAGTACAAACACAAGAATAACTAGCTCTTTCCCTCCTGGCGGTGAGAAAGGAGACAGGAGAAACAGGCAGTAGCCTTAGGGGATGTGGCATGAGAAAGTGTCCCCAAAGAGGGCAGTGACAGAGGATATTTGAGAGGGATATGGGGATTAGGCAGGAAAGCGGCCACTTGCAGGAGCAGAGCCCATGGAGAGCACAGTGGAAACCCCCTCCTTCGGCAGGAGCGGGACACCCTTGATGGCAATCGGAGGAGGAGGGATGACTCTTTCTCTGTAAGCTACCATGAGATAATTGGAGCACACAAAAAGGTGTAGTCAACCGCACAACGCCATTGCTCAGCAGACAGATCTGTGTTGATATAAGTGGCTTCCTGGCACGATTTCTCAGGGCTGTAAGACTTCTCCACCTCTGTCTACTCAGCTACTAATAGGTTTGCAAGGAGCCTTTACTTTTTTTTTGCATTACAAACAGGGCCACGATAACATTCTCGTACATGCATACTTTGTGCACCCGTGTGGAGTTCTTCCAGCGCACATGCTTAGGGGTGGAAGTGCCGAGTTGTGGGTTTGGGTTTACCCATCTTTAATGGCAAAGGCCATCACATAGGGTTATGCACAGCTTTCCCCTTTGGTGCCAGATTCTTCTTCAAAGTGGTTGTGTCAGTTTACACTCCCACTTCCTCACCAGCAGGGCAGGAGGGATCCTGGTTGTCCACACCCTCACCAACACTTGGTCTTGTCAGATGTTTAAATTTTGCCCATCTTGTGAGTGTGAGATGCGCTCGTGAAATTATGGTTTTGATTTGCATTCCCCTGATTATGGTGAGGATGAAACATCTTTTTCAGAAGTCTATTGGCCTGTTAGGATTCTTCTGCGAATTACCTGGGACTATGTTTCTGCTGAGTTTTTATTTTTTGTATTAATTTATAGTTTTTTACTACATTAGCATTCAAAATCTTTTTCTGTCAGTTACCTGTGTAACAGATGTTTTCTCCTAGTGTAAGGCTTTTGTTTTCTTTTCTTTTTTTTTTAATGGTATCTCTTCCTGAAAATGAGGTTTTAACTTTAGTATCAAATTTATCAATCTTTTGGGTGGCTCAGTTGGTTGGGGGTCTGCCTTGGCTCAGGTCATGATCTCAGAATTCTTGAATCTAGCCTTGGGTTGGGATCCCTACTCAGCGGAGTGTCTGCATATCCCTTTCCCTGCTCTTGTGCTCTTTCTCTCAAATAAATATATAAAATATTTTTTAAAAAGAAAGAAAGCTTCTGCAAAAGCAGAAATTGCTGTTCATGTTTAATCCCTAATGTAGCTAGAGCTACTTTTTGTGTATGGTGTGAGATAGGGATCCAATTTTAACTTGTCCACGTGGATAGTTATGCCCTTCCTGCCTCTCTATGCTTAGCTCATTCTCTCTCTCTCTCTCTTTTTTTCTTTAAGATTTTATTTACTTATTTGACAGAGAGATCCCAAGTAGGCAGAGAGGCAGGCAGAGAGAGAGAGAGAGAGGAGGAAGCAGGCTCCCCACGGAGCAGAGAGCCTGATGTGGGGCTCGATCCCATGACCCTGAGACCATGACCTTAGCTGAAGGCAGAGGCCTTAACCCACTGAGCCACCCAGGCGCCCCAGCTTAACCCATTCTTATTCACCCTTCAAGATTCATCTTAGGTTCATATATTCCAACCACATTACCACAATTCCCTACAGAACAATGCTGTCCAATAGAAATACAGTGCAAACTACATATGTGATTGAAGATTTTCTAGTAGTCACATTAAAAAAGAAATCGGTGAAATTAATTTTAATAATATATTTTATTTAACCCAGTATATATAATCAGCATTAAAATTATTGAGATACTTTACAATATTTTTGTCATACTAAATATCCAAAGTCTGATGTGTATTTTACACTTAGAGCAGCTCAGACAGGCCACATTTTGGGGGCTCTGTGGCCACATGACTAATGGCTATTGTACTGTATTGGCTGTAGAGACTGCTGGCATAGAACGTGTCCACATTATAGTGGAATGATCTGTTTTCATACCAGCCTTTGTTACTGGTCAGTACATTTCTGGAGTGTGACACTGAATCTTATTCATCTATCTCTTCCTCCTCCTCCACATATCTAGTTAGTGCCTTGCATAGAGGTACTCTATTTTTTTTTAAAGATTTTATTTATTTATTTGACAGAGAGAGAGAGCACATTAGGCAGAACAGCAGGCAGAGGGAGAGGGAGAAGCAGACTCCTTGCTGAGCATGGAGTTGGATACAGGACTTGATTCCAGGACCCTGGAATCATGACCTGAGCTGAAGGCAGACGGTTAACCCACTGAGCCACCCAGGCACCCCAAGTAAAAAGATTTTATTTATTTATTTGACAGATGCAGATCACAAGTAGGCAGAGAGGCAGGCAGAGAGAGAGGAGGAAGCAGGCTCCCCGCCAAGCAAAGAGCCTGATGTGGGGCTTGATCCCAGGACCCCGGAATCACAACCCGAGCCGAAGGCAGAGGCCTTAACCCACTGAGCCACCCAGGCGCCCCCAAAGCTTGAACCCTGACTGTTGATACACTTTTTCTTACATAAAGCTGAACCTTGCGCACTGGGAAGTTCTACCCAGGGGCTCTGGCTCTGCTCCCTGAAGCCTCACACGGGGTGATGTTTCCCTAAATTTTCTCTTCCTTCAGCTAAATACTCCAGAGCGCTCTCCAGCCCTTTTCTGAGCTCTCCTCCAAGCCACCACAGAACTTTGGGCTGCACTCATATCTGCCTAGAAGGCATTTTGTTAAACTAATTATTTCCCATGTCAGCATTTTTTTAAAAAGATAGATTTATTTATGTATTTATTTGAGAGAGAGCGAGAGCGTGCGCACATGAGCAGGGAGAGAGGAGAGGTAGAAAGAGAAGCAGACTTCCGACCCGGGGATCGTTACCTGAGCTGAAGGGAAACACTTCACCGACTCAGCTCCCCTGGTGCCCCCTGCCCACATCACTATTTTATTTTATTTTTTTATTTTTTATTATTTTTTAAGATTTTATTTATTTATTTGACAGACAGAGATCACAAGCAGGCAGAGAGACAGAGAGAGAGGGGGAAGCAGGCTCCCCACCGAGCAGAGAGCCTGATGTGGGGCTTGATCCCAGGACCCTGGGATCACGACCTGAGCCGAAGGCAGAGGCTTTAACCCACTGAGCCACCCAGGCGCCCCAACACATCAGTATTTTAGATTCCCAACCATGATGCAAGGTCCTAAGCATCCCAGGTGAGTGGGGCCAAGGTGTTGTCCTGACTAGGTGACCTGTACAATGCCCAGGCCGTGCCAGGCACACACTCAGCCTCCACTCAGGACCAATGGTTAAAGCACAGCTCAGTTCTTCCTCTGGTCAGATGTTTTTCCCACTGCCCTTTCTGATCTTCAGAAATCACAGAATTCCAGGGCTGAAAAAGCAAAAAGACATCCCAATTCCATCCCTTCCCTTCCTTTTTCAGCCAAAGAAAGCCACGAGAATTGTCTTCTCCAACTCCCAGTTAGTGTCAGAGCCAAGGACCAGGAAAATCTAGAGTCCCAGCACAGAAGTGGGGTTTGCTCTGGTCTGGCCTGCTTTCCAGGCTTCCTCCAGAAGACTCTTCCTCAGCCCTGTCTCCCACCCAAGTGGGCCAGGGTGCCCTCTGGGGGTGGGACCTCAGGCAGGAGGCAGGCCAGGGCCCTGGAGGAAGGTCTGCCGTGTGTGTGTGTGTGTGTGTGTGTGTGTGTGTGTGTGTGTGTGTGTGTGTGTTGGGGGTGTGGGGTGGAAGGGCAGCAGTGGGTAAAAGTTAACATCAGGCAATGATGCAATCACAGAATCCGAATTGAGTGCAGGTCGCTTTAAGAAAGGAGTAGCTGTAATCTGAAGCTTGCTGGGCTCTGGACTAGGAGGCGCAGCAAAAGCTCTGGGTGTTTGCTGGAGCCCCTCAGTGTGCAGACAGACCTAGGCCGGTGGCAACTGCGGCACACCCACAGGTAAAGCAGCTCCCCCTCCGGTGTTAGAGCATCAGGGCAAGACTGGAGAGGGTCCCCTGGGCTGGGGGAGGCAGGAGCACTCCAGGGATCAGCAAAGAGGGGTGCAAGGGAGAGGAGGTGGGGAGACAGTGGCCCCTGCTGCTTAGGCCCCCGGGTGAGAGGATGAGAGAGGGCAGAGGGAGTTGGGGCTCAGAGGCCCAGGGCCCACTTTTCCCCAAGCCCCACTAGGAGGAGGGTCTGGGAAGACTTTTGAATGAAGTAGGTGGGTAGCCATGGGGAGGGCTGTGGTGGGAAGGGGCAGAGGACACAGCTGCAGGCTAGGTTCTGAGCAGCACCTCAGAGGGGCTCTGTGGCCCCCGCGGCTCCTCCCCCCCGCCCAGGGAAGGAGGTTGCCCCTTAGCCGGGCTTCCCTGGGGCAGTCGGGAGGCAGCCTGCTCCCCTCGCCCAGTCCAGCCTTGGCTTGGGCTCAGCTCCCTGCTGCTTTTTCAAGTTCAGCTGGTGCTGATTTCCAAGCCAAGCCACTACTAGCCTGCTGAGCCCTGCAGAAGACTGGAAGGGAGGACACCTGGGCCCTTCGATCCAGTACCCATCCCTTCTCTTTGGCCAAATTAGTTGCCAGTGAACGCTGGGAGATCCATGGGCTTTGGCCGTTGGCAAACAATGACTGCTATTTAGTGCAGCCTGTGTGTGGGGTTTGGGGGCCTGCGGCCCATGCTGGAGAGGATGGCTGCCCGCACTCTTTCTGCTCCTGGGGGTAAGCCACAGCAAGGGGAAGGTCTGGGCCCAAGAAAAGCCACAGGCTTTGCAGAAACCCCATCATTGTCTGGCCCAGGCCCGTCCACCAGGAGTACAGCCCCTGAGCTGAGGGTGGGAGGCCAAGGGGGCTAGGGAGGTCTGTTTCTAGGGCCAGTACTCCTGGGGTGTGCAGAGCGGAAACTCATGGGTGCCCCTGGCCTCACTCACTCAGGTTCCAAGACTCCACAAGGAACGCTGCCCGGGGACTGGCGGGGTTGCCAAAGGCGGAGCGGGCCTGGAGGGCACCCCCGGGCCCGCCCTTCCAAAGCCAGGAGGGAGGGCGGTGTCCTTCCCTGCACTGCCCAGGAGGTCCACTGCCATGTGGCTTTAGGCTGTGTGGTGCAGGAAGGAGGAGGAGGAGGGATGGTGTTTGTCTCACAACTGGATTTAATCTGAAACACATGTATTGGCTCAAGTTTATCCTCCCAGCTGGAAGGCAAGATCACAAAATCCCAGTGTCTCCTGATTTTGGTAAATGCTGCAGAAAGGAAAGCCTGACCTTGGCCCAGCGGAGAGAATATCTACCTCCTCCCCATGCCCTCCCACTCCTAGTGGGACAGGAGTCTGGCTTAGATACTGCCCTTTGGACGGATGGCATCAGTGTCCCTGTGTCCCTGGCCAGGTGGCGGCTGCCTGCCCTCAGGCCACAGAACAATCACCTTGGACAGGGCATCGAGTGGGCTCAGAGGGACCCCCAACCCCATGTAGATTCTGACTCTCTGCCCTCCCAGGGCCCTTTTAGGGGGCTCTCCATAATCTCTCCTCTTTCTCCATCCTTAGGGTGGGGAGGTGGATTTAGAGGCCATGAAAATACTACCTGTCCCAGCGACTGGCTGTGGGCCAGCTGGGGACGCATGTGCTTTTCATGGCCAGGGTCCCTCACCTTATCTTCAGTCCTCAGTCCCCCAACATGGGGACCATGATCCCACAACCCAGGGCTCGCACTGACTCTGTGGGGACTCCTACAGAGAAGGTTTGACTTTCAAGCGCATTTGAACTGTGAACTTGGTTTTCATTCTTTTTTTTTTTTTAAGATTTTATTTATTTGTTTGGCAGACAGAGATCACAAGTAGGCAGAGAGGTAGGCAGAGTGAGAGAGAGGAAGGGAAGCGGGCTCCCTGCTGAGCAGAGAGCCTGATGCAGGGCTTAATCTCAGGACCCTGGGATCAGGACCTGAGCTGAAGGCAGAGGCTTTAACCCACTGAGCCACCCAGGTGCCCCATGAACTTGGTTTTCTTAAACACTATGCCAGGCTGAGCCCCATGTCCCTCCTGTCTCAGCTCCCTACCGGGGCCAGAGGTGCTAGCGGTAATAGCATTTCCTATACCCTTGCCGCCTAGAAATCTCAGGGAATTTTGTGGTCTCTGATACACCAGTCTGCTGGGGCTCAGGCAAGAAGGCTCCTCCTAGCTCTGTGGTGCGGCTGGGAGGGCGGAGAGAGCAGCTGTGAGACTGTCTGGTGTTCCGGGTCTCTAGCTGGTATCAAAGAAATCTTGTCCTGCTGGCTCAAGGGGAGGTTCTCTCTGAGCGCCAGGGGCAGCTGGGCAGGAGAGCAGCTGGGTGAGGACTTGGGGTCTGTGGGGTTCGCTCTGGGACACAAGCTCCAGATCAGGGTTTGGGAAGAAAGCTGGGCTGCTTCCCACTTGTAGTCCAGCCACAGACTGAGCAAACTCTGAAAGGTGGTCCCTTCTTTCGTTGCCTTTCATCTCTCCAGTGTTGTCCAGTGGATTATCTGGCTTGATTCTAAGGACTTCGGCCAAAAATCACACATCCCACTCCCATCTTTCCTATTTGCTCTGAGAAGTCAGGAAAGTATGTGTGCTGCGCGCGTGGGAGGGTATTGATGGGCATAGAAATGATGACCGTGAACGTGCCGGAGAGCCTTGGCCTGTGTGTGCATGCGTGTGCATAGGGGAGGTGAGGGTCAAGGAACACAGATGTTATAAATTGGTGACCTGGCAATATGGGTGGTGGTGGGGGTGAGACAGGGACCAACCGAAGGTCCTAGTTACTGAGATCTTGTCCCACTTTTTAAACAGAAGGCCCCTTGGAAGATCCTATCTGCGGGACCTCCCAGCTGCCTTCATCCCCTCCCACCCCACATCCTATCTCCAAGGGGTGAGTTCATGGACATGGCAAGTGCAGGAGGCTGAGGGATGGTGGCAGACATGGAGCCCTGAACCCTGAGCCCAGATTTCCCTTTTCCCTTGTGGTTCAGGGGCTAGAGGGAGTTGGTTGGAAGAGGCCACTGCTGGGGATGTGAAGGGTCCTGGGGTTGTTTAACCTGAAGGAAAGAAAGCTCCGAGGGTTTAAGAGCTATTTTTGAGCTACTAGGGGGCAGAGGATCTGGCTCCCTAGGAGAGAAGGGGGGCCCTGGGGCTCCAGGTATAGGGAGACACATTTTTAGCTCTAGGATCACTGCAGAGCTCACCTGCCTTTGTGCTGTTCATTTCTTTGGAGATGTGATCTGATTTATTGCTCATATCAAGAACTATCTGATTTCCATTTTGCAGGAGAAGATGCTGTGAGTTCTCAAGAGAGCTATTAAGACACAGAATTGAGATTTGAACCCAGGCTCTCGGCCCCTAGACCCAGTGCTACTTAGCAGGAGAGTAAGAACTCTCCATAGAAAACTATCTCTGAAGGGAATGAGTCCCTTATGAGGCCACAGGTTCTAGACCAGAGTAATTCAAGGACAGGGTCTGAGAACTTCCTGGGGATGGCGAGGAGCTGGAACAGATGCCTTCCTTCTCTGTGTTCTGTAATTCTACCTATGGGAACTAGATTCTGTCCCATTCTGACATTACCCCAAATTCTGTATCATGAGCTGGTCCTATGTCTCCAGAGAAGAGCTGCACTGTGCATTTCTGCTAGGCCACAGCCACACAGAGGAGCCCACTGCTGGGTCTCCATGGCCCTGGAGTCCATGACCCTGGGGCTTGAGGCCCCCAGATCTCACACACACAGGGGGACAAAAGCACAGACTCATCCTGGGGCTGTAGGCCATGAGGCAGGTGGAGGGGTGGCAAGGCACTCAGAGGGAGGGACCGTCAAATTGAAGGTCCGCTTCCAGCCTGGGGAGGTCAGAGGTAAGATGCCTCGTCCTGGCAAGCTCCTGCGCCCCACTCAGGGAGGCTGGCGGAGCAGGCGGTGGGTGAGGGGGATAGCCTGCTACCTCTTGTTTTCTTGCAGGCCCCAGGATGCAGGCCCTCGTGCTTCTTGTCTGGACTGGAGCCCTCCTCGTGCACAGCAGCTGCCAGGACAGCGCGGGCAGCCCCCAGGAGGTCAGTGGGGTTGGTGTGAGGTGGGTTGTGGGCAATCCCCACCCCTCCTTAGCAGGCAGCAAGGGGGATGGGACAGACACCGGGTTCCAGGCCAGACTCTGGCCTTCCTGTGTAGATATGGCCTGGATATCTCCTTCAGCAAAACAGACAGAAAACATCTCGCCTTGCCTTTCAGAGAACACAGTGGAGACAAAAGTAAGATCCCAGAAGGTGAAAAGTGAAGGCAGTCTAGCAAGCCCGGGGGTGTCCCTTTCAGTGCAAGCCCGGGGGTATCCCTTTCAGTGAAGACCTTTTCTCACTACCTTGGGGCACTCGTGGGTCTCACTGACAGGATGGTGGTCCTGGATTTTTGTTTCGATAGCGACCAGAGTGCAGTGGAGATGTAAGCGTGCAGAAAGGTACCTTTTCTGTCTGGAGGAAGCACGGTCAGACTGTGGAGACAGATGCTGAGAATCTCACGCTAAGGGACAGTGAGGGCCCAGGGCAGCCCGGGCTACTGGCTGGAGTCCTGGACGTGGTTGAGAGTTCTGGCTCTACCTCTCACTTCTTAGCTTTGTTACTGCAGACAAGTCACTTTGAACTGAGTCAGTTTCTTTCTTCCTTTCTCCCTCCCTCCCTCCCTCCCTTCCTTCCTTCCTTCCTTCCTTCCTTTCCTTTCTTCTTTTTAAATTTCTTTCTTTTTTTAAAGATTTTATTTGTTTATATTTCAGAAGAGACACAGTAAAAGAGGGAACACAAGCAGGGGGAGTGGGAGAGGGAGAAGCAGGCTTCCTGCTGAGCAGAGAGCCCAATGTGGGGCTCCATCCCAGGACTCTGAGACCATGACGAGAGCTGAGCACAGATGCTCAACAACTGAGCCACCCAGGTGCCCCCCCCCCCCCCCGAGTCTCTTTCTTACCTGTAAAATGGGATTAAAAATACCTATCCAGGGGCAGCTGTGTGGCTCAGTAGGTTAAGTCTCTACCTTTGGCTTAGGTCTTGGGGTCCTGGGATCAAGTCCCCACATCGGGCTCCCTGTTCTCCCTCTGGCTCTTCCCCTGTTCGAGCGCGCACATGCACTCGCCTTCTTTCTCTCAAATAAATACTCTTAAAAAAAAAAAAGATTTTATTTATTTATTTGACAGACAGAGATCCCAAGTAGGCAGACAGGCAGGCAGAGAGAGAGGAGGAAGCAGGCTCCCTGCTGAGCACAGAGCCTGATGTGGGGCTGGATCCCAGGACCCTGGGATCATGTCCTGGGCCAAAAGCAGAGGATTTAACCCACTGAGCCACCCAGGCATCCCACAAATAAATAATCTTTAAAGAGAAACCAAAAGTACCCTTGCAGGGCCATTGTGGCCCGTCACTTACTTTTTACCTACGGAATACCTGCTCTGTAGGGGCGGGGGCGGGGCGGAAATATAAAGGACTCAGATCTTGCCTTCAAGGAACTCAGTCTTTTGAGGTATCAAATAGATCAACAAGCAGGAAATGAAGTGACTCCAGTGAAAAGAACCAGCACAGTCTGTCACATGGTAGGTGGTTAATATGTAAGTGGGAACTGATCCCCTAAAAAGTTCAGGAAACCAAAACGGGCCTTCAGCTTGGGGTGATTAGGGAAAAGTTGTGGAGGAGATGCTGCGCCATCAGGGGCCATGAAAGATGGGATTGGGGTGGGGGGAATCACAGGAGGGTCCAGGCAGAGAGTTGGAAGCAGTTAACAAGGGGGAAGACAGGCAGCTTGCTCTGGCCTGAGAGCAAGGTTCCTTGGAAGGGAGGGCACTCTTCTCTTTCTCTCTCTCTTTTTAGAAGGATCTTATTTATCTGTCAGAGAGAGAGGGAGAGAGTGCACAAGCAGGGGGACCAGCAGGCAGAGGGAGAAGCAGACTCCCGGATGAGCAGAGAGCCTGCTGCAGGATTTGATCCCAGGACCCGAGATCATGACCTGAGCCGAAGACAGTTAACCAACTGAGCCACCCAGGCATCCCCCCTCCCTCTTTTTAAGTATGTCCCAGGCCTGAGGCTCACAGGTCACTAGTATTTAAACCTGGTCAGCTAATTTCTACGTGGGACTGCCTGTCCCCAGCCAAGAACTCTGGCAGGATCCAGGATCACACTCTCCTTCTAACATCAGGCTACATGTAGGGTACTCAGCCAGGACGTCTCTAAGGGGCCAGAAGGACAATCCTACTCAAAGCAACGAGGGTTCCCATCACACACAGCTCATTTCTGATGGCCCTTGTACTCAAATCCAGGACTCCCCAGCCCCCGACACCACAGGGGTGCCCGTGGAAGAGGAGGACCCCTTCTTCAAGGTCCCTGTGAATAAGCTAGCAGCGGCCATCTCCAACTTTGGGTATGACCTGTACCGCGTGAGGTCCAGCCTCAGCCCAGCTGCCAACGTGCTGCTATCCCCACTCAGTGTGGCTACCGCTCTCTCCGCACTCTCGCTGGGTGAGTTCTCAGATGGGGACAGCCTCGGGTGCCTGGATCGGCCTGTGGCCCCTGCAGAGAGGTGGTGAGAGAGCGGCCCACTGGGGTCCCTTTGCGTGTACCTACAACCCCCCACCCCAGCTCTGCGGAGGGTGCAGAGCACTGCTGACTTGGAGACATGGCCTCACGACCACTTACTGATGACGGGATGACTTTGACACTCCATCCTTAACACAAGCTTCTGCGTGCCAGCCATTTGGCTAGGTCCTGGGGATACAACCACCTACAAGCGGGGGTGGTCCTTGCCTTTACTCGGTCACAGCTGAGTTCCCGGCTGTGGGAGGGGGGGTGGGAGAGTCATGAGCAGGTGACCACCAAACTTTCTGGTAAGGGCTGTGGCCAGAGAAGCTCGGGGGCTTGAACCCTCCCTCCGGCCCTTGTTGCTCTCTCTAGGCCTGATGGCCTTCACCTGCTGGAGGAAAATCTTTTCTTCCACTGCCTTCGAATTTCTTGCCCAGCAAGAATGCCACCAGTATGAACAGTGGAAGACCAAGAGCGTGGTGTCCCACCCCAGGAGCTGGCCTGACCTGGGCCCTGGTGGCCAGGTATTAAGGCTCCCACCCCGGTCTCTGGCAGGAGCGGAACAGCGGACAGAATCCACCATCCACCGGGCCCTCTACTATGACCTGATCAGCAACCCGGACATCCATGGCACCTATAAGGAGCTCCTTGCCGCCGTCACTGCCCCCGAGAAGAACTTCAAGAGTGCTTCCCGGATCATCTTTGAAAGGAGTGGGTCACCTTGCTAGCCCGGGATGCTGGAGGAATTTGGGGCTCTATGCTCCTCTGGTGGTGGGCGGGTTCTTTCTTTTCTTCTTCTTCTTCTTTTTTTTTAAGATTTTATTTATTTATTTGAGAGAGAGAGGATGAGAGAGGGAAGGGTCTGAGGAAGAAGCAGACTTCCCGCTGAGCAGGGAGCCTGATGCAGAACTCTATCCCGGGACTCCAGGATCATGACCTGAGCCAAAGGCAGTTGCTTAATCAACTGAGCCATCCAGGCACCCAGGGCATTTCTTTCTAAACACTAGATCACCATCTGCCCAGGCTGGGCCTGGTGCTGGTGGGCAGGAAGAGGCCCTGTGAGCTCAAAAGGGATCGGAAAGAGGAAGCAGACTGAGAGATGGTGGGAGGGCCCAGGGAGTGTGGTAACCTGAAGAGAAACAGCAATGAGTGAAATTTGTTGTTCTCTGCCCAGCTCCTGGGGAAGCTGGCTGGGAGTCTGGGCAAGTCACGGGAAGTCACTAGGCAGGAAGTCAGGGCCTGCTGAGTGGTAAACCAGAACCTCAGCCTGGCGTGCTCTCCCAGAGCAGATGCTATTTGGGAGCTCAGAGCACACTTAACCCTACTCCATCTCTTCCCAGAGCTGCGGATAAAATCCAGCTTTGTCACACCGCTGGAGAAGTCCTATGGCACCAGGCCCAGAATCCTGACCGGCAACCCTCGCTTGGACCTTCAGGAGGTTAACAACTGGGTGCAGGCCCAGATGAAAGGGAAAATCGCTAGGTCCACCCAGGAAATACCCAGTGGAGTCAGCATTCTCCTCCTCGGTGTGGCTCACTTCAAGGGTGAGGGCTCCACTTCTCTTTTGGCCAAGGGTGGAGGGGAGGTGTCAGAGGGGCTGGGGAAGGGGGGACGTGAGAGACGGAGCTCAGCAGGAACCGAGAGGCGAAGCCAGAGGATGACCTGGGGAAAGCACCTGCCTGAAGGCTCTGTTCTTGTCTTCTGGGCCCAGGCAAACCTGCGGTGTGTGTCTACAAAGTGTTAAGAGACCGTGCACAAAGCCTAGCAGGGAGAAGAAAGTGCTAGCACTCGGGGGCCTGTTTGGGGGTGGGCACTGTGAGATTCGTGCTGGAGTCAGATGAGGGTCAAAGCCCAGCTGGGCCTTCCCCGGCATTGAGCCCTGCACAGGCCTCACCTCTGACATAGGATGACGCACTTACTTCAGAGGCTGTCTACATCACCTCGTGTCTTCAAACCAGCCGGAGCCCTGTGCCCAGGGCACAAGTATTCAACAAACCGTTAGTTCTCTCATAGCATGCTGCCGTAGTGATGTGCCTGAGACTCCTCCACAGGCCTTGTGAGGCTGGCCCCAATCAGAGAAGACGTGGGTGGGATTTGGGGCAACCTCTCCTTGAAATGCTTTTCTGTAACTTCTATCAGGCAGTAGCTAGTGGGACCCTGACCTTGAGAGAGGCCCTACTTGAAGCACTGATCTCCAGAAAGTGAGAGAAGCCATTATAGGCCAGCATATTAAAAGTTAACTTGAACCATAGGGAGCTTGGTTACTGCCTCACTGAGCACCTGCCAGTGCCTCTGCCCCTCTGGGCTTCAGTGATTTTCCAGAGGGGTGATGTCGGGGTCCCTTGCAGCCTGATCTCCTCTGATCCTGTCCTCCAGACACCTCACTGCGAAAGGAGACACCAGCTGACTTTTCTCCCAGGCCATCACAGAACTTGTATGATCCATATGGTCAAATCAGTAATTCCTCCTGAGTCTCTATATGGAAGCTATTCAGATCCTTGACATATCGTAGTCCGGCCCACACGTTCTCAGACAGAGCTGTTCCCTGATGTGTCGGGGCCTCTAAGATTCCTTTAGGCAGGCGCCTTTCAACCATAGGTTTTGGTCTCCCAGCCCCAGTCCCAATGCCTGGTCTGGTCTCCTGGGGCTCAGGGCACTCCCATTTGTTTCATTTCAGGGCAGTGGGTAACAAAGTTTGACTCCAGAAAGACTTCCCTTCAGGATTTCCACTTGGATGAGGAGAGGACCGTGAGAGTCCCCATGATGTCAGACCCTAAGGCCATCTTACGGTATGGCTTGGACTCTGATCTCAACTGCAAGGTGTGTAGGGGCTGGATGAGTGGTGGGCAGAGGGGAGGACAGAGACAGGCAGGATGGCATATAGTGAAACAGGCTGACCTTTGAGATGGGACAGCTGTCTAAATTCTGCCTGCTGTGTAGCTTTCAGCAAGTCAATAGCTTTTCTGAGCCTTTCTTCTTAAAATGAAGGATGGGTCTCAAAACTCATCCTCCTAGGGTTTGCTGTAAGGATTAACAGATAATGTGAAATGGGCCAAGACTGGGCAAATCACATGCTGGTGTTTTCTTGTCTTTTCCCCCTTCTTTCTCTGTCTCTCCTTTTTTTCTTTCTTTGGGAGGAACTTTTATTTCTAGAATTCAAAGCCAAATTAAAAAAAAAAAAATGGTCACACACCCTAAATGGCTGGGATTCTAAGTTTTTCACAAACCTGACATCTTTTAATTCTAACTCGGTAGTTCTTAAACCTTTTTCTTTGGGAATCTGACAAAACGCCTAAAACACTTGAGAGAAATGTCATGTGTGCACACATGCATTTCTGTATGTGGGTTCAGGGGGGCTAAGACTCCTGATGTTGTCTGTCCCACGGACCTAAGGTTAAGAACCTCTGCTCCAAAGACCCATTTTATTTTATTTTTTTTAAGATTTTATTTATTTATTTGGGAGAGAGGCAGTGAGAGAGAGTGTGAGCGAGGAGAAGGTCAGAGGGAGAAGCAGACTCCCCGTGGAGCTGGGAGCCCGATGCGGGACTCGATCCCGGGACTCCGGGATCATGACCTGAGCCGAAAGCAGTCGTCCAACAAACTGAGCCACCCAGGCGTCCCCCCATTTTATGTTTTTTTTTTTTTTTTTTTTTTAAAGATTTTATTTATTGTTGAGAGAGAGAGAGAGAGAGAGACTATGAGCAGGGGGAGTGGGAGAAGGAGAAGCAGGCGCTCCGCTGAGCAGGGAGCCCGACACGGGACTCAATCCCAGGACCCTGGGATTGTGACCTGAGCCAAAGGCAGACGTTTAAACGACTGAGCCACCCAGGTGCCCCCAAAGACCCATTTTATTACTGCTTCTGTGTTCCTGTGCTCAGCACCCCCTGTTCTAGTCCAGGGTTCTGTAAATAACAGCTGATCAGTAACTACTGGCAGACAATCTTTGGGAGAAAATTCTTTCAGTGCATAACTTCAGTCGGTATTAGGCTGAGGTAAGAAAAGACAACAGCCTCCTACGTTTTTTTGAAGGAACTTCAGTAAACATCTTGTAGCCGGAAGGCAATGGCCAAGAGGGACAGTTGTTAAAGAGATTAGGGGCTGGGGAAATCATAGCCAGGGAACCCTACAGCAGGAGAGAAGGCAGCTTGGAGTGTGTGTGTCCAGGCCTGGGCTCTTGGGCTCCAAGGAACTAACCCACGTGCTCCCTCCCTGCGGTTTCAGATTGCCCAGCTGCCCCTGACTGGCAGCATGAGTATCATCTTCTTCCTGCCTCTGAAAGTAACCCAGAACTTGACCATGATAGAAGAGAGCCTCACCTCTGAGTTCATTCATGACATAGACCGAGAACTGAAGACTATTCAGGCAGTCCTGACCATCCCCAAGCTGAAGCTGAGTTACGAAGGCGAAGTCACTAAGTCCCTGCAGGAGATGAGTATGTCTGCCAGGCCACTCTGCTCTTGGGGTGGGTGGGGTTGAGCTTTTTGAGCTTTCCGCCTTGCTAAGCAGCACTCAAGGGCTCTGTGGCTTTGTGGGGAGGCCATGGACGATTCCTTAATTCTACTAGCACTGGAGGGGAGGCATGAACTGCCCTTATCAGACGCATTCCTTAGTCCCAGAAGCCTACATCTCGCAAGAGAACACTGCCTCTCAAAAGACAGGTCTGTTGAGCTGGTTTCTGGTCTTAACCTCACTTGCTGGTTTTTGAGTGCTCTTGGGCAAGTCACTTGAACCCTACCCAGCCCAGAGGTCTATAGACCTCACTGAAGGTCCAAAGTGGGGTTCTACTCTGGCTTGCCTGCCTCCTTGAGAATCAGGATTTAAGAACCAGGACTCTACTCTTGCGCAGGGTGCTGGGTGAAGGCCGCGTTTTAATGGAACTCTCTCAATTTCTGCAGAACTGCAATCCTTGTTTGATTCCCCCGACTTTAGCAAGATCACAGGCAAACCTATTAAACTTACCCAAGTGGAACATCGATCTGGCTTCGAGTGGAACGAGGATGGGGCAGGTACCGCACCCAGCCCAGGACTCCAGCCTGCCCACCTCACCTTTCCCCTGGACTATCACCTTAACCAACCTTTCATCTTTGTACTGAGAGACACAGACACGGGGGCCCTTCTCTTCATAGGCAAAATTCTGGACCCCAGGGGCATTTAACGGTGCAGTTTCACGTTCAAATACCCTGGAGGAACAAAACCCTCAAGGGATGGCAGATTACATATGACAGGAAGCCTGCCCCCATGTTGTTTCAGTGTATACTTTGCAATAAAGTGCTTTATCCTTAACCTTTGTTGCCCTGTTCCTCCTCCTGTTTTGAGCTCTGTTAAGTTTAATATGAAGATAAATAGCCCTTTCGAGATTTGCCGGTCCTATACTTATAGCCTGGGTCTCTCTCTAAACTCTGCAGAAAGTCACCACTTCAAAGAGCTTGTAGTTATCGTCACGGTATAATGCAGGGCCGGAGTCTCTGCTGTGGAAGTGTTTATGCAGTAGGGCCACTAATCTCCGAGGGGGCATCTCCTGCCCCCAAAATCAGTGGGGTATGCTCTTAAATAAATCAAACCTTAGGGTATTTTTTTTTTTTTAAGATTTATTTATTTTATTTTAGAGAGAGAGAGAGACAGAGCACGAGCAGGAGGGGCAGAGGGAGAGACAGAATCTCAAGCAGACGTCAGGCTGAACGTGAAGCCTGACTCGGGGCCTGATCTCACGACCCAGAGACCACGTCCTGAGCCGAAACCAAGAGTCGGCTGTTAAACCGACTGCACCACCCCAAATGCCCCCCAGAACTTTAGCTTTTATTTTTACTTATTTATTTTAAGCTTTCACTTATTCATTTGACAGAAAGAGCACAAGCAGAGGGAGCGACAGGCAGAGGGAGAGGGTGAAGCAGGCTCCCCGGCAAGCAAGAAGCCAGACGCCGGGCTCGATCCTAACCCCGGGATCGTGACCTGAGCCGAAGGCAGACGCCCAACCGGCTAGTCACCCAGGCGCCCCAAAACTTTAGCTTTTCATGCAAGCACAGCTATCCCCTAGTCAAGCTAATGTCACCTGACAACACAAGCTAACACATGGGCAGATAGGAGAGGTAAGTTGTAACTTAAGGAAATGTTTCATAAAGCATTTAAGGAAAGCTCCCAAGTACACCTAAAATGGGAATGTGACATCTGAAAATTCTAAACACATTCATTTTAGGGGAGCATGCCTATTTTACAGACTACAACACGACCTTTTTTTAGGAACACGAAACACGACAAGTGTTTGGGACAGAATATAGAACTGTCCTCAGGACTAAATTTTCAAGAAGAAAAATTTATCTCCACGAAAAAAAAAAAAAATCTCACTGGCCACTGCACCTTGCCACAGGGAATGAGTAGAAAGAATAATTAAATGAGCTTCTGCCTGACCTTCATTCACATGTTTGAATGTAAGCTGTGTTCTAAACACTCAAGTTTCCTGAAAAGCCCCTGCCAGACATCTTGAGGCTATTCATTTCCTGACTGTAAGGCTGAGGCTAGCAGCGGGGACTTCCTGGGCAGACTGGGGGGGTTGTCAAGCTCTCAAAGCACCGTGGACCTGATGTTCCTTTCCACTAACTCACTGGACCCACTTGGTCCCAGACCTTGACACGGCAACCTGGGTTCAAAACAGTGTGTCTCCCAGCCTTCTGGCCAGGACGGAAGTCTAGACTACTGCTCTACACATCCAGGCAGAAAAGAGCTATCCCTCTCCCTTCTGTTGCTCGAGTCTGAAACCATAAGCCGCAATGCCAGTGCTCTGGGGCACCTTCTGAAGACACCCCCAAGTGGCTCAGGACTCCTGCAGCTGGATTTCCCTTCCCAGCCTGGGGAGGTCTGGCAGAAGGGAGTCTCTTTTCAGGAGAAAGGAGGCCCCCATGTCATTATCATAAGCTTGATTGTATTAGTGTTTGGTCAGGAGGTCGGCCAAGGGTACAGAAGGAGAGGCAGATAATAAAGACTGGAAAACTGGCAGGAGACAAATTTAGAGTTGCCATCCCAGGAAGAGACTGCCTAACAATAAAGTGGCCCCATACTTCTTTCTCTACTCACAATTTACACCGTACTAGTTTTAACAAAGGATTTGAGAAAGCTAGCTACCACACACAAAATGGTGTCTCTGGAAGTAAGGAGCCTCAGTGATTTCTTGCTTAATAATTATTTTTCAATTACAACACAACTACTAAGAGCATAAGTGCCCACTGGAGTGGTACGTTAACATTTCATTACTACTAGAAACCACAGGAATGTTCCAGGGAAACAGCTGATCATCATTTAGTGAGGTGGAGTCTCGCCAAAAGCCCAGGCTAACATCCAAATGGCTGCAGATCAGCTAAAATCCCTTTAAAGGGCTTAGGCTCTCCAGACACTAGTTTTACATCTTTTCTGGAAACTGGGAGTTTTTAACGGGAGGGTAGTTAACTATGTGAAGAAAACCTTGGGATCCTACACTGAAGGCCCCAGTTAGATGGGTGGCGAGTCCAATAAGCAAGATTTCATCTTCTGTAGCTCCTGGATCTCGTCACTGCAAGGGCCATAGTGCACCAGCAGAACCTTTTCGGCCCTCTCAATTGTGTTCAGTGCTTCTGGGATCGCAAACCTGAACCGAAGGAGGTAAAAGGAGTGAATCCACTCATTCAGTCAAGCAAACAATCAAGGGCCTACCCCCACCCTGTGAAGTCGTCGAAGATCAGTTTGTCTTCAAGGATCTCATACTCTAGAAGGGTAGGGGAGAGACTTTCACAAGCACACTGCAAGGTAGAGTTTGAAAACAAAGTGATGAGAGAAAGCATGAAGATTCGAAGGTCCTGAGAAACAGGCAAATCTCAAAGGGTTCCATCAGGGATTCATCCCAGGGTTTACTCAGGAGTCTTCACCTTCAGGTAACCAAGCCCACCCCAGACCTGACTGCAGCCCTGTTCTCTTCACCCAATGGGAGACCTCTGCGTCTCAGGTGTCAGGCCCACAGATCATTTATGATCTTAGAATCGAGCTTCAAACATTGCCTCACCCTCAAGTGCACCAACGGCAGCTTTATCAAGGCTGGAAGGAAGTGCTGCATCTAGAATAGGGCCTCCCCATGATCTCAGTGGCAAAAATGGATGACATCCGCATAGACTGTTCTTTCCTTTAAACCTTCAAAGCAGGGTTTCTCTGCCTTGACACTACTGATATTTTGGGCCGGAAAACTGTTAGCTGTGGGGGGCTGTCCTGTGCATTGCAGGATGTTTAACAGCATCTCTGGCCTCCACCCTTGATATGACAACCAAAAATGTCTCCAGACATTGCCAAATGTCCCCGGGGGCAAAATTACTCCTGGTTGAAAACAACTGCTTTAAGAGGAACAGGATGGGGGAAGGAAGGGCCCCTGGAGTTCAAAGTGCTGAGAACGAGGGCGTGAGGAAGGCGTGAGGAAGCAGAAAGCTGAGGAGAGCCGTTGGGATGCGGGTGGTGGGGCCATATGGCAACTGCTTCTTAGGAATGTCCCTTCAGTGCTAAGAGCTTTCCCTGTATCTCTCAGGAGGAAATTCTAGAGCTTCCAGTTTATCAGCAAAACTGAAGGAAAGGAGTTTTCCTAAAGGGGAGATAGAGAAGTTTCCACTTGCCTAACAGCACCACAGGAGAAAAGGAACACTGAAGAGCCTAATGAGTGTGTGGCCCAGAGGGCATTAGGAAACCACAGAAAGACTTACCCATTGAAAAAGAGCTGGGCCAGTTTGAAGAGCTCGTGGCCCATTTCAATACTGGATGGCCCATGCTGAGCCTCAACCACTTGGAGACTCTTCTGCAGATGGGCAGCTGACTTCTGCCAGTCCCCTGAAGAGAAAAGAGAAATCTGGTTGCAGAAGAGAACCACAGTCAACTGTGGATGAACATTTTCAGGGTGAGGAAAGCTCAGTGGAAGGGGAGGACAGCTTCAGCTCTAAGACTGAGAGGTGACCAACCAGATGAGGCTGGGCTCAGGACCAAACACATGAGGCACACATGGTCTTTGCAGCAGAAAATGAAGACAGACACGTGCCATACCTAAGGCAGCATAGGCCTGGGCCAGGGCATCCTCCATTTCGCCTACCACGCTGTGTTCTGGTGACAGGAAGCTCTCGGCATCGTGTCGGCACCCCAACAACAGCTGAATGGCTTGCTCTATCAAAGCAAAGGAAGGTGGCCTCGTTACTACATAGACCCAGTCCTAGAAACGAGAACCCAGCTCTTAAGTTCCATACTGACTGGGCCAAATGCGGAAACCCCACTTTGTCCCCTTGTTGTGACAGACCCACAGTGTTTGTTCCCAAAAAGCTGTTGTTCTCTCACAGTTTCTCTTTCAGCAGAATAGGTGTGAGGACCCTGGGTTTCCAACTTCAAGTGGCAAGATTCCACTTACGATCATCATATCTCTCGACTTAGATATCTAAGTTTAAGGTCAACTTGCACAAAGTCGGGTAAATAAATTTCTATGATGTAAAGTTCTAAGGCAGAGTTTGCAAGGATAATGTGGAGTTCCACAAGCCTCTCTGAAAACAGCAGGATGCTTCTATCTGGGTGCAAGCTCCACAGCTCCCTAGAAGAGAGGAGGCTCTGAGGAGAGCAGAGCAATCTCTCTAGGAAATTAGGCCATTAGGCCCTGGAATTAAAATAAATGGCACCGAACTTCTGGAACTGCACAAAGATCACGGATGTCAGAGATAACCCTTTAGTCATCATGGGGTACTTGAACTTGGTCTCTGCTGCCCAAGAGAACAACAGCTTAAATCATCTGGCCCTTTTCAAGGACACAGCACAAACTCAGGCGGTTCGGGCTCCGTCTCACTGGCCTGCGCAGCCATCTTGTGGCTGGCACGGGGATAATGACATGTAATTGTTCAGTCATCACTGCAGATCCTCAAGTCCAAAGTGATCCCAGAATAAATACAAAGGGAGGGGCTGGAGGACCAAAGCAGGGAGCAAGTCTCACCTAGTTGACTGTTTCCGAGAAGCTTCCGGGCCCCCCCAACCTGCCGCTGAAGGTCCTGTACCCGGGAGATGAGGTGATCCCTGCTGACCGATTCCATACAGGACGTGCTGCCACAGCTCAGAACGTCACCTCCCTGTGAAAGCCAGTTTTGTCTTTATTCCTGTACCCCCGTCGGTTAGCAACACTGCATGTGTTTTACATTATAGGGTCACTCTGCAGCTTTCAACCCTATGGGGCAAAGAGATGCCCTAATAATACACCACGACCAAAGCCTGACTCAGTTGGGTTTGACGCAGCAACTCTAATGAAAGCCGCAGGTGATCCCTCCCTGAGATTTAATTTTTGCAACCAAAATTAAACTGGCACAGGTTAGAGTTTCCTTCCGTCTCTATACCCCTCTCCTGGGTCTGTTTGGGTCCAGAACTTTGGATGACAGACAGATTTCCAGTGATTATGAAGAAGCCATCAGAGTATAGAGTCGTTGAATCACTCTGTTATGCACCTGAAATTAATGCGACATTGTGTGCCAATGATACTTCCATTAAAAAAAAAAAAAAAGCAAAAGCCAGGGGCACCTGGGTGGCTTATTCAGTTAAGCATCCAACTCTTTGGTGCCCTGCATTGGGCTCCATGCTCCGTGCAGAGTCTGCTGGGCATTCTTCCTCCCTTTCCCTCTGCCCCTCCCACTAGTGCGCTCTCTCTCTCTCTCTCTCTCTAAAATAAATAAATAGGGGCGCCCGGGTGGCTCAGTCAGTTAAGCGCCCGCTTTTGGATCAGGTCATGACCCCAGGGTCCTGGGATCAATTCCTGCATCAAGCTTCTTGCTCAGCAGGGTGTCTGTTTCTCCCTCTGCCTGCCTCTCCTTCTGCCTGCCACTCACCCTGCTTGTGTGTGTGCACTCACTCTCTGTCTGACAAATAAGTAAAATCTTAAAAAAATATATATTAAAAAAAAAAAAAAGAAAGAAAAAGCAAGTCATAGGAAAACCAAAAGGAAGAGATGCCAGGAGAGGCCTCCCCACATCTGACCTTAGGTTTGTAACTTCCGCTTTACAACACGACCAGCTCTACATTACACTTACGGCTCCCCAAAGAATACCATCTCCTTGGCAGAGAAGAAAATCTTTGAGGTGGACTTTGGCTATTTTTAATTTATTCATTTATTTATTTTTAATTTGGGGGCAGAGGGGCAAAGGGAGAGGGAGAAAGAGAATCTGAAGCAGGTTCCATGCCCAGCTTGGAGCCCCACGTTGGGGTTCGATCACAGGACCCTGAGATCTCGACCTGGGCTGAAATAAAGAGTTGGACGCTCAACCAGCCACACCACCGAGGTGCCCCATTTGCTGTTTTTTAAATGCCAGTGTCTAGACCTTCATTTGGCAGTGGCAACGTGATTTCTCCTGAGGATCCTCTCCCACCCTCCCATAGCCAGTGCCTGGTGGCTGGGGAGGGTGGCCATGTGGCTTGCATCTGACCCATTCCTCTGGGCCAAACGGCTGGAGGAAAACGATGGGAGTCTGATTTGCCACCAGCCATGGGTATCAGGTAAATGAAATGCCATAAAATTTTTGCCCAGACTGCTGTTAGAGGAGCACACATCTAGCCTTCCAAGCCAGAGGCTGTGAGGCTGGATATCTTGCCACCACCAGAGGAAGTCTGTTTGGGCTAATCAAGAAAGCAGAGTTGAGGGAGGCAGAGAGAAATTGGGTCTTGGTGGCATTATCTGAGCCCCTGGATCTCTGATTATCCCGTGTGTGTGTTCCCCAATAAGAGAAGAAACTGAAAAAAAAAAAAAAAAAAAAAAAAGGTCGTTAGCTGAAATATCCTCGTCCTGGGACCTTTCAGTGATGTACTTGGGCAAATAACTTCTCAGGTCTTCCCCAACCCGACTGGCTCAGGGGGGATTTTCTGTTATCTGCAAGACACAGGGGCCTAGATCCAGCCTCTCCTGTGGTTCTGGGGAAAGGTAACCAATGTGCGGGCAAGATGGGGAAGGGGAAGACACTGTGGCTCTCAGCCTCTCCTGAAGATGTACGGCCTCCGGGCTGGATGACGGACCAGCTCCAGCAAATATGGAGAGGGGGAAGGGAGGAGAGAACTTCACCTGCAGGAGCGCTCCGCAGCGGCCACAACAGAATGCCTCCCACCGGGGCCCGATGGTGGCTCTGTGCTTCTCCTTTTGACACACCGGGCAGCTGCAGTCAAAGAAGTACTGAGCCCTCAGCTTCTGCTGCCTGTCGGCGATGGCCATCCTGCTGTGGTGAGGCCCTGCGGAGAGATCACACTTGGCCGATGTTGAAGGCAAGGGAGAGTCGAGCGCTACTTACAAAAACTTCAGCTCAGCAGGGGCCATCCTCCGTCTTGCGATGAGTACCCTTACTCGAACATTCGTGGCACTAGATAGAGAAATAAGCTTCCAAGTTGCAAGGGAAAAAATTCTTAGCCCGTTTTTGGGAAGAGGAAGTTTATGGGATTAAGCAGGGAGATACATGATAGCTTAGACACAACAGGGCCAAGGAAGGAGGCCAGAAGGCCCCCCCCCCGCCCCGCTTTTTTCTTGGCCTCAGTGTGTACTGCCTTCACCTGTCCGGGGGTTTGCTCGTTCTCATTCGCCCTGTCCTTTCCTGCCAGAGAAGTGTGGCCCGTGATGAGGAGGGAGGGCTCACCATAGCAGTGCAGGATCTCTTGCCCTTTTGCAATCTTCTCTGATGCCCGGACGGTGGCGACGGTGCTAACGAAGGACATGCTGGTGTTGGGGCTGCAGGAATGGTTCAGGAGGCTGACAACAGGGAAGATGCCTGTTGCAAGGCGGACCTGCCTGCTGTTGGTGACGCTGTTCTCTTCAGATCCTGAAAGCGCTACAGGAAAAAGGAAAAATGTGTTAGGACATTAGTCTTGGCCTCGCCGTCCATCCCTCAGAAGATGAGCTGGGCCACTGGGCCTGAAGCCCATCTGAGTCAGAGCTCCGGAGCCGGATCCAATAGACATCAGATGGAACATGACTCACAGCAAACCCTCGTCCCCGGGAAGCAAAGCAAATGAACACATGAAAAGTCCACCGGAATCCTGGAACCTAACCACTGTGTCTCAATTCCAGAAAAAGTCCAAAGATTAGAATGCATTAAATAATAATAATAAAAAAGGAACTGTCAGTTGGGAGCCTTCTAGATAGACAGTTTCATAATGTTCACCAGGACACAGAAATCAGAGTACCTGCTGAGGTTATTTCCCAAAGGCTTCTGTAGTTGAAGCTGCTTTTGTTTAACTGGTCTTTGGTTAGTTAATAGAATAAGTAACCTAATTGTTTTCCCAAACTAAGTAGGTTTATAATATATTTATAAAATTCTTATTTCTTAAGCTTACCTGGTTCCTTGAGCCGTCTGTCCCAACTTTGTGGGAAATCAGTCAGCAGCAGTTGTCACTGAAAAAAACCTCACTGGGGTCGCCTGGGGGACTCAGTTGGTTAAGTGTCTGTCTTGGGCTCAGGTCATGATCCCAGGGTCCTGGGATTGAGCCCCGCATCGGTCTCCCTGCTCAGCGAGGAGCTTGCTTCTCCCTCACCCTCTGCCCCTCCCCAAGTGTTCATACTGTCTCTCTCTCTCTCTCAAAAATAAATAAATAAAATCTTTGGGGAAAAAACCAAAAAAACCCTAAAACCTCTGTGGAAGGGCCCTACTCAAGAGAGTCTCATGTCCCAAACAATCTCTTCTTAGAAACACAATTAAATGGCAATTTAACGACATGAATGAAAATTGGGAAGGATGGAAAAGGCCTTCAAGCAGAGAGGCTATTTCTGTACCAAAGCTCCCACACTTAGATTTACAGATGAGGAGGTCTGTATCCTCTCATGCAGTCCTATTTGCTCTTATTTTAGCCATAGCTTTAAATGGCTTGGTTATTCAGTTCCTCAGCCCAGAGCAGTCGAGAAACAGAACTAATAAGAGGCAGATTTTCTGACAATGGCAAAAGAGACAGGATGACAGACAGGAGAGGGAGGCAGAAAACTTACATAAGAATAACAGCCTCAGGGCAAACAAAAAACACTAGTACCACTCAAGCTTTACGCTGTGACACTTTCTTAACCAGAGGTTCCTAGACTGATGGCCTATCGAGTGGGTTTTGTAATAGCCATACCTACCCATCTCAGGGAGACGGATGCACAAGATAGATAACCTTGGGCATCCAGAAAGGCTAAAGTTGTGTTCGGTAGCCTTGGTGGAAGCACAAGGAAACTGTATTTTCTTTCTTTTTAAAGACTTATTTTTTTATTTATTTGACAGAGCACGAGTAGGCAGAGAGGCAGGCAGAGAGAGAGGAGGAAGCAGGCTCCCTGCTGAGCAGAGAGCCTGATGCAGGGCTCCATCAAGGGCTCGATCCCAGGACCCTGGGATCATGACCTGAGCCGAAGGCAGAGGCTTTAACACTGAGCCAACCTGGCGGCCCAAGGAAACTGTATTTTCAACAGAACTGGTTGAAATCTGAATGATTCTCATACTTCAGAGGGAAGCTTTCAGTTTTCTGCATAACTGAAAAGCCATCAGCTAATTGTCCCATCACTGTGTATGCCAGGAATTTCAACACACCAATCACCAAAGAACTGAAGCAGTCGAGGGACAAATGCAATGAATAAAGAAAATATCATGAACCA